>NC_066583.1:597530011-597844076 GCF_024323335.1 Lathyrus oleraceus | reverse complement strand
AATGAAAATAAGAGAGAGAAAAGAGAATAATAACAAACTTCCATTACTCTTAAAATGGTTATAAAATAAATGCACACACACACACACTGCACAAACTGCAAAAGGAATAAAAGATACTATTTGTTCACACCACTCACTTTCTTAAATGCAAGTGGGACTTAAGGAGAAATATTAAAATACCATTCAACAAACTTTGTCTACAAATTTATGAAAATATGAATTAATTCTAACATCATCCATTAATTCATATTCAGCTTAACCAAAACCAATAACATCAATTCCATCTCTCAAGCGGAGAGTTTGATCAGTCTTGATCGCCTTCGTCAGAACATCTGTCAATTGCTTCTTGGTGCTACAGTGCACAACTTCTTGCATTCCATTATGAACCTGATTTCTTAGAAAGTGATATTTAGTCTCAATATGCTTGTTTCTCACATGCAGCATTGAGTTCTTGGCAAGATTGATTGAAGACTTGTTATCAATCATCAGCTTCAGAGGCTTGTTTACTTTGATCTTCAGATCCTGTAGTAACTTCAGAAGCCACACAACTTGACATGCAGTCACAACAACTGCAATATATTATGTTTCACAGGTTGACAAAGCAACAATTGAATTCTTCTTGGAACACCAAGAAATAGGACTTCCTAGAAACTTAAACAAGTATCCAGAAGTACTTCTTCTGTCAACTTTGTCTCCACACCAATCAGAATTTGAGTAACTCAAAAGTTCTAAGTCACTTTCAACACAAGAAGGGAACAAAACTCCATACTTCAAAGTTCCCTTTATATACCTCAGAATTCTGACAGCAACTTGGTAATGAGACCACTTCGGTTTACTCATAACCATACTCACCATTCCAACTGCATAACAAATACCAGGTCTGGTATTACACAAATACCTCAGAGACCCTACCAACTGCTTGAACATTGTCGCATCTACATCATCACCGTTAGAATTAGAATAATTTATGATTTGTATCAGCAGGTGTGACATCAACTTTACAATTCAGCAGTTCAAATCTCTTCAGAAGCTCAAGTTCATATTTCAATTGATGTAAAATTATGTCTTTCTCAGAGTACATAATCTCCATCCCTAGAAAATAAACCATATTTTCTAGATCATTCATCTCAAACTCATTCATCAGCTCCTTCTTGAACTTAGTTATCTCATGTTCATAACTTCCTGTTAGCAATATGTCATCAACATACAGACACACTAGAATCATATTGCCTTCAGAAATAAGATGAACACAGACACCATACTCCATCTCACATTTCTGAAATCCCTACTTCTTGAAAAATGGATCAAATTTCAGATTCCAAGCTCTAGGGGCTTGCTTCAGTCCATACAAAGTTGTGTGTAATCTGTACACCATCCCTTCCTGATTCTTTTTCTCAAAACCAGGAGGTTGTGACACATAAACCTATTCTTCTAATGGATCGTTCAGAAATGCAGATTTCACGTCTAAATGCATCAAATGTCAATTCTTGTTAGCAGCTATCACAATCACCAGCCTGATTGTTTCATGTCTTGCTACAGGCACAAACACTTCAAAGTAATCTAACTCAGGTTTCTGCAGAAAACCTCTCACAACTAACCTTGCTTTGTGTTTTCCAATTGATCCATTTGGATTTAACTTCACCTTGTAAACCCATCTCACAATGATGGCTTTCTTGTTCTTTGGAAGTTCTGTCAGCTTCCAAGTCTTGTTTCTCTCTATTGCATCAAGTTATTCTTTCATGGCCTTCAGCCAAACTTTCTGCTTGAGAGCTTCTTCCGTACTCACGGGTTCAGAGTCTACTAACATGGCACACTGAATAACTTCCTCTTCAGAATCTACTTCAGTATCTTGCAGCATGTCAAACTCGCCAAACCTTCTTGGAATATTTTTAATTCTTTATGGCCTATGAACTTGTTTAGAACCTTTTGATTCTGGAACAATATCAGATGTTGGAACTCCAGAAGTATCGACTTTAGAAGCATGACCACCTTCAGAATCTAGAATATTCCCTAAATCTGAATCACCATCAGAATCTCGATCACTAGAATCTAAATCACCATCATAATTTGGATCAGTATCAAATTCTTCCTCATAATCAATCTTGCCTTCTGATTCTGACTCACTCTTAGAATCATTTTCAGGCTCTGACTCATCTTCAGAATCAAAATCAATATCTTCAGAAGTTAACTTTGCAGCGGAGTTTGATTGAGACTTGCTCAAATCTCATACTTTTCACAACAATATCCATGTTGACGTCAACCTTATTAGTGAATGGACAATAAAGCTCATAAGCACCTGTACTGTGATACCCCACTAGTAACATCACATTGTTTCTATCTTCCATATTCTTTCTAGTAGCATCTGGAACACGTTTATAATAGACATAACCAAATACTCTGAAATTACTCACACCTTGCTTATCTCCAGCCCACCTCTCAAAAGGAACAATTTCCTTCAGCTTCTTGGTTGGACATTTGTTGAGCACATCTGTTGCAGTGGAAACAGCTTCTCCGCACAAAGTGTTAGGAAGCTTCATCTCCTTCAGCATGCTCCTTGCCATATCAAGCAAAGTTCGACTTCTCTTTTCAGCAAGACCATTGTGTTGAGGAGTATATAGAGCAGTCACTTCATGCTCAATTCCATTTTTCTTACATAACTTCTTGAACTCTATAGATTTATACTAACCTCCACCATCAGTTCTGAGAATCTTCAGAGTATGACCATTCTGTTTCATAGCGTTGACTCTGAATTTCTAAAATTCAGCAAACACCTCATGTTTGAACTTTATAAGGGATACCCATGTCATCCTTGTGAACTCATCCACAAATGACACAAAGTATTTATTCCCTCCTAGTGAAGGTTCTGGAAATGGTCCACACACATCATAATGTATTACTTTCAAAGCATATTTTGCTCTTGGAGCTACTTCTGATGCAAATGGCAGTCTTGGTTGCTTCCCTCTCATGCATACGTTGCATGACTTTTCCGGTTTCTTAATTACATGAATTCCACGTATCAGTTTCTTTGAATTTAGATGCCCTAAGCTTCTGAAGTTAAAATGACCAAATTGTTTGTTCCACAACTAACTTTCCTTCACAACACTTGTTGCGCTAAGGCATTCAGAGTCTACAGTTTTAACATTCACCTCCCTATTCTGACTCCATAATCATCTTCTTATTACAATCATACATATTCAAAAGATTGTGTTTCATGGTGACTGAGAATCTTTTTCCAATTAATTGACCTATACTCATCAGATTACTCTTCATGTCAGAAATATACCAAACATTCTGAATGAACGAAGATTTTCCATTATTCAAAATCACTCTAACATTCCCCATTCCTTCAGCATTCAGATACTTATCATCACCATATTTGATCTTGGTCCTCTTCCCAAAATCAAAATCAACCAACCATTTCTTATTTCTAGTAAGATGGTTTGAACAACCAATGTCCATATACCACCAGTCTTCTAGAGACACACTATCAGAATCAGAAGCCATTAATAGCACATGTTCATCATTAGAACTTCTGGCTATATTCACTTCTTATAATTTCCTCTCCTTGTTTGATCAACAATCTGCAACGAAGTGGCCAAACTTCTTACAACAGTAACATTGAACTTTTCTCTTGTCATACTTCTCTTTTCCCTTCTGACTCCCAAAAGTTGGAGTTTCTGACTTCTGAGACCTACCTTGTCTTTTCTTGGCTTCTAACCAAGACTGCTTCTGGTCTTTCTTGACAAAAAAAAAACTTTTAGAGCCTGTTTAACCTCTCTCTCAAAGGTTCTTTCGTTCATACACAACTATTGCGCCTCTAGACTGATTTGCAGTTCTTCTATTCTCATGGTGCTCAGATCCTTAGAATATTTAATTGCTACAATGATGTAATCAAACTGAGGAGTAAGAGATCTAAGTACCTTCTCAATGATACTTTCTTCAAAAAGATTTTCTCCATACGACTTTATCTCATTTGTGGTCAGAATCACTCTGGAGATGTAGTCAGGTACCTTCTCATTGTTCTTCATGATGAGATTCTCATACTGCTTACGTAGAAACTGAAGCTTCGCCTTCTTCACTGATGCATCACCGTCTTAGCACCGCACCAGTGTATCCCAAGCAGCTTTCACTGTCGTCGAATCATTGATTTTCTCAAACACGTTCACATTCGCACACTGATGGATGTAGAACAAAGCCTTCTGATCCTTCTTCCTCAAATCATATTGAGCATCTCTCTGTGCTTCTGTTGCATTTTATGGAAGTGCAGTCTGAATGTAACCATCGTTGATGAGATCAAGAACATCTTGAGCTCCAAACAACACACGTATCTGAATCATCCAACCGATTCCAATTCTTTCCATCGAACACTGAAAGCTTGGTGCTCAAATTGTTTTCGTTTATATTCAACCTTTAGTAATACACTCAGATCTCACCTAAACATAGTGTTTCCCAATACCACAAAATCAAGATATGTGATTCTGTTACGATTTTGATCGGAAATTCAGCATGAATTCTCCGAACAAAAATCAATCGCATAGCGCCTCACCATTTCACTCGTGTTTTCCGTGGTGTTTCCCTGTGGATTTGAATTAGGGCTCTAGATATCAATTGTTGTGTATAAGATGATAAAGATGAACAATGGAAATAAGAGAGAGAAGAGATAATAATAACAAACTTCAACTACTCTTAAAATTATTATAAAATGGGTGCACACATAAACACTGCACAGGCTGTAAAAGGAATAAAAGATACTATTTGTTCACACCACTCACTTGGTTAAATACAAGCGGGACTTAATGAGAAATACTAAAATACCCTCTAACAAACTTTGTCTATAAATTTCTGAAAATATGAATTAATTCTAACAAATCACCAAGTGTATGAATGAGTTTTCTATTGCCTTGTTATGTGTTCTAGATTTGAATTCTCAATGGGGCAAATCCTAAATTAGTGTAATTGTCCGTGCGACGACATTGAGGACTTAATCTATCTATTTTTAATCACATAACCTTATGTATCATCCATCATAGACTTTAATGGTTAGACTTAAACTTTTTCTACACAAATGAATATTAGTTGTCCAATAACCAGTTATTATTGGGATATTCTAATTACACCTCATAAATCTATCACAAACCCTATGAAACTTTGAAGATGCTCATGGTTAGAATATATTTTTCGGGTGTATCCATTATTATTTGTCGTTCATTTGACCAGACCAATTCTGCGCAAGTTTAAAGAGATCCATAACACAAGACCTGAAATAGTTGGATACCTCAAATTTGTGTTAGGCTTTATAGAAATATATGAAACAGATAATATATAACTCTGTTTCTAAAAATAAGTAATATTTTACACGTGTTTGTGTGTAGAAGGTTGGTTTGAGTCCATTGCCACATTTTAAAAGGTCATATTTTATGATTTGCTCTGAGTCTCTATATGCGTAGTATGTGCATTAGGAAGATAACTTTCATACATATTTATTATCTTTGATGTCCATTTAATCTCAGGAAGATAACTTTCATACATACTTATTATCTTTGATGTCCATTTAGACTCATGGTAAGTTAAAGTTAAAGGAGTTTGTTTGAAAATTATCTTCCATACACACTCATTAGCTTATATTGTTTTGAAAAATAATATTCTTTTTTTCACATTCCAAAAAATATGGGTCTGCCTAAAAGTTGACTTCTTAAATAGACAATTTCAATCTTTATAGAATATGTGAGAAATACATAAGTTGTAATGAAAAACCTCTTATTATTGATCAAATTTATTACATCTAAGCATCATTGAATGCGTAACAACACCAATCTTTTTTTATCAAATCAAAATTTGCAATTGATTGCAACCCACCAATTTTTATCTATGTCATCGTCTCACTCTTATGATAACCGCCCCTATTTCATTTTATCTATGTCACAGTCTCACTCTTATAATAACCGTCCTATTTCATTTTATAATTTATCACTCCATAATTGAAGTTTTTTCGTTGCTTTATTCATGTTATATAAAGATTGAGATAACACACATAGGGTAAAAATCTAATGAAATTAGATTTTGTTTTCAAAAATAAAAGACTTATGAGATAATAGGAGTTTATTGTTTCTAGTTTTAGATTGGAAAATACATAATCTAATAAAAAATATGTTTCTCGCGGTGATCCTACTTTGGTTCATGATTCTTTATAACCTATCATTTCATAGTTGCCATACTCGTTATATTGCACTCATTCATTTTGTAACCTAGTAATAAAGAAATGGTATTGTGATTTTAAAGACTTCTAGAGGTATGCTTTCTCAAATGGATGATATCAAAGGTCGAAATCCTTTATATAAAAGGTATTGTGATTTTAAAAATTTTAACTTGAGAATGGTTGGTTATAAATTTCAAAGAATTTAAAGCTTGTAATTTAGATTCTTGAAAGTAAGATTTTGTATAAGAATTTCAATTTTTTCGGGAGTGTTTGTTTCGTGGATACAAATGTTATTATCGCGAATGTGACATTGGAATTCACATATTCTTTTTTCAAATTTTGATAATTTACTTTTTATTTTCAAGAATATGTTTTGTTCATAAATTTCTTCATTTTTATTCTCATGTCAAAGGATGAGAATCTTATATTTCCATATAAATATAAAATAATCAACCATAACTTCTCACTCTCATATTATTTTAACACATTTATTTTTTAATTCATAAAATTTAATTAAAATAAAATTTAAAAATATTCCTATAAATTTTATTGATTTTTCAAATACATTGACGAGAATAAAATTTCCAACAATAATTTTTCTAAAAATGATATTTCCGAAATTATAATTTTAATCCACGAAACAAACACCCTTATATAAAAGGTAAAATATCTAAAATAAAAGTAATTAATATTAAACTTTAAAATATTTTGAGATTTTGTCTTGTCTATTTTATGAATGCGGCGTTCCACCTATTTCATCTTTCCACCAAATTATAATATTTATGATTTGTTTATTATTCTGGCTCAAAATTTATTTGAAAATTTTACCTTGTACCCCTACAATTAACCCCATACCCCTACAAAAATTTAAAAATTCCCATTTTATCCTTAATTGGTTTTAACCAATTTACCATTTCATTTTTACCATTCAGTTGAAAATTGCAAAAATTACACTTTCACACCCCTCGCACCGGAACTCTTGCAAAAAGACTTCCGGTATGTATTTTTCCAAACCGGAAGACTTTAGGAAAGACTTCCAGAACACAAAAAAAGCAAACCGGAACACTTAAGGAAAGAGTTCCGGTTCAGATAAAAAAAATTCAAAAAAATTTGCATACCGGAACTCTTTGGAGAAGTGTTCCGGTATGCATTATGTGTGTTCCGGAAGTCTTTCCTAAAGTCTTTCGGTACGTTTTTTTTTTAATTTTTTTTTTTTTTTTTTACAGAAATGAGGATATTTTGACAAAAATAATGGTGGAAAGATGAAGTTTTGTGTGCCATGACGAGAATGGCTATGTCAAAATTATTTAGCCATCAAATAGAGCAAATTACATGTTACTCCAGATAAAATAAAATAAAAACAAAGATGATATTAGGATAATTAATGAATTAATAAAATAAATATGAAATTAGAAAAATTAATGAAATAAATTAAAAACAATATTTGAAAAATGAATGTATTAGAACTTTGTAACTATAGTTTACTTTTTTTTTCCATAGATGTTGTACATATTAAACAATATATACCACAACAGAAGTATTTTACTCTGTCAGCATTTCATAGAGTATGTTGAAGATGAAAGAGGTGAGGTTACAAACTTAGAAAAGAACGTCTGAATTGCTTCAGATTGGAGAAAGTGAAGGCATGCCTGATTTTTTCACTAGGGTTATGAAATTGGTGAATCAAATCAAGGTATGTTGAGAAATGTTGACATAAGATCAGTTGTCGAAAATATCTTGAGGTCATTGGCTCCCAAGTTTGATCACGTGGTTGTAGTCATAGAAGAATCGAAAGACTTGTCAACATGGACAAATGAAGAGCTTCGAGGGACACTTGAATCTCATGAATAAAGACTGGTTGAAAGAGGCATAAGCAAGTCGAAGAGTGATGTGGCTTTGCAGGGGAAATCAACAAGAGAAAATAAAGCCAAAGGAAAATGGTTCGACGACAAAGACAGAGGAGGCTACAACAATTCGACTTGTAGAGGAAACCAACAAGAAGGAAGTTCGTTGACTCAAAGAAGACCTTCATACCAAAACAACCATAGAGGTGATTTTGCAAGTAGAGGAAGAGGTGGTGGATTAAAACCTGACAAAAGTCACATTCAATATTTCAATTATTAGAAGTATGATCACTACTCCAATGGTTGTCCTGAAAAGTAAAAGAATAAAAAAAAATGATGCAAAAATTTTAAAGCATGAAGAAGAAGAGATGTTGTTGATGATCATAACAAGAGATGAAAAAAGATTCAAGGTTCAATGATACTTGGACTCAGGATGCTTATCACACATGAATGGTATAAAATATTGGTTTGTTAACATAAAACCCTCGATGAGCAACATGGTTAAATTTCACATTAGGAATTCATCATAATTCCAACATCTGGTATCAGAGCGTGGTTTGAATGAAGGGACCGACTCACTTGTATCGAAAGTATTCCCACATGATCATGGGTAGAGTGTCTCATTGAAGAGTGTCAACGGCGGCACAAGTGTATGTGATGGAAAAAAAGGTTTTTCTTGAGGGGGAACATTGTGGATAAACTCACACTTGAGGGGGAGTGTTGAGAATAACAAGTGTGAGTAGTGTGGGAAAGTCTCACATTGGTTAAAAATATGGAGACTTGAGCATTTATAAGTGGAAGAATCCACACACCTATAACCTTAAGACTTTGGGTGAATATTTGGTGTGTCTCTCACAAATGTGTGTTGCTCTTAAATAGAAACTCCAAAGTATAAAACACTCCCTCGTGTTGACCCTCTCAATTGATCTCAACAGTTCCAAGCGCATATGGTATAAAATTAGTTTATGGCTTGACACTGAAGTCTTAAAAACAACATGTAGCTAGTAGAATTTTCTAAGATCACTCAATCTTCTAAGAGGAAAGGTAGACAAGTATAGGGAATGGTTAATCTAAAAGACTTCTTGTTGGTGTATTTGAAACAAAAGGAGTGCTATTATATTTAAAGATGATATAAGGAATGTGTGTGACGTACCCGTAATAGATTCTAAATGTAAACTAAAATGTAATTTTTATGAATGGTGAGAGCATCTAAAGAACACTACGCCAAACAAGACCTTAGACAACGCTTTTTTTGGCCTTAGACAGCGCTTTAAAGCGCTGTCTAAACCTCCGCTGCTAAAGGTTTAGACAGCGCTTTTTTAAATCTTAAAAGCGCTGTCTAAGCCCCCCCCCCCCCTTAGACAGCGCTTTGTCCAAAAGCGCTTTCTAAGACCCTCCTATTTTAATTTTTTTAGGTATACCTTAGACAGCGCTTTTGGCCAAAGCGCTGTCTAAGGGGGGGGGGGGGGGGGGCTTAGACAGCGCTTTTCAAAAAGCGCTGTCTATGCCCCCCCTATTTTAATTTTTTTAGGTATATCTTAGACAGCGCTTAAGGCAAAAGCGCTGTCTAAGGGGGGGGGGGGGGGGGGCTTAGACAGCGCTTTTCAAAAAGCGCTGTCTAAGCCCCCCCCCCCCCTTAGACAGCGCTTTTGCCTTAAGCGCTGTCTAATCCCCCCCTTAGACAGCGCTTTTTACAAAAGCGCTGTCTAAGGTATACGAAAATTTTTGAAGCTTTTGTTTTAAACCACATTTTTTCCAGGTTTATAAACCATTGTTCAAATTAAATCACTATCCAATGTGAGAATCTCAATCAACACCATTGTCACGCTCAAAACATGACATCTGGAGTATGAAGTTTGTTGGATAATACTATATATAAAACGTGGGGGAGAAAGGAAAAATATAGTCACAACATGCATACATGATAAGTTGGCAGCTTAGCAAACATAAAACCTCTAATGCTACGTAGAAAATACAAATCAACATAGGATGATTAAAAAACCTGTCTTAAAGCACGAGTCATGGCCAGAATGGCACCTCTCCCATCACTAGGAGGTTGAGTAATGTGATATGCATCCCCTAATCAAAATCCATATGAAACGAAGTCAATCTAATATAAAACTAAGATTAGGGAGAAAATTTAGCATATCCTGCAACAAATTACCTGACATCCCATAGCCACGAATCTCTGCATAGATTTTGGCTCCTCGATTTTTAGCATGCTCAAGTTCCTAAACAATAGGGGAAACATATAAACAAACAAGAAAGACCAGACTATAAACAAATAACTGAAGAGGAATTGGAGGGATAGATACACAATAAATTTTTTAACTAACCTCCAAGACCAAGACTCCAGAACCTTCTCCTATCCTGAGTAAGAACACAACATGGATATAAGCAGCATGACAAACAAACCAATAATTTGAAGTCAGAAAATGAAAACTAAGCAAAAAAAATTAATTAATATAAGTAACGAATCTGCAGTGTTGTTATACTCACACAAACCCGTCTCGGCCACTGTCAAATGGCCGTGATGCTTCCTGTGGCAATGAGTTATACTTTGTAGTCAAGGCCCGGGACCTGCAAGTTTCCAATATCAGGTTTTAAAGCATCAGAGGAACAAAGGACAGAACTAATATGGTGGTTGGCACTAACATAAAACACAGGATGGTGGCTACAATTTACCTGCAGAATCCTGCAATTGACAATGCATCAATGCTCGACTCAGTCCCTCCAGTCACCATAACATCTGCATCCCCAAATTGAATCATTCTCATTGCATCACCAATAGAATGTGATCCAGTAGCACAAGCAGTGACTGCAGCATGATTTGGCCCATGTATTCAGGAATAGGGAAAAAGTTCAATTCATGATTAATAATGATCACAAAGGTCAGCATAGAAAAATATGTGAGTAGCTCTGCAACAAAAACAGCAATCAGCTTTAGTACCTTATTTTTCAGATGTTTTTTTTTACATATGTTAAAACTTATAATTGTTCTGCCAGGAGATATATCATGATTGACTAACCAATCCCGTAAAACATGTTTGACATAAGTCACATAACTATATCCAAAGTGATGGGTAAAAGAGTTATATCTTTGTTTCAGAAGGCTGCTAACCATTTCTCAGTGGATATGATGTTACTTTAATATTTAAACTTAAAAGAGTAAGAAACATGGGAGTAAGAAGATATATTGTAATGAACAAATAATCTCCACGCTTAAAATACAATAATTTGCACATATGATGCATAGGTACAGATACGGTACCCGGTACGAGTACGGATAGCGGTACAGGATACACCATTTTTATATTAATCAAGGTACGGGTACGTTAATAGAAAATAAGAAATTCTCTATAAAATGTATTACTAGGGAATTAAATTGTTCAATTCACAACACAACATCCCAATAAAAGTTTAAAAGTAAAAATTGTGTTAAGTTACAATAACTAAGAAACTAAAATACATAAACATATTATATTAATATATGAGAAAATTACAAATTTCACTCGAAACAGAATAATGAGAAAAAAGTAAGTACCACGAGTACGGTAAGAGTACTTCACTCTATATACCTACAGAATTTCTTTTTTAAAGTATATCTACAGAAGATAGTAAAGCAAAATGCAGTTGCCTATCCAGCAATTATAGGAGCTGACTATATTTGTATTATAGAATATCAATCAATTGAGAGTAGTTCTTTACCTGGAACCCATATTTCATGCTAACATGACCTGATGCCATGTTGATCAATATCCGTGGGACAAAAAATGGACTAAGTCGACGAAGACGCTGCATTAAGGGGAGAAAAGGTAAAAATCAAATACAAAAGTTCAAATTAACAAACCATTTTTCAATCATAATTAAAGCATGTGGAGAAACACTTGAATGAGGAAAGATCATCAAAGTATTTCAGAATCAGTAGTGGTGAGTTTCAACAAACTGACCTTCTCGCATATCAGTTGTGCAGAGTCTAACATGTCACTAACGCTTCCAATTCCCCCACCAATAGACACCCCCTGGTTACTTTTGAAGTTAAAATACAGTGCAAAGGAATTGTCGAAAATTGGTTGTAATCAATCAACCATATTAAAAATAGCATACCGTTCTTTCCTTGTGTTCCTGCTCAGTGGGAAACCAATTAGAATCTCTAAGAGCTTCCTCAGCAGCACATAGAGCATATGCTACAAACCTTGTCATTGATCGATGTTCCTAAGGGAAATGTCAATACTACAATGACATCAATAAGCACAATAGTTGTTCAGATGCAGCATGTATACGTAAAACCAAAGCAATACCACATAAGATTAACTAACACTTGACATGTTCGTAAGCTCTTTTCAGCTTATTTCCATAAACTCTCTATAGCATATAAAAACAGCTTATACCTTATATGAAAACAGCCCGACATTTATCTTTGGTTATAAACATAGTTCATACACAAGACATATATGATAGGGATTATGCTATAAACGCCTAACTAGAATCTTTACCAAAACAAAGTGACAATTTGTAATCCTATTCTAACATTAATGCTATACCTTAGAATTAAGCCAAAGTTCCTCATTGAATTCGCCCTTGTTGGTTCCGGTGGGAACAACAGCGGCAACTTTGGAAGTCAATTGATCAAATGTAGTCAACTGAGTTTCTGAATCAAAACTATTCATCTTGAGATCCTCCAAACGTAATGCTCTTATCCCACATTTTCCATCAATCAATTGGTTCCATGTTTTATCCACTCCACAACCCAGAGGTGTCACCATACCCAAACCTACAATTCAAACACCGCGAAATTCCACAACAAGTACGAGATTATGTAAGATTCTAGTAATGTAAAATTGAAGAGAAGCATATGGATATAGATTGTGCAATGATTTGAAAAGAGACCAAGCACATACTTTTGGAAAGGTCCAAGACCTCTGCTTCCCACAACTAGTAAATCTGGACGTAGCCGTTTCACCTCATTCAATATCACATCTTTGGGGTCGCCCTGCCTAATCCATGCTTGACAGGACACCTACAAGCATATAAGTATTTAGCTTGTCTGCAGGCATATTATAAATGTTTACGAAGGATTTAGATTCACTACAGTCATGTCATGTGGTCTAGCGGTCATAAATCTCAGTACATCAGATGAAGATCAAACAAGTCATATTCCTTGACGGCCAATAATACGAGTTGTCCAATATTCACCCAACAGTCAATGATTCTTGATAGTAAAGAATCTGTCTGTTTATGAAGAAGTTAAACAACAGCTTCTAAAAAAATTAAGATACAATAGCTAATTTCAACTTCTATGAGAAATTCTTGTTTAAAAACCTTAGTTTTTACAAGATTCTTTAAATATTTCTTTTATCATAAGTGCTTATGGAGAAGTTTATCCAAACAATTTCTAAAATCACAAGTAGAGCAGAAAAAATATTACCCCAATTTCATTACACCTACTGACAAAGTATTCCAGCAGATGAGTCCCTCTAACCCTTTCTTTCTCTTTCATGTTCTTAAAGTCTTCATTAGATGCATAGATACTATCCACGTCCTCGTAACCTACAAGAAACAAAACACATGTCCTTTATTTTGCTTTATAAAAAGTAAATATATGCCTCACTGGATTACATTCATGTTCAAAACAAAGGGTCAGATCACAGAAACAAGAAGGAAAATGCAAAACAGAGAAAGATACTTTCCCTCAGCAGGCTATCAAAGCTAGAGCTGATAAATTTTTCATCACCGGAAATGTTGATATTGGTAACATTAAAGACCAAATACCATAAGGATGCAATATGGTAAACAACTTAAGATGTATTTTAGTGAACAACTTAGTTAAGCACTTATAATATAAGTGTTGTCCATGGTGGTCCATGACAGAGAGCAAAAATACAGCCATACCCGCTACTTAGTGACGCCACCATAGCAGATTATGGCGGAAAAACCCACAATGTCGGCCAATATTTATCATTGCGGCGAGCACAAAAATCACCACTGATATCCATCATAGGTTAGGTTATACTTGGCTAAATAGTTTAGTTAAGCGCTTGTCTTTTGAGTACTTATGAATAAGCTATTTCATACAAACTATAATGTTTTCATAGGTTATCCTAGAGAACTTATTGCAATAACTCGAAAACAACTTATAGACATATCATAAGCTATTTCTATAAATTTTTCTAACCACTCACACAAGCTCAAATGATCAACAGAAATTACATACAATAAATTAATTCGAACAGAAATCAAGAACTGAAATTAAAGAAGAAATAACAGCAAAATATCGAGTGGCATCTCCTCCAGCTACTTTATTAAGAATCTAAGCAACTATATGACTAGTTTGGAAATTCCAAGGACTTCCCTCAAAACAAACAACATATGTAACTGGGAAACAGAGTACCAAGGGTCATGTTCTCTGTTGACTTTTAAATTACAACTTTATTTAATGATGATATTGAAGACATAAAAGGTGCCAACATTGCCAGTGTAGTGAGAAAAATATAGCAGTAATGAATGTCATTATTAATAGGCAAAAGAATAATTTTTTTGTTTAAATTGAACAAGTCTTCCCTTTTTCATTAAACCCGCAAGAGTCCTCTATTTTACAGTTACACTTCATAAAACCTAACTTCAATAGATGATCCCTAAACAAAAGCAAGCGTTTTCATTTGTTAAAGAAACATTATCATATGATAAAATATCGTTATTCGGTTTAAATATTCTATACTCCAAGATCCCTTCTACTAAAGGATAAACTTCTGCAAATTAAAACTGAGCATATGTTACCTACACATCTAAATGAATAATAAACCAATCCTTGAAGCACCTTGACTCAGAGCCGGAGCTTGTTAAGATGAACTTTTATTCAACCAAACAAGAAATAATGCATTCTCAACAAACAATATATATTTTCAAACATGTTACAAAAACTATAAACGATTTATACTCAAAATCAACATAAGCAAAGTCACTGTGACATTTCAACAAACACCATGTTTGCAAACTCAAGCCTATGATAAAAAAAAATAATCCTCATCAACAGTATCAAAAGAAACAAGTGAAGAATAGCAATTAATTTGTCATCAACAAAATTTTATCACCATTAAACTTTTACCAGCAAAAAATTAACATCGGTCAAACAGTGAAAAAAAGGAGTTATAACAAGAATGCAGAAATGAATGGGTATGTGAGTTACCTTTTCATTGAGGAAGAGGGAGATAGATATAGAGAAGTGCAATGGCTTTGTGTTCTCTGACGGAGGTGAACGGCGGCGCTCTGTCGGAGTTTAACGGCTGTGAGTCGGCGAGCCTTGTCGCAGTTTGTGCTGTAGCGAGAGGTGGGAAAATTAGAGTCAGCAACTAATTTCAATACAAAAACCAGATTGGAAATTGTATCATTAGACAAAATTGTGCGTTAGGTTATAGAAAGAAGGACCTCTTGGCTCGTTTGGGATCAACGGTCCACAATTGGGCGAGTTTATCAGGGGACACAGCCTTCTTAGATTCGATTCCTTCCGATTCCTTCCGATTGAGATCGACGGTGGAACGGAGACGACATCGTTGTGTTGTTGTTGTTTCTGATTCGGTTTGAACCCGGGTTTTTTCTTCTTCTTCTTTTCTCCTTCCCGCTCACTCTCACACTTGCGGTTCTCTTCTCTTCTTCTTCTTTTCTCCTCCCCGCTCACTCTCAGAACTTTTGGTTTTAAATTTTTTTTTAATTGAAAGACTTTAAACAGCGCTTCCTCAAAAGCGCTGACTAAGGTCTATATTTAAAAGCGCTTTCATTATTTTTTTAGAACATTTTACGTGTTTTATTTTTATTTTAACCTTAGACAGCGCTTTCTTTTAAAAGCGCTGTCTAAGATGCGCTGTTAAAAAACCTTTTTGGCGTAGTGGAACTATCTCAAAGTGTCCTAATAATTGTAATGGAGGCATTCCTTATGTAAAATGGTCTCCTAATACTCAGGATTATTCTTTTGCATCACATGAATATGAGTTTAATAACTAACAATTAAAGATATTTTATCAAGGTTATTTTGATGATAGTTATTTTTTTGGGTTAAATATATTTGTGGTCCTCTAAATATTTTATATTTCATTTTTAGTCCCTTAAAAAATCTTTTTAAAAGATTGGTCCTCATAAAATCTTTCATCCACACTTTTTGTCCCTCCTACAACTTAGTGACGATTTTTATAACTTAATGATAGAATTAACGACTGTTTCCTATTTTTCGACTGAATTAGCAGCAGTTTTAGCGATAATTTTAGTAAGAGGGACCAAAAGTGTGAAAAAACTTTTTTGACGAATTAAAAGTGAAATATGAGATATTTATGAAGACTACAAACATATTTAACCCTATTTTTATATCTAATATATCGCTCCTATAAATAAACCTAAACTCTGATTTTAAGCTATACTCATGTAATTGAATGTTTTTATAACTATAAATTATATCGATTTAACGAAATTGATGAAAAATATTCCTTCTTGTTAATAAAGAGTTTAAGTGAATTAGGTTACGTAAATTCATCAGGATCAGAACTGACCTCAAAACTCAATATTTTTATAGAGATACTTACGGATCACCTAATTCTCACATCGGTAACGGAAGTTGAATCCACAACCTCTCGGTGTGTGAGTCAAGTCCATACCAAATGATTCCATTTTTATTTCCTTTGATTAACATAAGAATTGTTTAACAATAATTGAGATCAGAACCCATGACAAATTCATGAGAGAAACAATTTGTGAAAACTTGTTTTGCTGCAGAGAAGTTACATTCCATTAATTTAGCATAATTCCTATCTCATGTCATTAGGGGTGTTCAAAACCAAACCAAACCAATAGAAAACTGCAAACCAAACCAAATCAAATCGAAACCGCAAAAAACCGCATTTGGTTCGGATTCGTTTGGGTCATTTTTTAATAAAACCGCACGGTTTGGTTTGGTTTGCGGTTTGTATTTTGCAAACCGAACTAAACTAAACCAAACCGCATTATGTTACAACCAAAAGTTCACTTATCCCACATCCAACCCAAACCTCAAACCTAGTATGCATTAACCTTACAATTACAAACGATTTTCTCTTAATCACACTTAGGGTTTCAATTTCAACCTTCTTAAATCTCTCATAGTAGTATCACACATTCTTCTCATCTTCTTTTTCATGTAGGTCTCGCCTATTCTACTCTAATAAGTCCTCTATTATGTTCTTTCTTTTTTATCTTTTATGTTACTATTTTCTCTTCCAATTACGTTTTTATTGCACTTTTCTTCTTAATCTCGCATCTCTTATGTTCTTTTTTTCATTTTCTCTAATCTCTCATCTCATATGTTTTTCTTATGTTTTATTATAATGTCCTTGATATTATTTTCTTCTACTATTTATATTTGTCTTTTATTCCACTTTTGTCTAGTCTGGTTTTTTGTATATTGAATGGAACGTTTTTGTCTAAATATGATGAATTTTGATGTTATTTAGTAATGTATGAATGACTAAACAAAAAGTTATGTCGTTATTTATAGGAGTATATATGTCTCAATAAAAATATTATAAAAAACCGAACCAACCCAAACCGCATTGATTTGGTTTGGTTTGGTTTGATTTTATTTCTAAAAGTCAACCGAACCAAACCGAACTGCATGCTTTTTTCTCTTGCGGTTCGGGTGATTTTTATCGCAAAAACCGCCCAAACCACACCGCGAACACCCCTACATGTCATCATCATATACTAATAAATCGATTATATATATATATATATATATATATATATATATATATATATATATATATATATATATATATATATATATATATATATATATATATATATATATATATATATATATATATATATATATATATATATATATATATATATATATATATATATATATATATATATATATATATATATATATATATATATATATATATATATATATATATATATCACTTCCAAGATCAATCCATGTCCCAATGTAACAAAAGGGATGATGACTAAATTTTATCTTGTTTTGATCTTTCCCTTTCTTATCTTCCTTGAATGATGCAATTGAATATAGCATGATTAAAATATCATAACTTGTTTAGTTGGGGCCCAGCAACTCAAGAACATGACAGTTCTCAAAGACTCCTCTGATTGCTTGGATTTGATCTCATCCCTCAATTTGGGTGCAGATGAGGACGAAGAAGAAGAAAGTTTGTTGTTGGCATTAGACAGAGATCCGATACTATGTTTAGCATGTTGTCGTGCTGATCTTAATACACTGTCCCACCTCCATATTCCTTGATCCTTCAATGCCTCTATCACTCCGAAACTTGTTGCCACACTCCACGTCCAATCTCGGTTTTTTGAATTCATTTTGTTGTTGAATTGAGAATAAGGTGTTAAGTTTAATGAATAATTATTGAAGATGTAGTGATGTAGAAAATGGGTTCAGGTTGTTGTTAATAAATATAGCGTGTAGCAGAAAAATTACATAAATGAAAAACATAGTTCAGTTTGGTGGAGTGTGTGTTTTGGTGTGAAAAAACAGCTCATGGTTTTGGTTTAGTGGGGGTTATTTGTTTTTGTTGGTATCTGTGAATTGAAATAGGGAGTGTGTATCTGTTACAATCTTTGAATCACACAATTCTTGTATTTGGAGTTTACTTGTAATTGTAGGACCAAGAAACTTGTAGTAGGTGCATATTGCTCATGCATGCGACAAAATTATAATGTTGCTTATTCTATTATTTTGAGTGGTCCATATATAAATCCTCAACCCACACCTTGTTTGTAGGTAGGTGGTTACATTATCGTTTAGTGAAAATCACACAACCATGGTTTGGAATGTGAGGTACAAAACCATTGTTAGCACAAATAAAAACCAGCAGGCGATGAAATATAATTTGATGCAGATGAAATTCGGTACTTGGAAGTATGTAATATTTATGTATGTGTTGGATAGGAAAGTGAGATTTTTAAAGCAACATGTGGAAAATGTGTCTCAAAATCAATGAAAAATACTCCCTCCGTTCCTTTATAAGTGTCACTTTCTTGCAAAAAAAATTGTTTTTTTTTAATTGTCACTTGCAAAGTTTAAGGTAGTATTAATTGCAATTTTGTCAAAACTATCCCTAGATAGTGATTGCAGAGAGAGAAAAAGTAAAGTGAATGTAATAAATAATTAAGGGTATTATAGGTAAAAGAAGAATTAATGTTTGAAAAGTCACAATAATGATTAGATTCTTTGGTATGTGTAAAAAGTCAAAAAATGACACTTAAAAAGGAACGGAGGGAGTATTATTCGAAAATGTCATAATTCTAAAAAGTTTTAGAAAAGTCAACGTGGAGGACATGGCGTCAGTCTGGAAGTGGTTAGCGGCGTCGGTTCATCAGACGGAATTTGATCATTTAAAATTAACCAAGTATTTTTGAACAATGTTTATGAGATTGAGAAATTAAATCCTGACTGGCGAATAATACGAGTAAATTGGAAATACTTGAAGAACTATAAGCCTATGTTGTAGAAAGTCAAAATATCAAGATAATGTGCAACTCATAAGCAACTATCTCTGCCTTCACTTTCTTTGTTGCCTCGTTTTTCAATTGCAGCCAATTCATCTGTTGAATCAAGGATAAGATGTTAGCCTCTAGAGTTTCTAGTTTGTTCTTCGCTTTGGCTTTTGCCTATAATTAAGCAACTTGATGTTGAGATTCAAAATATAGGTTTTGATCCTCATACAGAACCTCAGTTCTACTCTTGAGTCAATTGAAAAACTCTTGTTTAAGCCTAACAACCTAGATGGCTTGTTCAAGAAAAGGCTCAAAATCTAAAACGAAGTCAGCCATAGGATTTGGAACCTCCGGTTTGTTTAGTTTCAAAAGCAACCCATGTATCTCAAAGAGGGCAATGAGTTTGTCTTTGATCATTTGGAGGAGATCCGTGTTGACAAGTCTGTACTCAAACAGCTGGAACAACTCATCAAAATCATCATTCTGAATGTCGGGTGAAGCAAGAGATACATAAGGGAAGTCCGTGTGGCTATCAACAATCCTTTTGAAGGCTTCGACTCAATTCTCTTAGTTGGCTCCAGCCTCTGAGGATTCTAGAGTCGAATCAGAAACATCACCAAGGCTATCAAGAGATTGGGACTGAGACCTAGGAGTTGGGGAAGAATGAGTGCGTTCTTAGGCCTTCATGAGAAGGAGATCCAGCAGGATCTTGAACTTTGTTGGGCATACCAACATCTGGAGTCTTCTCGACACAAGCGTTTCCATTTGTTTCATGTGCAGGGCTAGCTTCGATGGGAACGCTTGGCGCTAAAGCCTCGACCCTGTCACTATGAGGAGTTACTTCATATGTAGGAGGACCTTGTTTTTCAGGGGGAGACTCATTAGCCGGACTTTCAACAGTTTCTGTAATTAGCTCTAAGTCCCTCCAGCGGGTTATCCTCTTACATTGACGACTACCCCGCCATCTCCAACATCACTATGTGGATGGACGAGGGTGAAGTGGTTGTCGAAGGCTTTACGTATTTGATGCTGGAAAAATCAGCATGGCTACAGGATGCATCTGTTTGTACTTGGAGGTTTGCAGGGTCAACATCGACAGACTTCCCAAATGAAGAATATTAATTATTATATAGTTTAAAACATAGAAATATAAAAAGGAATAAGGTAATAATTTACCTTATCAAAAGTTGGACGCAGACTCGAATGTGCACTCCCGGGACTCTGACCAGGTTGTCGGGAATTCGTGTTACTCTTTTTCTTCTTATTTGAAGGGGAACTTCACTTTCCTCGGTCCCCTTATCCTTAAATATTGTAATAGTTTTGTGTCTAGTCCTCTTTTTCTTCCAAAGGCCAAAAGTTTTTGCATTAGCTTTTCTTGCCTCTTGATTTACAAAGTTGGCATCAACAACTTTAGTAGTCGTGTCATTCATGGTTAATCATCACTTCGTGGTTAAATACCTAATTCTTGGTTTAGACACCACAATTTGGTTAAAGACACCTCATTCATGATTAATCACCACTTCGTGGTTAAATATTTCATTCTTTATTTAGACACCACAACTTGGTTAAAGATACCTCATGCATGGGTTAATCACCAGTCATTGGTTAAAATACCCCTCATTCATGGTTAGTCAAAATTTTATGGTTAATACCTCATTCTTGGTTATGACACCACTTTTATTTCAGTTCTTGGTTATGACACCACTTTTATTTCAGTTCTTGGTTATGACACCACTTTTATTTCCCGCTTTTGATTAGGAAACCACTTTTATTTTAGTTCTTGGTTATGACACAACCTTTATTTCAGTTCTTGACAATGACACCACCTTTATTTCAGTTCTTGGTTATGATACCACTTTTCATTTTTAGTTCTTGGTTAAGAAACCATCCTTTTCAATTTAAGCTCTTGGTTAAAGACACCACTTTTACCATTTTAGTCATTGGTTTAGACACCATATTTACAATTTTTTGTCCTTAGTTCAGACACCACCTTTTCAATTCATTTTATTTTCCCAAAATAATTGTTATAATCCATTCCTTAGCAGTCAGACTAAAAGCTTAGAGCATTAGAACTAGGATCAAACCAGCTAACATCAAAACACTTGTAGGATACGATTATAACAGTGTTCCCTAAAATCAACCAACAAATACATAGTTTTATACCACGAACTAGGAAGCTCTGATTTTCTCATTGCATTATGAGAATACGTAGGCATTAGGTTTTGAAATCTTGGAGAGCACATTAATTAAAAACTTATTTTTCCCTTAATTAAATCCAATTGCGGGTAATCTTTAGATAATAACACTCATCCGCGCAAAGAACAATCAAAATGGTTCCCGTTGAGTACATCAGATGTGAGAGGTGCTAATACTTATCCCTTGCAATACCGACTTCCTTACCCCTTTTCTCTTCCATTTGAGTTTTATTGATATTTTCCCTTTCTCTTAGAATAAATAAAATTCAGTGGTGAATTTTTGTATTTCGAGTGTGTGATGCGCTCGGGCATCTTTCGCGGCGTGACAACTGTGTTTGGGTCTATTCTAGATATGTTGAGATTCAGCCGTGATAAATATGCATCTCTATCACTTTTATTAGTTAAGAGGAAAAGATATATGAGAGACATGACAATCCTAATTATATAGGCAAATGTTGAAATTCTTGAGTTTTTGGAGTTGGGGAAACCTTTGGAAGTATCTAAGAGATTAAGAAACACTTGGGATAGAAAATAAGGTTTGTTCTTGAAAATTTGAGAGACTATTTATTTTTAATCTATTGAATAACTTTTACAAGTATAGGGAATCATAGAGTTGCTCTTCCCCCAGAATAGATCAGTTTGATTGAAATGGATAAACAAATTATTCGTGTATTTGTCTTTTATCTTTCTCTCTCTTGACATGTATTTTATTATACTATTTTGCATTTTACTTTTTTGTTCGAGGCCATTTATTTGGTTTTCATTGTTCTTTGTCACACACATCATTATTATTGGAGTGATACAAAATTAATATTATTGCTAGATTTTCACAACAAAAAGGTTTTAGGGTGGTTGAAACTTTCAACTTCACAACACAACAAAAAGTAAAAAGAGATAAGTACGTGTATGTGTGAATTTTTTCTCAAAAGATAAGTATTTTAAATAAAATTTGAAGAAATATTAAGCAGTTATATTAGGAAAAAAAACTCAAGTCCTTAAAGCAATGTGATCTTTTGGCCCTTTTTCGCTTTCTATTAGAGGTGCTAGTGCTTATTGGTTTGTTTAATAAGGTGGTGGATTTGAAGCTTTTTTCTCAATTTGGGAGGAGGGGGGATATTCTCACACTTAGTAATACTCATATTCACCAAGCAGATGATACACTTATTCTGACATAAGCTTCAGTTGAGAATATTTGTTTTATTAAAGATATCTTGTCGGGTTTGAGCTTACCTCTAGTGCATGTGTCATTTATGCTAAAAATAGTCTAATTATGGTCCATGTATATCCAAATTTTCTAAAAGGACCCTTCCTTTCCAATATTTTGGACTTCTGGTGAGTGGAAACCCATATTTCAAGACCACTTGAGAGCCTTTAGTTTACCTTATTACTAGGAAGTTGGTATGATGCAGTCATATATATAGAAAGGGATAAAAGGGATCCAAATAAGGTTCATGGAGCTTGAAAGAAGATTCTAATATTTTTTAGGATAAATGGTATGGTGTCTGTAAGTCTAAGTGGAAAGGCGAGATTGGTGTTTATGACTATTGCTTGGATAATATGACATTGCTAGGTAAGTGATGATGGAGGTTGATCTCAAATTCTACCTGTAGCGGTAAATTCATAACCATCAAGCTATGGATAAGCTTAACATCAATAAAACCAGAGTCGCCACCGTGCTTTTATTGTTTCCAAAGGAAAAGGGAAAAGTACGAACAAAACCCAAAGATAAGAAATTTTCAAATCAAAACTAATAAAATGCCAAAGATTACAGGTAAGGAGGGTTGGTTATACGGAGGGAAGATGTTAGCACCCAAAGTGTCATAGGTACTCCTAGGGAACCCTTTTTTATGTGAGCATATGTTTTGGTATAAAAGATGTTTGAGAAAAAACAGAGTGCGGGGATGAGAAAATAATTCATTGATTATATTTTTGTGTTTGAGGGATCAAAACCTCGTAGTTCGTGGTAAAAATTTCAAAGTTGGTGAATTGCTTTTAATAAAAGTTTAAATGAAAAGGCACAAAGGGCCAAAGTTTTAATGAAGTTATTAGTTATTTTTGTCTTTTGAAATTTTAAGTCAATATGGTTAAGTTTATTTACAAATTTGATTAAGAAAAAGATTTAAAAATTCATTGGCATAAGGCCAAACTTTCTAATCATTAAAACGAAGTCTAAGCTTAAGAATCATAAGCAAATAATATTTTTGAAAAGAGGGAGAGATTTTGAAATTTAAGAAGTGGGAGGAGATGAACAGGATATCCTAAGCACAAATTTAAAAGTTAAGAGTTGAAAAGATCTAACCAATGAGGTGCAATCCAACAAACAAGAATGTCATATAGAAATCCATTTTCCTTTGGACTTTTATCAAGCAATAATCAATAAGCAATGAGCAATATCCAGACATCATGAAGATCAAGGCATCAAATAAAGATATCCACATCCAAGCAAGCAATTCCCATAGCTAGCAGTCTTCTTTGTCTTCCAATGTATCAGATGAAATATTCATTTATCAACTCAGAGCAAAGCATCAGACACAAGATCAAAATAATAATTAAGTACAAAGACAGAGTAGCAGATAGATTCAAACAAATCCCAAGGCTTGTATCAGATGAAGGCTCAGTTCAAGATAGCTTAGTCTCAGAATGTTGGCATTGGCCAAGTCCTTTTGCACAGGGAATGTTGCCTAATCCTAAGTCCAAAAGTTTATATCAAGTCCAACAGTCCACCAAATGTTTTCTAGGTTTTTTTTTGTAATTAGGTATTTTAAGGTCCTAAGACCACAAACAAAACCAAAATACACAAACAATATATACAATCACAAGATATGGCTCAAATGAGCAAGGTGAAAATGACATAAACATAAATAAGTTAAATGAAATGTAAATGGCAATGAATGATAAACGACTGAAATTTAAATTGCATAAAGTAAATGACTTGAAAGTAAAGAAATATTAACAAGAGTTAGTCAAATGTTAGTTAAAAGTTAGTCAAGTGTTAGTGGAGATGTTTTAATTGATTAAGTCATTCTTTGGAGAACACTCAACCATTCACTCACAAGTATGAATCCTTAAACCAAGACATCTTCCATGAGAAGGGCTCCAACTTCGATAATTCAACAAGTATGCCACTAGCTCTCATGAAAGTAAAAAAGGTCAAGTCTTCACACAATGCCATGAAGAATGGGAGACTTACAATCTCACGTACTAGAATGTTATGCCTTGAGGGTCAAATTTAGCTCTATGTTAAGCAATCGTAATTGGACTTATGTATAAGTCACAACTATCTGAGGTCGGGCACTAAATATTTAGGTGTGAATGCATGTTAGAGATTTTGTATGAAGAACCAAACTCTTAAAACATACCACACACTAAAAGAAAGGATCAAGAGGGAAGGACCTATCTCAGTCATACTTGTATTGATTCATCTGACACAAAGATCGTTGATGAATCAATTAGCCTTTAGACATTAGAGATTTCATTGGTCAAATGGGGGAATGGGAAAGAATAGGGATGAAGGTGAAGAGGGAGGGGAAGATAGAAACACAAATTGATCATGGGAGAAATTTTATCAAATCAAAACCATCCATTCATTTTGAAAGATGAAATGTACATTTCATCAATCCCCTAAATCCAATGGTTTTCATCCAACAAAAGTCAAACCAACCTTGACTAAGGTCCAAACAGAAAGTCAAACATCACAAGACCCTAAAAATGACTCAATAATATTTTTAAACATTTAATCAATTTAAAAATAAATTAAAGTACATTTTAATTTGGTCAAAATCTAAAATCCCTTCAAAACACCAAATAAATGGCCAAGGGATTTATCCTAGGTCAAACAAGGTCAAAGGACCTTAGACAAAAAAAACACTATTTTTGGAAAGTCATAAGTTTTTTCAAACAATTAAAAATATGCATAAAAACATTTAATTCATGAAAATATCAAAATTAATCCAAAAAATAATTTTAATTCAGAATATGGAAGAGAAAAATATTTAAAGATTTTTGGTGAAAGTCCCATATTTTTTGGATTAAAAATGAAATTTCTATGAATTAAACAAAATAAATGGATTAAATGAAAAATCAGAAATTAAAAAGAAATTAGAAAAAACAAGGGCCATCAGATCTCCCTCATTAATTGAGGTGGCAGATCTGATGGCCACACGCGTGCTATCCATGGTGGACTCAAGTCAATGCAATGCACGCGTGGTCATTCAAATGAATGGCTCAGATTAAAACATTTAAACGTGATCAGATAGTCAGGAGGCGTGCCAACACATCACCGGAGCTAGGGCTTCGGTCTACTTCTCCGGTGGACCTCACCGAATTGGTCCACCTTCAACCACAACAAAATTAAAAAAATAAGGACATGGATCCACAGGAAAAATGCTCAAGAGCTCGAATCTGACCTCAATTTTCTCTGATTCAAAGTATATCAAAATATACAGGGATTTGAATTTTGAGGATAATGAATTGAGTCGCTTCGATTTGACCTCAAAGCAACTCAATCTTGTTGCCTACATTTATAGGACTTCAGCCAACCAAAAATCAAAGACAATGGTGAAGAATTAAGAGAGAATTGAAGAGATGAAGTTTCTGGAAAATTACCTTCGAGGAGCTTGAATCTTTCTTCCAATTGGCCTTGGCTTGACTTTAGAAGCTTGTAGGAAGTGAATTGGATCAAAGAATGGCTTGGATTCTTGGAGTTTCAACTTCAAAATAGAAGTGAAATTGAAACTCAATTTTCAGTTGAAAACCTTCAAGTTTATCCTCTAATGGTGAAGGGTAGGGTTGTAGGATCAATGTTTGGGCAAGATCTCCCTAATTATGAGCAGAAGGGGTTGTATTTATAGGCTATGCAATTTATTTCCACACACTTCCATCAAAATGCCAAAAATAGTAATTCTCTCTTGCATGGATGCATGGGCATGTGATAGGCCCATCAAGTGATGTCAAAAGGTCCAAAATTGATCATGAGCAATGCTGAAAGTGTGTCATGAAGTTATGCAATTGGAATTGG
The DNA here is from genome assembly GCF_024323335.1 of Lathyrus oleraceus. NCBI lineage: Eukaryota > Viridiplantae > Streptophyta > Magnoliopsida > Fabales > Fabaceae > Lathyrus > Lathyrus oleraceus. The sequence continues at coordinate 597,817,331 of NC_066583.1, read as the reverse complement.
GAAATGGTAATGAGATTCATCCAAATGGAACCTTGAAGAAGAGCCATGCGCAAGTCATTCAATCCTTGTCCAAATGAAGTGATTTTAAACTTTTTGGTAAGGTGAGATCAAGAGGAACAACTTTCATGTTGAACACTTTTCCATTTGAAGCTTGGATCATGATGAATTTTGAGGTGGAAGTTTGGAAAAGTGTTCAAATGGAAAAGTGTTACCCCCAAAGCCAATGCATATGATGAGATAGCATGAGGGATCTTAGGGTCAAAATTGGGGTCTTATAGCTGCCCCTATTTAAGGATATTCTAAGTGAGGATGTGAAGGTTAAAATCTTCGTATCAACTCAGTAGAATGGATTTAAATAACAACATATAGAAACAAATTTTGGTCCCTAAGAGACCTCATGATGCATATGATATGGATGTTAAAATAATCTTTATGGGGAATATATTGCCACAAAGGAAAAGAATCCGAAGAGACTGAAAGTCCACAGGAGCGTACTGCATTCCATAAGGAAAACTCACGGGGAGACAGAGACTCTAGGGGAATAAAAAACTATGTGTAAGCTAGGCTACGACTTAAAAACTGTTGGAGACACGAGGGGATTTCCACGAAAATAAATTAATGTAAAGACTCGGTCCGGGGATAAAGGAAAATTTGCAGGGGATAGGAATAGATCAGAAAAAAACTGAAGTATCAAAACCAAACAGAGGGTTGGCGGTTCCACTAAGGAAACATGCACTCAAACTCAACTAGGGAAGAATGAACTTCAACATAGGAGTACTGGAGATATACTATCTACTACTGGTTACTGGGTAGGAAGATAATACACTCTGATAGAGGGACATCCATTATCGGTTAGGGTAAACACATCAAGGATGACTCATTGAGGAGAGAGAGGTGTATTCTTTACCTGTTACTGGGTAAGAATAACCTACTAGGGAGAGAATTCAAATAGGATTTACAACTACCGGTTACTGGGCAGAAGACCAAAGAGAGAGTATCTGTCACCTAATTAAAGTGAACATATCAAGGATAAACTCAAAGGAGGAATAACTGTCATCGGTTAGGATGAACATATCAAGGATAGACCACCTGGGAACGAGTAGGAATATTCGTTACCGGTTAGGGTAAACATATCAAGGATAAACTTCCGGGGAGAAATAGGAATTATATCTATCAGTTACTAGATAAAATACCAAAGAGAGAATATCCGTCACCGGTTAGGATGAACATATCAAGGATAGACTCAGAGGGGAAAGATAAAATAGGAATTACAACTACCGGCTACTGGGTAGAATACCGAAAGGGGAGAGAAAATCTGTCACCGGTTAAAGTGAACATATCAAGGATAAACTCTCTAGGGAATAAGAATATTGTCATACGGTGAACTGACTTTTTGTGTTTTGCTTTGGAAAGAAAATGTCGCGGTTAGCAAGAGTCGCCACCGACTTTTCTTTTATCCAATAAGGAAAGGTGGAAAAGTACAGGAAAGACCTTAATTAGATTTTGAGTTCGGGAGGTACATTATACAAAGGGAAGGTGTTAGCACCCCTTGTATCCATGGTTATCCATGGGCTCTTAATTGCTTGATCACTTATGTTGGTCTGAAAAAGGTGTTTGTGAATTGTTTAGAAAACGTTTTGAAAAAGAGAATTTAACTTTGTAATGATTCTCGTATGAATGTATACAAAGTGGTTATTTAGTTTTGAAAATGGTTTAGAAAAATATAACTCAGTAATGATTCTAGTATGAATGTATACCAAGTGGTGATTTTCTAGTATTTGTGGAGTGTGAAAAGTATTTTTAAATTGTGAGTAAGCAATTAAGAGTTATACCTACCCAAGGTCTTGATGGGCATTTCCTATCCTTGTGAGGGTAAAACCGTCCTTATTATTGAGAAATAAGTAGTTTTATCCTTTGGATGTAAAAGGGTCATCGTAGGGTCATCGATTGGTCATTGAAAGCAACGGTTGTAAGGATACCTTAGCATTCGAAGGGACTATCATCATTTAACCGTAGGCTACATCGAAGGGTCATCGAGGGACAAAATCATATATTCGAAGGCAACATCCGAGGGGCTATGATTTATTTTAGAGGGACATGATGATTTAATCGAAGGGTCTTGGCTAAGGGTATCCCCACATTCGCGGGACATGACCATAATACCGTAATATCGTAGGGTAACAAAGAGAGGTCCAAGATCGCATATTTAAAAGCAAAGTTTTACAATTAATTAGATAGCCGTAATCGATTAAGTAATTAGGTCCACATTAAAATCGATGAAATCAATACATTAAAATCAGCTAGATAATTTAGGATGTATCTCCACATTAAAATTAAGTAATTCAGAATCCATCTCCATAAGGGTATCCCACAAATGAAGTGGAATACTTAGCCGGCCGTTTCTTCGGGAATGTGTAAGCCTTTACACAATTCAGCACACGGGTTAGAACATCGAGATAAAGTACAATTGAAAATTACACCACAAAATAAACACAACAGTCATAAAGTCAGGCCAACTAATGCAGAATTATAATAAATCTTGATTAGATAAACATAAGGCAGAACAGAAAAGAAACAAAACAACCACTGTCCCGTTCGCTCCTGCTTCGCCTAGCGAAGGCTTAGCGAGTGCTCGCTACAGGCTCGCTTAGCGATGTGCTAGCGAGCTGCTACGGGTTTTGAGTTTGATAGCAGCATGATCTCCGGCACCCTGAACTTTATGGCATTTAATTACAGGAATAACATGGACAAACATTCTGGATATTCAGGCATACTTAAATTCACATGTGAAATCAAATTACATATCCGAAAATTTAATCATGATGCCTTATGTATGTAGCGATTACCGATTAAAAGCATAAAACAGTAGTGATGCGCAAACCTGTTTGCAATGGAATTGCAGCTTTGGAATGGCAAATCGGGTCGAATTGGGCGGAGGTAACTTCGGTGCGGATGAGCGGCCTTCAGGGTTTCTTTACTCGGAATTCTCTGAATCGGTCTCCAGGGTTTCTATGCCAGGGTTTCCGTCCGTCCTCGTCTGTTTTCGTTCTCCCTTTTTCTGACTGAAGCTTGGCTATTTATAATGCTCTTGTTGTGACCTAATGGGCTCAGAATGAAGCCTAGAAATTCTGATATTCGCAAGCTTCGCTAGGCGAGTATTGTAGCGAAGGGTTCGCTAGGCGAAGGTTTTGCTCGCCTAGCGAGCATGACAGTTTGGGCCATTTTCTGGACTGGGTCTGTTGTGAGCTGGGCTTTTGTTCCTTTAAGGTCAGTGCCTTGCGGAATAAGTTGGAGTGCTTCGAGAAATGTTTTGCAAGAATAATGGGCAACTTTTGGGGTATGACAAATATGGATTACAACTACCTTTTTACTGGGTAAAAAAACACAAAAGGAAGAATATTCGTCACCGGTTAAAGTGAACATATCAAGGATACACTACCTGGGGAAACGTGAAAACGAATTCGCTGGGGAAAGCAAAGGAAGCAGATTACATTTTACCGGGTATTGGGAAAAAGTAAAGTAATCAAGAATCGAGAAGAAATATTACCAGTTACTGGGTAATAGACTCTCAGTGGGACAAAATATTTATCTAGGTAATAGCTAGAAAGAAACGGTCAAACAAAGACTCAACCCAATAAGGATATAAATCAAGGGGAATGGTTCCATCCAGATAATTAACTGGGGAGGAAACTGAAATAATAATCATCCACTAGGAAATAACTCAATGGGGAATGAGAAAGGTTAAAATCTTTCTGCTTAAGGGGCTGACACTCTACGATTGAAGGAGGACAAACGCACCAAATCTGCATAGGTAAATGACATCACCGAAGCAGGGGATCGAAACAAAGAAATCAAATGCGATAAAATACATAATGAAATATTTGATTTTGTGTTTTATGCATGTATAATGCATGAGTATGATTTATTATTATGCTGACAAAACAACATAAATGATACAAATAACGAAGATTTGAGTCACTACTGCAACACCCGGCTAATCTCAACAAGATGGAAACACCAACTAGAGAAAATGTTGAGGATGAAAATAAATCATCCTGCTATGAACAAATCAAATTTTGTTGAGAAAGTCATGGAGAAAACGCTTCCAATCAATCACAACAAACTCTATGGGGAGAAAAGAATATTGTTGAAGGAATATCAACCAATCATGCCGAGGATAGATAAAAGATCTGTCGAGGGTCAAAATTGTCAACAATGTGGGGAATTTTAGGTCAACACCATATCAAATGGGAGACAACCCTGCAGGGGACAAAAACAAATATTACTCAGAATCCGATACCGCCGGAACAAGGGATCTTCATGTCAGAAGATGAACTCCGCCGGGGAATATAAGAGATAAAACTCTGCATGGGGATCTAAGCAAATTGTTGGGGGATGTCATTACCAAGATCATAACATTCCTCAATAATCAACAAATTCTTCTTGGAAATTGCGAAATTAACCAATTCTAGGGCAAAGATAGCCGAATCTGATTCACACAACGGAGAAACTGCCGAAGTTATGCAACACAATTATGCAAATGGGAACCAAATAAAGGTTCCAGATCTCTAGGGTCCAATCATAAATCACAAACTGGGGGGATACAAAACATGAGCACCTCAGCTAGGGAATATGAATTTGCAAAAGGGATCAATCATCAGCTCAATTGGAGATGAGACCCACCATTTCTATTGGGGATGATGAAATATCGGGGAGAAAATCATCAACCAAGCCGGGGATAAATGACAAATTGTTGGGGAGGAAAATAGTTACTAAACCAATTGGTTGGGAAGACCAACAATGCTTCACACTTCAAGACTTACCTATTCTCAGATTGTTGTTGACATTCCTTGCCGAAATCGATTATTCTTAAAGTGATTGTTATTATTATTTTAAGAAAAAAAATCATTATTCATTAATTTATTTCAAAATTATCATCATAAAAATTCAATTTTATTTAGCAGAAGTAAATAAGTATAGAATCAATTGGATAAAAGCTCAACATTATTTAATATAATGGTAGTCCGTAAATGACGAGACTCCATAGATCTTTACAAAGTTTAAAAAATGGTAATTTACATGGAAAAGGGCTACATTGAATACAATGATCACTAATATCCCTACCAAATTCAATATCCATTGTGCTTGTCTTCAGTTGAGAATGATGAATCAGAACCAAATTATTTGCTCAAAGCTGCTTCCGGACCAGACGAATGCAATTACTTGCCATAATCCCTAATTTTTGCCTATATTGCCCCAAGGTGGGGTACTCAATATACCGGGATAAATTTTCTGTTTTATATCTTTAATTTTTGCCTGGATCGTCCTTTCGGGTTTACAATCCACCAAGACGCTTATTTTTTGCCTAAGCCGCCCTTTCGGGTTTTCAACTTAGCGAGTTGTTCTTTTCTTTTTAGGCGAAGTATTTCTTGACTGCATCGGCATTCACAGGAGGAGTGAACTCTTCACCATCCATAGTTTTAAGAATCAAAGTACTGCCTGAAAAGGATCTCTTAACAGCGTATGGGCCTTTATAATTAGGAGTTCATTTGCCCCTAGCATTAGGTTTGAAAGATAAAATCTTCTTGAGCACGAGGTCACCTTCTCTAAACACACGAGGCCTGACCTTCTTATCAAAAGCTTTCTTCATTCTTTGCTGATATAACTGAACATGATACATGACAGTCAATCTCTTCTCTTCAATCAAATTCAACTGATCATATCTGGTCTGGCACTATTCAGCTTCTGTCAACTTGGCTTCCATTAGCACACGCAGTGACGGGATCTCAACCTCTACTGGGAGCACAACTTTCATGCCATAAACAAGAGAGAAAGGGGTTGCCCCTATTGAAATGCAGATGGATGTACGGTACCCATGCAAAGTAAATGGGAGCATCTCATGCCAATCTTTATGCGTCACAACCATCTTCTGGATGATCTTCTTAATGTTCTTATTTGCGACTTCAACAACCCCATTCATCTTGGGTCTGTAGGGGGAGAATTATGATGTGCAATCTTGAAGTCTTTGCAAAGAGCTTCCATCATATTATTGTTTAAGTTCGATCCATTATTAGTAATGATCTTGCTTGGCAAATCATAACGACATATAATCTTATTCTTGATAAACCTCACAATAACTTGCTTGGTCACATTTGCATATGATGCCACTTCAACCCACTTTATGAAGTAGTCAATAGCCACCAGAATAAAATGATGTATGTTCAAAGCTTTGGGCTCAATCATACCAATCATATCAATTCCCCACATGGAGAAGGGCCATGGAGAGGAAATGACATTCAATAGTGTCGGAGGAACATGAATCTTATCTGCATAAATTTGGCACTTGTGACATTTCTTCACAACCTTTCAATAGTCAGATTCCATTGTCAGCCAATAGCAACTTGCTCTTAATATCTTCTTTGCCATAGCATGTCCATTGGAATGAGTACCAAAGGAACCTTCATGGACTTCAGTCATCAACAGGTCTGCTTTGTGTCTATCCATGCATCTGAGCAAAACCATATCGAAATTTCTCTTCTAAAGCATATCACCATTCAGGTAGAAGTTTCCAATTAATCTTCTCAAAGTCTTCTTATCTTTCAAAGATGCCCCAGGTGGGTAAATCTGACTTTGAAGGAAACACTTGATATCAAAATACCACGACTTTTCATCTTTGACTTGTTCAACAGCAAACACATGAGTTGGCCTATCAAGACGCATCACAATCAAATTGGGAACTTCATTCCAAAATTTCACCATAATCATTGAAGCCAACGTTGCAAGAGCATCTGCCATCTGGTTTTCATCTCGAGGGATATTATGAAACTCAACCTTTGTAAAGAAAGCTGAAATCCTCCTCGCATAGTCTTTATATGGTATCAAACCGGGTTGATTCGTCTCTCATTCACCTTTGATCTGATTCACAACCAAAGCTGAATCTGCATAGACGTCGAGATATTTTATTCTGAGATCAATGGCCTCTTGGAGCCCCGTAATGCAAGCTTCATACTCAGCCATATTGTTTGTACATTTGAAAGTCAATCTATATGTAAACAGAAAATGAGTGCCTTGAGTAGTAATAATTACTGCCCTAATTCCATTACCATAAGAATTAACAACTTTGATATCGTACTCGGATAACAACACCTGCCAACGGGCAATCCTCCCAGTTAGAGCAGGCTTCTCAAAAATGTACTTGATTGGATCCATTTTAGATATCAACCAAGTAATATGATTCAACATATACTGGCGCGGACGCTTAGCAGGACAAGCCAATGTGCAACACATCCTTTCAAGCATAGCATACCGAGTCTCACAGTCGGTGAACTTCTTACTAAGGTAGTAAATTGGATATTCTTTCTTCCCAGATTCATCTTGCTGGTCAAGGACACAACCCATACTCTCTTCAAGCACAGTCAAATACATGATCAAAGGTCTTCCCTCAACAAGCGAAGACATAATCAGAGGCTCAAGCAGATACTCCTTGATACTATCAAAAGCTTTCTGGAAATCTTCGGTCCAATCACAGGATTGGTCTTTTCGAAGAAGCTTGGAAATTGACGCACAGGTGGCAGTCATATGCGATATAAATCTTGAGATATAGTTCAAGCGGACGAGAAAACCTCTGACTTGCTTCTCAGTTTTGGGCGCAGGCATTTCTTGTATTGCTTTGACCTTGGCAGGATCAACTTCAATACCCTTCTCACTGTCGATAAAGCCCAACAACTTACCAGATCGAACACCAAAAGTACACTTATTGGGATTGAAGCGGAGTTTATACTTTCTCAAATGCTGGAATAACTTCAACAAATGCTCAACATATTCTTCTTCATCACTTGATTTAGCAATCATATCATCAACATAAACTTCAATCTCTTTATGCATCATATCATGAAAAGAATGGTCATAGCTCTTTAGTACGTTGCACCAGCATTGTTTAGACTAAAAGGCATCACTCTATAATAGAATGTTCCCTAGGGTGTAATGAATATGGTCTTCTCCATATCTTCATGTGCCATTTTGATTTGATTGTAACCGGAAAATCCGCCCATAAACAAAAAGACTTTGAATTTAGCTATATTGTCTACCAACATATCAATGTGTGGCAGAGGAAAATCATCTTTTGGACTAGCTTTGTTCAAATCTCTATAATCAACATGCATACGTACTTTTCCATCCTTCTTAGGAACATGCACAATATTGGCCACCCACTCCGGATATTCGGAGGTTACGAGAAAACCATCATCAATCTGCTTTTGCACTTCCTTTTTGATCTTCACTGCCATATTAGGATGAGTTCTCCTCAACTTCTGCTTAACATGTGGACATTATGGCTTTAACAACAATATATGCTCTACAATCTCATAATCCCACCCAGGAATGTCTTGATAGGACCAAGCAAACACATCAGAATAATCTCGAAGAAGATCAATCAACCCATTCTTAGCTTCTGGACACAGTTGAGACCCAATCTTGACTTCCTTCACGTCATCTTCGGAACCCAAGTTGACTAGTTCAATCTGCTCTTCAAATGACTTAATGGATTTTTATTCGTGCTCAAGCAAACGAGATAATTAATCAGATACTTATTCATCATCATTCTCTTCCTCAACTTCAAACACAGGGAAATCAAAGTTTGGAGAGGGAGTAAGATTATTGTATTCAATGGGTTTGAGAACCAACCTGCATACTGATTTGAGATTTTGATTTTAGAGAAGTGGAGTGAGAATAAATATTATGTAGATGGAAGATTATCATTTGTTTATGTTTTTTGTGATTACCATTTTCAGAAAAAAGCAAAAAGTAAAAAAAATAAAACATCATAGATGTGGTTGAATAAAATTGTATTTTGTTGATGATAACAATAAAAATGTTCAACAATGTTCACTTCTCCCTTAGGCATAAGAGAATGATTTTTCTTAAAAATAATAAAACAAATTACTTAGAACGATGAATGACAATAGGAACATCAACAGCAACCAGTTGTTGCAAGTCTGGCCATGCGTCACAAAGTTGGCGCAAACTTCGCCTTCATCACCACTGTCTTCAATAACGGCAACTGAGTGTTGATCACTCCCATGAATAAGCCTTCCACTGCGGAAAATTGGTTGCATAACTTTGGCTTTGGCGTTGAACGACCCTGGTTGAAATCCCAATTTGGCTCTGTTCTTGTTCTCGGCGACCTCCACGATACGACCCTACTTGTCAATGCCGCCAGCTTGAATAGCCTCCTGCGCATCTTTCAAAGAAGACATGGGTGCCCCAGTTTTCTTTAACTCATCAGCAATAGATAAGGCTTGGAACTGTGTTTCAACCTCATCTTCAACATCAACGTACGTGAAAGATGATAAATGGCTCACTAATAATGTCTTCTCTCCACAAACAACAACAAGCTTGTTGTTCTTCACAAATTTTAGCTTCTGGTGTAGAGTAGACGTCCTTGCTCTAGCTTCATGAATCCATGGCCTTCCTAACAAGCAACTGTAGACCGGGTGGATATCCATTACCTGGAAAGTAATTTGGAAATCACTCGGACCTATCTTCACTAGAAGCTTCACTTGTCCAATGACAGTTTTAAATAGAACCGTCGAATGTTTTGACAACCACGCCGCTGTACCTCATTGGGGCGCCTTGGTAAGAGATTCTTGACAAAGTCGATTTTGGCAGGACATTCAAAAATGACCCAGTGTCAACCAACACATTGGACAAAGCACCCTCCTTGCAATTCATAGAAATGTGTAGCGCCAAATTGTGATTTTTGCCTTCCTCAGGAAGCTCTTCAACATAAAAACTTTGATTATTACAAGAAGTAATGTTGGCAAATATGTGGTCAAACTGATCTACGGTCACATCATGCTCAACATAAGCATGTTCCAACACTTTCCGTAATGCCTCCTTGTGCGCTTCAAAATTCATCAGCAGTGACAGCACGGAGATCTTTGACGGAGTTTGGAGCAACTGCTCCATAATATTGAATTCACTTCTTTTGATTAACCTTAACACCTCATTATCATCATTAGTCTTCAACTTGATGGATTCACCAGACTGACACGTTGGAGCACTAACTGGATTCGCTACCGGAATCTTTGCCTTCTTACTCGCTGCAACATCTTCTACAATCTTCGGAAACACTGGACTGAATACATGACCACTACGGGTCACCTTTGCTATATCTACAATATTTACCACTGAGTCTGCAACTGGTAGAGGAACCTCTTGACCATTTTCAATCATAGTGGAATTGTACTGATATGGTACAGCTTTATCGAATGCATACGGGATAGGGCATGCTAACCATATGACCAACGGTGATGCCGATCTATTGACATTGTTGTTGCTGCTACTATCAAACTGAATCACTACCCGCTCAGGGGTATTAAACACTGGTACAATCACATTCACGTCTCTCATATCCCTCGACTGTTGAATCTGGATTACATTATCATCCATCATCTTTTGGATATCTCTTTTGACAATCATACACCCATGAGGTTTCAGACTGCAAACGACACAGCCATCATGTTCATGTTCATAATCACTGATTAAACACAAAGTCATATGCATCTCTATCAGAGATCTTCGGATACGTCTCACATCAAAAACTCAGAAATTCCCTGAACAGTCGTCCACCATGTTGACAGAAGCGTTACCATGAGCAGGCAACGGATTGGCTTTCACATTGGCGCTCTGCCCTCAAAGGACATCATACCACTCTTCACAAGCTTTTGAACCTCATATTTCAATGGATAGCAGTTCTCTATGTCATGGCCAGGGCCTCCCTGGTGAAAATCACAATGAAGATCAGGTTTGAACCACCATGGTAGTGGCTCAGGAACTTGCTGAGGATTTCTTGGCTGAATAATATTCTTGAGAACCAATGATGGGTACAATTCTGCATAAGTCATAGGAATAGGGTCAAAAGAGACCTTCTTCCTCTCAAAGTTTTGTTGATGATGATTATTGTTGTTGTTGTTGTTGTTGGTTCTTTGTTTTGGTTGTTGATGTTGTTATTGTTGAATTGGAACTGATCGATTAGAATTGTTGGACAAAAATGGAATTAATGAAGAAACTTGATGTTGATGTTCACGAGGTTGAGAACTCTTCCTGACATGAGGCCTCCTCTGCCTCCCCACTGATACCGAATTAGTTTCTCCCTCCTTCCTTTTAGAGAAAATCCCACCATATTTCTTGTTGGATGATGCTTCTTCTTTAGGCAAACGTCCTTCACAGACTCCTTCTTCTAGCCTCATCCCCATGTTTACCATTTCGGTAAAGTCATTGGGGCACTCATAATCATACATTTGTAATAAAATGAACTCAACATTTTCAAGAAGATCTTTGTCATCTCTTTCTCTTCAAGAGGTGGACTTATTTGGGCAGCAAGCTCTCTCCGTCTCTAGGCATAGTCTTTGAATGTCTCCTTATCTTTCGGAGACATAGACCTCAACTGATCTTTATCAGGCGCCATATCCACGTTGTACTTATACTTCCTAACAAAAGCCTCTCCTAAGTCATTAAAAGTACAGATGCCTGCACTATCAAAACCCATATACCACCTCAAGGCAGCTCCAGTCAAACTGTCTCGGAAATAGTGAATCAGTAACTGATCATTATCAGTCTGAGTAGACATTTTTCTGGAATACATAACAAGATGGATTAGCGGGCAAGTATTCCCTTTGTACTTTTCAAAGTCCGGGACCTTGAATTTCACTGGGATCTTAACATTGGGGATCAAGGAGAGTTCAGCAGAACTCTTCCCAAACAAGTATTTCCCTCTCAGAGTATTCAACTCTTTATGCAGCTCGAGGAATTGATCTTTCATCTCATCCATCTTCTCATATACATCTGGGCCCTTAGACGGCTCAGAATGGTAGATAGTGTCCTCAACATGAGGAAGAGTGTGAACAACCGGAGGAGGCACTGACATGACCGGGCTAGATGCCGACAGAGAAACAAAGGTGGGTGCATACCCTTCTGGCATAAAGTTTGATGGCATTCCCCAAGGGAGCTCAGTAGGCATAGAAGGAATGGATTGATTGGTAGCAATAACAGGAACAATTGAGGTAGCAACCTCAGAAATAACAGTCCTATGAAGAGGAGTTACAGGAGTTGGTGAAAATTGATTTTGGGAAGCGATGACAGATTCCATCAGAGTCGTTAATCTGGAGATCTCATCCTTTAAGTCTTGATTCTCTTGCTCTAGATGCTCCATGATCTTCGGTTTATTAGCACGGGTGTTATAGCGGTGAGTCAGCTTGGCTGGTGCACGGAAGAAGAACTGATAAGACATATGGCGAAAAAAACCTGTTATGCAAATGATGCATGAAATGCAATGTTTTTGATTATTTTTAATTTCAAAGAACATATGAAGTCCTATCTGCAAATATATATTTAAATAATAATGATAACAATAATTTGACCATAAAATCTCTTTTCGTTCATAAAGTTTGGAAGTATTATACTGAGTACAATTTCAGAAACCAAAGTACAAATACAAGAGAAAAGGAAAATGTCATCCTAAGGATCCCTAGTAGCTGCATCAGATGATCTGGCTATGGGTGCATACTTCCTTCGAATGCGTCGAATCTCAAACTCAAAGGATGTCTTCATCTGAGCCTTCTCAAGAACTAGTTGATCAATAATCTTCTTCCAAGCACCAGAAGGTTGAGGCATACTAGAGGAAGGTAGACCCTCTGGCTCTCTTTGTCTCTTCACTGTTCGGTCTTCAAGAATCTCAATAAGCGCATCCTTGTCTTTCAACTCAAGCTGCAACTCTTCATGCTTTCATCTCAAAACATGGAACCGCTCTTCCCATATATCCTTATCTTGCTTCATCTTGGCAAGTTCATCTTCCAACTCCTCTACATCTTGGTTAGGGAGAGTTGATGGCTCAGCCACAACCACAGACATAGGTCTTTCACAAGTGTACGGCATCTTGAGCTCCAAAGCTCTCTTCTTCTCCCAAAGAGTGTAAGCTTCCAAAGCTACACAGTTGCATGGACCAAGCTCGAATCTTCCTTTCCTATGCACATTATGCCAAGCATGTATCATCCTTTGCTTCAAATGTTGGGGATCTTTACCCTCTTGATAAAATAGACCCTCTAATTGAGTGTTATTAGGTTTATCTCTCAAGGGGAATCCAAGTTGACTACGGGCCAAAGCAGGGTTGTAGTTGATTCCTCCTTGTGTACCAATGAGAGGCACATTAGACAATTCACCATAACTGTCAATAATATCCACATTACTCAATGCAGAATCGTACCAAACAATATCATCATTAGTGAGAGACATAAGTCTCTGAGACCACCGTAGACATTGCTTGTTCTCCAAAAAAGAAGACGTTTGAGACAAGTGTGAAATAAACCACTTATACAGAAGAGGAACACATCACACAATAGTCCAACCACCTTTAGAATTCCTCAAATACAAAGAGAAATACATGTCGCACAATAGAGTATGAACAGGATTCCCAATCAAGAAGATTCTAATGGCGTTAACATCAACAAAATCGTCAATATTAGGGAACAAGGCAAAACCATATATGAGCAATACAAAGATGGCTTCAAAAGCATCCATGCTACCGGCTTGAGCAAAAACAATAGCCCTACCAATGAGAAACTCATAAGTCAATCCTATAATTCCTCCTTTCTTCACCAAATGAGCATCAATCTCAGTTTTCTTCAGATGAAGAGCTTCAGCTATGATATGTGATCTGGGAATCTCCTCTAATCCACTAAAAGGTACTTTGTCAGATACGGGTATACCCAAGAGATAGGCATACTCCTCTAGGGTAGGCATAAGCTGGTAATCTGGAAAAGTGAAGCACCGATAAAGAGGGTCATAGAACTGAACCAAAACACTCAGAAGTCCTTCAACCACATCAGCAGATAACACAGATAAAAGCTTCCCATGACGTTGCTTGAAGTCTAGGGGATCTAATACAAAGGATGACAACTTTCTTAGCTCTTTCAAATCAGGACATCTGAAACTGTACTTCTTAGTGTTCCTTCATCCATAATCCATAGTCTGAAAATATTTGTAAACAAGACCTTAGTTTCCTTGAAATTTACTTTTCTGTGATGAATGTTATGATGCGCATATATGTATGGATGCAACAATTACAAACAAGGGATCACACATAAGGCAAACACAAACAAAGGTCAATGGGTGGATCAAGTCATCATCAAGATCAATCATTCGTTTTGGTGGATTATGGTTTTCACCTTATCAACACCCAAGTTCCATTGATATTAACAATACTTGGTCGAATCAACCGAGAATCAAAGGGTTTGTTGTGAGTCACGAGCATGGAGTTAGGTTAAGAACCATCCCAAAGGAGTGTACTAAGGATAAAAACATATAGATCATGTTCTAATAAGTTCCCAAAGTCTTAATCCCATATATCGGATATTATAGGTTAGGATGACTGACTCATCAACCCATAATATTCCTAAGAGAAACTTGTATGAGTGTAGTATCGTGTAAAAACTGTTATCAGGTCTACACCTGAACAGTCTCCGCACTACGTTCTAAATAGGCCAAGCTGGGTTAAATGTTCTACGGTCCTAGGCTTCTCGGACCCCAAATCAGAGAAAGTAATGCCTATCCACAAATAACTTGTGTGACATTAGAAGCTCGAAAAGGGTTTCCACTGAGTAGATGGGTCTCAATCCAACTTGTTAAGGACTACTCCACATAAGTTGAACATGAATATACCATCCTCCTATCTTAATTGCACTCAAGTTCGGGTTAGAACTTATCTCACCACTCAAAGATCACCAAGCACAACAGACAGATTATATCACACAAACAAAATACAAACATCAAATAAACAAATATATACACATAAAAAAGTAGGATAAACCCACTGAGGACTACTCCCCAGCAGAGTCGCCACTTAATTTTTGTAGCGGTAAATTCATGACCATCAAGCTATGGATAATCTTAACGTCAATAAAACCAAAGTCGTCACCACGCTTTTATTGTTTCTAAAGGAAAAGGGAAAAGTACGAACAAAACCCAAAGATAAGAAGTTTTCAAATCAAAACTAATAAAATGCCAGAGATTACAGGTAAGGGGGTTGGTTACACAGAGGAAAGATGTTATCACCCAAAGTGTCCTAGGAACTCCTAGGGAGCCCTTTTTTTTTATGTGTGTATGTGTTTTTGGTATAAATGATGTTTGGTAAAAATAGAGTGTGGGGATGAGAAAGAAATTCATTGATTATATTTTTGTGTTTGACAAGACCTTTGGTCTTGTGCCTACGTACCAACATAAAAATGAGGGATAAAAACCTCGTAGTTCGTGGTAAAAATTTCAAAGTTGGTGAATTGCTTTTAATAAAAGTTTAAATGAAAAGGCACAAAGGGCCAAAAGTTTGAATGAAGTTATTAGTTCTTTTGTCTTTTGAAATTTTAAGTCAATATGGTTAAGTTTATTTACAAATTTGATTAAGAAAAAGATTTAAAAATTCATTGGCATAAGGCCAAAGTTTCTAATCATTAAAATGAAGTCTAAGTTTAAAAATCATCAGCAAATAATATTTTTGAAAAGAGGGAGAGATTTTGAAATTTAAGAAGTGGGAGGAGATGAAGAGGATAACCTAAGCACAAATTTAAAAGTTACGAGTTGAAAAGATCTGACCAATGAGGTGCAATCTAACAGACAAGAATGTCATATAGAAACCCATTTTCCTTTGGACTTTTATCAAGCAATAATCAATAAGCAATGAGCAATATCCAGACAACATGAAGATCAAGACATCAAATAAAGATATCCACATCCAAGCAAGCAATTCCCATAACTAGCAGTCTTCTTTGTCTTCCAATGTATCAGATGAAATATTCATTTATCAACTCAGAGCAAAGCATCAGACACAAGATCAAAATAATAATTAAGTACAAAGACAGAGTAGCAGATAGATTCAAACAAATCCCAAGGCTTGTATCAGATGAAGGCTTAATTCAAGATAACTTAGTCTCAGAATGTTGGCATTGGCCAAGTCCTTTTGCACAGGGAATGTTGCCTAATCCTAAGTCCAAAAGTTTATATCAAGTTCAACAGTCCACCAAATGTTTTTTAGGTTTTTTTTGTAATTAGGTATTTTAAGGTCCTAAGACCACAAACAAAACCAAAATACATAAACAATATATACAATCACAAGATATGGCTCAAATGAGCAAGGTGAAAATGACATAAACATAAACAAGTTAAATGAAATGTAAATGACAATGAATGATAAATGACTAAAATTTAAATTGCATAAAGTAAATGACTTAAAAGTAAAGAAATATTAACAAGAATTAGTCAAATGTTAGTTAAAAATTAGTCAAGTATTTGTGGAGATTTTTTAATTGATTTAGTCATTCTTTGGAGAACACCAACCATTTATTCACAAGCATGAATCCTTAAACTAAGACATCTTCCATGAGAAGGGCTCCAACTTGGATAATTCAACAAGTATGCCACTAGCTCCCATGAAAGGAAAAAAGGTCAAGTCTCCATACAATGCCATTAAGAATGAGAGACTTACAATCTCACTTACTAGAATACTATGCCTTGAGGGTCAAATTTAGCTCTATGTTAAGAAATTATAATTGGACTTATGTCAAAGTCACAACTATCTGAGGTCGAGCAATAAAAAAAATTTAGGTGTTAATCCATGTTAGAGATTTGGTATAAAGAACCAAACTCCTAAAACATACCACACACTAAAAGAAAGGATCAAGAAGGAGGGACTTATCTCAGTCATACTTGTATTGATTCATCTGACACAAAGTTCATTGATGAATCGATTAGCCTTTAGACATTAGAGATTTTGTTGGTCAAATGCTGGAATGATAAAGAATAGGGATGAAGATGAAGAGGGAGGGGAAGATAGAAACAAAAATTGATCATGGGAGAAATTTCATCAAATCAAAACCATTCATTCATTTTGGGAGATGAAATGTATATTTCGTCAATTCCCTAAATCCAATGGTTTTTATCCAACAAAAGTCAAATCAACCTTGACCAAGGCCCAAACAGAAAGTCAAACATCACAAGATCCTAAAAATTGCTCAACAATATTTTTAAACATCTAATCAATTAAAAATCAATTTAAAAATGAATTAAAGTACATTTTAATTTGGCCAAAACCTAAAATCCCTTCAAAATACCAAATAAATGGCCAAGGGATTTAGTCTAGGTCAAACAAGGTCAAAGGACCTTAGACAAAAAAATTCACTATTTTTGGAAAGTCAGATGTATTTTTAAACAATTAAAAATATGCACAAAAACATATAATTCATGAAAAATATCAAAATTAATCCAAAAAATGATTTTGATTCAGAATATGGAAGATAAAAATATTTAAAGATTTTTGGTAAAAGTCCCATATTTTTTGGATTAAAAATGTATTTTTTATGAATTAAACAAAATAAATGGATTAAATGAAAAATCAGAAATAAAAAAAAAAATTAGAAAAAGCAAGGGCCATCAGATCTCCCTCATTAATTGAGGTGACATATCTGATGGCCATGCGTGTACTGTGGACTCAAGTCAATGCAATGCACGTTTGGTAATTCAAAGGAATGACTCAGATTAAAACATTTAAACATGATCAGATGGTCAGGAGGCGTGCCAACACATCACCGGAGCTAGGGCTCCGGTCTTCTTCTCCGTGGACCTCACCAGATTGGTCCACCGTCAACCACCACAAAAATAAAAAATAAGGACATAGATCCACAGAAAAAATGCTTAGGAGCTCAAATCTTATCTCAATATTCTCCAATTCCAAGTATATCAAAATATACAGGGATTTGAATTTTGAGGATCATGAACCGAGTTGCTTCGATTTGACCTCAAAGTAACTCAATCTTGTTGCCTATATTGATAGGCTTTAGCCAACCAAAAATCAAAGAGAATGGTGAAGAATTGAGAGAGAACCGAAGAGACGAAGTTTCTGGAAAATCACCTTCGAGGAGCTTGAATCTTGCTTGATCTTCCTTCCAATTGGCCTTGGCTTGACTTTAGAAGCTTGCAGGAAGTGAATTGGATCAAAGAACGGCTTGGATTCTTGGAGTTTCAACTTCAAAACAGAAGTGAAATTGAAACTCTATTTTCAATTGAAAATCTTCAAGTTTATTCTCTAATAGTGAAGGGTAGGGTTGCAGGATCAAATCTTGGGCAAGGTCTCTCTAATTCTGAGCAGAAGGGGTTGTATTTATAGGTTATGTAATTGATTTCGACACACTTCCATCAAAATGCCAAAAATAGTAATTCTCTCTTACATGGATGCATGGGCGTGTGATAGGCCCATCAAGTGATGTAAAAAGGTCCAAAATTGATCATGAGTAATTCTGAAAGTGTGCCATGAAGTCATGCAATTGGAATTGGGAAATGGTAATGAGATTCATCCAAATGGAACCTTAAAGAAAAGCCATGCGCAAGTCATTCAATCCTTGGCCAAATGAAGTGATTTTAGACTTTTGGAAAGGTGAGATCAAGGGGAACAACTTTCATGTTGAACACTTTTCCATTTGAAGCTTGGATAATGATGAATTTTGAGGTGGAAGTTTAGAAAATCAAACATAATTGAAATTTTTCTAAGTACCAAGTCAAATGTTCATTTCTTCCACTTTGAATAACTTTTGCTATAGGCTTCAAATGGAAAAAGTTCCTTCACCTAAGTTGTAGCTATTTAAACTTAAATTTGGTCACAAATTTGACCTAATTTGGATTTGGCATGAAGGATTTATTCATTTTAGAAGTTGAGGAAAATCTCTTGTTCAATGGTAATGGTCCAAAATACCTATAATATTTCCCATTGGCACATGCCTTTGCAAGTTGAATTTGATATTTATCAAAGAATCAAAGTTGAAGAGTACATCTTGAAATTGATCATGAATTTTTTATTTCCTTCATCTCATATAAATTGAGCAAGTTATGGTCCTTGGAAGTTGACCTCCTAACTAGGGTTTAGACAAAATGACCTATAATCTTTCATCATAAGAAATGACTTTCCAAGAAAAACTAGATTTTGAACTCAATATTAAAGTTTTTTGTAATTTCATAAGGAGTAAATTTTCTCTTGGAATCATTTTCATATAACAAAAATTGTAGGAGATAGGGTCTAGTGAACCCCGGTTTTGACCAGTTGACTTTCTCTGGTCAACTACCATGAACCAACTTGCAAACTTGAAGCTTTCTTGACCTTTGGGACTCATGGGGGATCATATATGTATAAGATGATGTATAATTAAGTATCCCTTTATATATTTGACCAAATGTTGAAGAAACTTGATGAGGAAGTCACACAAGATACCCAGATGAATTAGGGTTTCCAAGGCAAATAAACTTCAAACTCTTGATGAATTCTTGATCAAAATGATAAATGAAGATCATGGGGACCCATATATTATGTCTACAATCAATGTGAACCATATCTTGATTGATCTCCTTGCATTGAGGGTCTCAAACCCTAGTTGTGAGCTTGATGAGGCATTGGTGGATGCACACACTACCTACAAAAGAAACAAAGTTATACATAGGCATATTTTTGGTATTTTGGTTAGTAAATAATGACAAACAAAGTATGATACCATCAAATATGCTTGGTGATCTCTCTCAATACAAACCCAACGAATGAGGGGTGAGGAGGATGTCAAGGTGTGATCCTCAAAGCCAATGCATATAATAAGATAACATGAGGGATCTTAGGGTCAAAATTGGGGTCTTACACTGTCGATCTATAGTGTGATATTATTTTCATTAGATGTGAGAATTAGGTTGTATTCTCCTTCGAATGGGTAGTTATTGTACTTTTAAATCTACTTTTACTCGGTGGAAAGGAATCCCTCTTCTCGATTCTTACCTTAGGTTTTCCTCTTATTGGTTTATGGATATCATGCGGGAGAAGGTTGACGCTCTTCTTCTCACCTCCTTTTGAGATAACCCTTGAGTGGTGTAATGAGAAGGATGCCCTTAATTCAGTTTCCTTAAGTAATAGTTCCATGATGGATGCTCTCATTGGTGTTGCGAGCTCTACGAGTATAGATGATCCTATTTTACCTTTAATTTTGGTTAGTTGACCCTCCTCTAAATTGTTGTTTTCGCTTTGCAACTTCTTCAATTTAGGATCCAACAAGAGAGGACTCGTGTAGGGGGGGGGGTCATTCTTAACCCCAAGTGTATTTCTTAGTGAGCATTTGGAACATGTTTGTGGCCTGTGAGGTCTACATTATGGTATAAGATTTATTTAGGGGTCTTAAGTGATCTTTCGGCCTTCTTAGGGATATTTCTTCCCTTTTTGAGGCTTTTAAGTTGTTGGGGTTTGTATAGCATTAAAGGTGATATAACTTTGATTTGGAATTTGATTGTGTGGTCAATTTTTAAATCCCTGGATGATGACATTTTTTGAGATACATGTCTAAAATGGAGGATTTGGAAGACAATAGCATTTTCTCTTCATGGAAATGTTATTATGGTAGACATCTGATCTACTAATGTATTTTTTTAATTATTGACTGAGGAACTCTATTCTATACTTTGAACGAATAATGGCTTGAGGTATTCACTTGGTTCTTTATGTGGAGTGTTCTTGATGTTTTTTTGGAGGATGTAGGTTATGGTCCTTAGTGTCATGTTCTAGTTAAGTACCCTTACGTTTGTAATTAGGATTGTTGTATTATTTTTTTTCAGGATAATTTGATATCTCTGGTATTTGTTACATTATCCATTGTTGTTATTTTATTTGATTCTGAAGCGGAATCATCAAGATGTGAGACTAAGGATCCGTTTGAATCAGTTTTGCTTTTCACTTTTTAAAATATGTTTTATAAAATTGTTTTGGAAAAATATTTTTAAGAAGAGAACTATTAAAAAAATTATTTGGTAACATGAAACTGTTTTAAAAATGAGAAAGTAGAAATATTTGTTTGGTAAATTATTTTTAAAAACAGTTTTAAAAATGAGAAAATAAAAAATGATAACTCAATTTTTAAAAATTACTTTTTTAACTAATATAAAATGAAAAAGAATTTTAATAAATAATAATTAAATTTTTAATGACTCATATTTAAATATACAAGTGTAACCTTATTACTAAATAAAATCGAGATAGAAACTTCTTATGATTAAATATATGATTTAATTCCTTTTTAGAGTCAAGTTAATAACTTGTTCACATAGAAGTTATCAAAATTCTATAGCGTATATCAATATCTGAAGCATACATACGAAATCAAACTAACATAAGTATTTAGAAATAACCATTAAAATTCAAAGTTGCTTGTATGAAAATGTAACATAGAGATAATTAATTCACTTAATTGCTACGGTGTACCCACATCTCATCTCTAATATGATTTCTATTCATTGTCATTTCAGCTGCACCTTCATTAGATAACCTTGTTAAGTTATCGACATTGGAACTTGTTCCTTCTATGATAGGACCTTCTTGTATTCCCTCAAGTTCGATAGGATCCATTTCTTCCCATATCCTAAACAACTCGTCCGGTAAATTCCACTTGCGTATGTAATTGTGAATAGCACAACACGCAATAAATATGAGTTGTTGCCTAGAAGGCTTATAAGGAGGCATCAACTTTAAAATAGGAAATCTATTTTTCAGCACCCCAAAACAACGCTCAATTGTCATCCTTAGAGATGAGTGTCTATAGTTAAATAACTCTTCCGGACTTCTGGGTTGTCTACCTTGACCTCTATATTCTTGTGCGTAATACCTTTCACCCCTATAAGGGGGAAGAAAACCTCCAATACATGGATACCCAGAATCAACGAGATAAAAGGAACCTTCATCAAATAAAATATATGTTAGTTCAACTTTGTTAATTTCATTAAACATAATTTTATGTTGATACCATGACTTACCTCTAGGTGGCCAAGGAAATTCAGCATTTTGATTTGTAATTGCATCCAAAAGAATCTTTGAATCATGTGCACTTCCTTCCCATCCCGAATATACATACGTAAACATCATGTTAAAATCACAAGCACACATGACATTTTGTGTGATTGTTGCCTTTCTATCTCTACATGAAATTTGTTTTTCTGCAGGAACTGATGCACTTATATGTGTACCGTCAATCGCACCTATGAAATTCTTTAAGACATAACCCAAATAATATGAATAAGTAGACCATAATCAAATTATGTTGAAATAAAGATACAACTACAATAGAAGAATATGAATTATGTGCATACCTTAAACCAAGGATAGTATTTTGAATTATTTTTAATTCTTTCGAGAAACTCTTTGGACTCTTGCTTTATTAGTTCCTTTCCAAATCGACAAACTGCCCTTAATACCTCCTTAAAATTTCGTGATATTGTTTCAGTGGAATGTTGAAAGCGGATTGAAGCAACTCTATGACGAACATTATGACCAATTATGAATAAAAATGTAGCAACCTTCTCTTCAACAAGCACATCTCTTGAGTCACATAAGTAGTTCTTCTCCCTCAATTCATTACAGAAATTAATAAAATATTCTTTCTTCATTCGAAATAAATCAAAACAACTTGTTCCAGATCCATTTAATACTTCAGCAACAAACTCACGACTAGTCAACGAAGATGTCAACACCTTTACTTTGTTAAAGTATTTCTGATGATAATTATGAATCATACTATTAAAGAGAAATTCTGTGAATTCATCATCACTTGCATCAGAAGTAGAATCATCACTTTCATCAATATCAATTCTGGTTAGAACCTGTCATACAATTTAATAACAAAACTTTAAGAATGGTACATTCAATAAAAAGGAAATAAAAAGGTTTTATAACATAACTATAAAATTCAAAATAATGCATAAAAACATAAACAATTGTCAGTAAACAGAACAAAGTACACAATCATAAAAATAATAAACAAAGTACTAAGAGAAGTATGTCTCATTACTATCACCATAAGTTTAAGTAAGACTTTATCCTTAAAGTCTAAGTACCCATCCACGTTTCCTCTCAACAGACATGGCGATGAACACTTCTCTCCAATCAGGATTCATAAACTTTTCCAAAGCTTTTCCATATGCATCATGTGGAATGTCTTCCATCTCATCCAGAACAGTCACACACTTAGTAAGAGAGCAGTTTGATGTTACACGTGAAGTAGCCTCCACACTCATATCCCTATACCTCTCAGCTTTTGTCAAAGATGCTTTAGCCCATGCCGAAAGTGCCTCTCCCATCATATGTGATGTAGACTCTTTCTTGGATCGTACTTGAACTTGTCTCTTTCCACTACGTGTGATGTGCTCAACTTCATGTAGATCATCGTCTAAACTATCATCATTAACACGTACATGACTCGCACTCCCATTGTTAAGGTATTGATTGTCAAGCTCATTTTCTTCATCTGTATTTGGAGGGTCTTGAATAGATGAATGATGAAGTACTCCAGTTGCATTATTTTTGTTGAATATGATTTCCAACAACTTATAATGATCACACCCTTTCTTTTGAAATTGAGAAGCTTTATCATGTACCTAAACTCCGTTGCAAATAGATTAAAAAATTTCAAAACATTACAACTATATTTAACAAACAGTAAATGCATTGTGATCAAATTGTTAAACAAACAATAAAATGTTTTATCACAGAGGAATTTAATGGTAAATTAACATAAAAGAGAGGAATCAACACAATTATATTGATTTTGGTATAACAAACAGAATCAAAGTGGTTCTGACGTGGATTACAGTGTATAAAAAAGTGATAAAAATGACATAATAAATGATAGGCTAGGAAGTTTGAGAAGCCTAAAATCTCCTAAGAATAACTTCCAATTTCTAATCTGCCCACTCCCCTGCATCCGTTTGTATTAATTCTAATCGTATCTCATGCTTTTTGTCCCTTGCCGCAAATTCATGCCTTGCCTCCTTATGAGGGTTCAGTATAAGTAAAGACTTTAAAATCAAACAATAAAATAATACAGAAAGTGCAAACATATAGACAAAAGAGAAAGAGTAATATAATGCATCATGTCGTAGGTAAGAAATGTATGTTGCTTCTGTTGCTGCTTGTTCAACAGCTGTTACCAGAAGTTAAAGCACTGTAAAATGTACAAACTAAGACTGCTTCTTAATTACAAGAAAATGTACTATAAAGTATAAAGTTTGGTTATATATGGTATGATGCTGGTGGCAATAACCTCAAGTATTAGGCTCCAAAATAGGAACAAACATATAAACAGAGTCACTGATGACTATAAAATAATCTCATGTTCACTTAAACTACACATCGATGTGACCACTCAATAGTAACACTTATTTAATTTTGTTGATGTTTCTTCGTAAACAAAAGGGTATCCACAAAAGTTGTGACTAATGAGAACTGCATAGAACTTGAATAATCTGGACTGTCGCTAAATAATAACTGAAAAATTGCAGAGTTTGGTGTATGAGCTGCATATTTAGTTTACAGGAGCTAACTTGATAAATATAAGAGTAATAATCAAATCTAATGAGCTACCATGGAAAAGTAATTCAAAACATGGTAGGCAAAGAAGTATATCATAGTAATAAACTAATAATATCAGGGACGCATGAATGGATGGTGCCTGCTTTACAATATTGAAATCAAATATGTATATTATGAAAATCACTAGAGTAAAAATTGTCCATTATTTATAACAACTTTATAGTTAACAAATGTTTTGAATATGTATAATATGTATAACACCTTTATAACAGTATAACTCTCCCTCTTATGTATAGCTCTTATGTATAACAAATTGTCCATTATATATAACAGTATAGCTCTTATGTATAACAATATAGCTCTTATGTATAACAACTTTATAACAGTATAGCTCTCCCTTTTTTTTTTAAATCTTAAAATTTGTACTGCCTAGATGAATCTAATTCATCATGAGGTTACATATTATTGACAATTGTGATTGCTCTTGTGTTGTTGAAGTTCTATTGGATTGGAGAAAACAGAGAAATCAATTCCAATACTGCATTATACAAGTTCTGTTGTAACTAGCAAATACATTGTATCAACCATGTTCTTAATAGAAACTTATAACTAGAGTAAAATACTATAGTTCTTAAGAACCATGGAAAATAGGCTCTAGAGTTACCACACTCCCAGTGGCGGAGCCAGATAAAAAAATTTGGGATGGCCGCTAACGTAAAATAAAGATTATAAATAAAATGTAAATAGTATTTTAAATAAAACATTAAAGTTAAAATAAATACAAAGTTAATTACTAAAAATTTAAGTTACATGACTTAAAACTACCTTAAAGTAATGTTTTACGCGTTCCGAGTGACTTGAAATCGTCAATAATTGACTCCGAACTAATGCTTGCACTAATCTCCCTTTCAATACATACTGTCATGCTATCTCCAAGAAACCCATCATCCATCTTGTTTCTCAACTTAGTCTTAATAATTTTCATTGCTGAAAAAGACCTCTCAGTTGTGGCCGTAGAAACGGGAAGAGTCATGATAAGACGAAGTAGTCTATCAATCAAGAAGTAAGTTTCAGCCTGTCTAGATGCAACCAAACATGAACATAGTTCTTGAATAGTTGATAAATTATTCAAGTTTGATGCTTGACGAGCAACAAATAGAAAATGTTGGAGTTGAAATTGCAAATTATTCTTCTCTTGATCACTAAAATCCATAGGATAATATTTTTCAACTAAAGAACAAATAGTATCAATGCTAAAAGCTTTATATCCATCCTTAGGAGATAAAGAACAAGAAAGAGTTAACAAATTCATTGCCTGCTCACTAAATCTGCTATTCAACTCTTGTAACTGTTTGTCAATGGTAGTGAAAAAGATTTCAACTTTAAAGTAATGTTGAATTGTGACTTGATTCTCTTCAAGACGGGAGCGTCCGAATCTTGTTGTTGAATGAACATCATTAAGATCAGGAATCTCAGTACCATGTTTTTCACAAAAAGATACCACTTTAGTAAACAATATATCCCAACCATTTTCTCTCAAACTTTGAATAAGATGTTTTGTTGAACGAACCAAGTTCATAGCATTAACTACATCTTGATTTTTTTTGTAAGGCTTGACAAAGCATATCTGTTATTCCCATGATTTCTTTCATCAAGTGCAAAATAAATATAAAATCAAATGCCTTCAAGTAATTGTAACAACTATCTGCATCCCCACGTGTAACATAACTCCCTCTATCTTTTGCAATTTTTTTAAAAACTAAACAAGTTGCTTCATACATGTTTATCAAGCTAGAAATTGAATCGTAATGTGATTCCCAACGAGTATCTCCAGCTCGTTTCAATGTACCAACTTGATTTGCACCTTTACCAGTTACAATCTCATCAATCTCTAAGAAATAAGAAATTTCTTCTAATTGGGCAGCTTGTAACTCATCATGACGCTTTGTAGAAGAACAAACAACATTCACAATAAAGATCAGCTTCTCAAAAAATTTATGAACAGGTTTGACTTCTCTTGATGATGTAACTAATGCAAGTTGCAATCGATGAGCAAAACAATGAACATAGTATGCATAAGGACAATCCTTCATAAAGAGAGCTTGTAAACCATTCCATTCTCCTCTCATATTGCTAGCACCATCATACCCTTGGCCACGAATATTAGAAACATCAAGGTTATGTCGAGAAAGTATATCACATATTGCTTCCTTAAGCGTTAAAGATGTGGTGTCTTTAACATGTGCCACATCAAAAAATCTCTCTTGTATTAAACCAACTTTATCAACAAATCTTAATACAAGAGCCATTTGTTCCTTTTTTGACTCATCACGAGCTTCATCAACAACGATACAAAATTTGGAATCACCAATTTCCTCACGAATACTCTTTTTCACCCTACTAGAAAGAATTTGCAATAGCTCTTTTTGAATTTGATGTGAAGTATACTTGCAATTTTGTGGAGCATTTTCCAACACGACTTTTGCAACTTCATCATTGTAGGATGCTAAAAGTTTCAATAACTCAAGAAAGTTACCTTTATTTCTTGATTTGCTACTTTCGTCGTGACCCCTAAAAGCACAAGCTTGTAGTGTTAACCAACGAAAAGTGTCAATTGAAGTCTTGAGTCGTAACCGATTATTAATTCTTTGACTTGAACTTTGCACTTGAATAACATTTCTAATATGACCATCTTGATTGAACAAGTCTTGACAAGCTTTCATTGTATTGTTGTGTGGTGAGCAAGAATCATTCCCTATGTGTTTAAGAAAGGAACAATGTTTTCCATTCCTAACTTTCTTCCAATTTCTAAAACCCATAGAAATAAAGACAAGTGATCTGGGACGTCCACTTAGTTTTTTGCTAAAAAGGTAACATGGTAAGCAATATACGGCATCTTCAGATGGTGAATATTCTAACCATGATGGAAATATGCTAAACCAAGTATGTTGAAACCTTTTCAGATGATCCTCGTTACCGGACAAAGGATAGTTTTCTAAATGAATTTGATATGGACCCCATTTTAGATAAGCTCTTCGTATTGCACCCACTTGATTTGGTGGATATTGCCAAATTGGATGACGCTTTCCAAGATCGCGTTCCAAAGAATTTTCAAAATCATGATGCTATTCAATTGTTGGATTCTCAAGAACTGTTTCAGATTCGGATGTCGGGATTATAATTTCTTCATCTCTCTCTTCTCTTTCAATTTCACATGCTTTCCTTTTGAAAAAAGAATCAATTTTCCTATTATTCATCTTTACTCTTCCTATAATATCATATCAGATCCAAAAATCAATTTAGAGAACATAAAAATTAAAAGAGAAAAAAATTAATCAACTTTAATCCGTTTTCAAATATCGGTAACTTCACTATTAGAAATTAGCAGCAACAATGATTAAATAAACCTTATTACAGTGTATAACTATATTTGTAAATTACAGTATTATGAATTGGCTTAATAAACCTCATATAGATTATTTTAACACATCAAGAAAGAAGAACCCTAAAAATCTCAAAAACACAAATCAAGCAATCACTTTAATTTGTTAGTTTTTATAAAAGAAGAATGAATAAAGTTTTTTACCTGTTAGATGCCGATCACTTTAATTTGTTCCGATTCCGGTGCCGGTAGCAAACCCATATGAGAAAGAAAGGAAAGGTATGAGTTTTTTACCTTATCTGTATTTTAATCTAACTTTGAATGAAAAATAAAAAATAAAAGTTAATTTTAATTTAAAATAAGGATGTTTTAGTAATTTAATATATATGAATTAAAAAAAAATAAAAAGTTGAGGGGTGGCCGTGGCCTTCCCACGTCCCCCCTCAGTTCCGCCACTGCACACTCCCCCTTTATCCCTAATTATAATAAATTTAGAAAAATATCCAACCAATATAAATCACAGTACAATGAAATATATAGAAGAAATATTGAAAAACAAATTTGACAGCATCTTTTGAAACATTCAAATATCCCAAATTATAAATTATAAGCAACATACCTTAAGATAATTTCTCCAGACCTCTTCACTTGCAGTAATTGTGTTTGTTTCTGCGTTCCACCCAAATCCGGTATTTTGCAAGAGTGAATAGAACTCACGATACATGGCCCGCAACCTATGCATTTTTGTCTTTAGTTGTCCGGCTTTAAATGATCGATTAGTTATGGAACTCAACTTAGTAGTCATTGAGGTTCATGTTCTATTATGAAACACACCATTTGGCATATTTCCTTTTGTAACTTCATCAACCATAATGTCAATGAAAGCTTTAGTTACAAAATCAGGCCAAAGCTTTGAGTCACTAATGTCAACATTAGTTGCCATCTATCATAAAAATAAGCAACTTAGGAAATCTAAAATAAAGTCACACATAGTCATTCACAAGAATAAAAAACATAAACATATTTTATTGCCTCAAGTCCAATGAAAACTATTTCTCAACAAATGAATTATTCAAAAATTTGAAGAACATACAAGATTATCATGGCACAGAAACAGAGAGTTTGTTACCTGTGCAGCAATGGCAGGTGCCCCAATAGAAGTAGGTGCAATCGAGGAAGAGCCCGGCCTGGTCGAGGAGGAGTCTGGCGCAGCAAAATACAGACGTTAGCTATTATTCTTCATGCTTTTTCAAAATCTCAAACCTGTTTAGAACTAATCAATACAAAAATTTCCTACAACCAAGAATCGTATACCCCTGTATTTCACAATCTACATTACTTCATTCTACTTATAATCATTACTATTTGCTTCTTAAACTCACATTAATCTTCTTACTTACTTGAATATTAGAACAATCTATGAGCTTTTCAAGACCACTCAATCTAACCACATCATGATAAACATACCTTCTCACATGCAATGCTAACACACCTCCTCAGTTATTGTCTTACATTTACAAAACCACCTTCCATATTTATACATATCAGTACAAGAATCAATATTCTAATTACACTAGTATTTTCTACTCATAAATATTGAGAATTTTTGGTTGAATTTTTTTCTCTTTTCTCAAATGAATGATAGTATCATTGAACAGAAATGATTTTATTATCATTTTAGCATGTAATGATAGTATGAATGATAGTAGCATGAATGATAGTATCATTGAACAGAATTGTTTTATTCTACTCTAAAACAACATCCTAAAATATAATTTCCTTACAACTAATCAAAACAAAAATGATTTTATTATCATTTTAGCATGTAAATTTTACTAGATCTAAAATTCTAAATTCAGTTCCAGAAATGGATAGATTATGCAGAACTAATTCATATCAAATTGGGTTAATCCAACAAAATTTTAAACAAAAATATTCATATAATTTCTACTAGATCTAAACTTGAATATTACATACTGTGAAATCTATTGACAATAGTTCAAGATGAAGAAAATACCAAAGGAAAAGTGAAAATACCAACCTAAAAAATCTGAATCACAAATTGTAGAGAAGAAATTGAAGATCATAAATTATAAATCAGTGCTTAGTGAAAAATCGAAGATCCATTTTTTCTTTGTTGCATTTTCTTTGGTGTGTGAGAGAGAAAATTGTGTGGGTTTTGTCTAAGAGAGAGAAGAATAGGATAAAATAGGTTGTTTTCAATTCCAATGTGTTTTAATATTTGAATTATAATTTAAAAAACCAAAATTAAAAAATTAAAAACATGTTTCAACTATTTTACTTTTTTAGTTTTTAAAAGTTAAAAACACAAAACA
The DNA here is from genome assembly GCF_024323335.1 of Lathyrus oleraceus. NCBI lineage: Eukaryota > Viridiplantae > Streptophyta > Magnoliopsida > Fabales > Fabaceae > Lathyrus > Lathyrus oleraceus. The sequence goes on along the minus strand of NC_066583.1, from coordinate 597,787,192 downwards.
GTTTTTGAAAATTATAATTTAAAAATAGTTTGCCAAATATATTTTTAATTTTTTAATTTTAAAAAAAAAACTGTTTTTAGAAAGGGATTCAAATAGGGCCTAAATATTTCTTTTTCTAATTACATGCTTTGAGATTTGTGTTTTTAATGGGAGAACCCGCAACATGTGAGGATAAAAAGTACCTAGATTGTCTATTTGTAATCACATAACCCTAACTATCTACACAAATAAATATTAGGTGTGTTCAAATAACTCATTATTATTGATCATAATTATCAGATTTAAATATCATCTAAAACATTACAACAACAATTAATTGTAACTCACAAAATATTTTTAAAAAAATCTAACGATATGCCTGCACGCCACTCTTGATAATAGTTGCCCTCGTACATTTTGTATCCTATCATTTCATAACTCAGCCCATGTGTCATTATGATAATTAGTGGCTAAATTTAGAATACTTTGAGTTTTGCCTTACCTTATTCATGTTATCATCAAACTAATGTACCAAAAATCTAATGAAAATTTTGTGGTTAAAATTAAACACTTCTGTGATTTTAGGAGTTTATTGCTTCAACTTTGTTTAGTCTGGACCATACTTCAAACTTATCATGAAATTATTATTTTTGGTGATTCTCACTATGCCTTGTCTTCTTTTGTATTTTATCTTCTTTTGTATTTTATAAAAAGAGTGTGGCGCTCCACCTATTTGTTTTTCCACCAAACTTTTGATATTTATGACTTGTTTCCTATTCTCGCTAATAATCTATTTTTGTAAAAACTTCATATCTTATTAAATACCCTCAATGGAATCACACGCATATTAAATCCAAAAAACAGCACTATAATTTCTGTGTGGCATGAAAATCATAGCAAGGTTTCTATAAGATCAAATCTTATTTAAATTTCATTTTCTTCTTCTTACTAGTATGTTGAATCATAAAAAAAAGTTGTAAAAGATTGTGATTAATTAAAATTTCATCATTCGTTGCACAAGACAAATTCACAAGAGAAACATGTTACATTAACTTAACATAAACTCTTGTCATCATCATATAAAATATAATAAATCCTATATATATACACAAATTTATATCCAACCAAAAATTAAATCACTTCCTAGGAAAATTCAATCATCATATATACTAATTTGTTTAGTTGGGACCCCAGCAGCTCAAGAACATGATAGTTCTCAAAGATTCTTCAGACTGTTTGGCTTTCTCTTCCTTCGTTTTCGGGACAGAAGACGAAGACGAAGAAGAAAGTTTGTTGCTTGCATGAGAAAGGGGTCTGATATTATGTTTACCATATTGTTTTGCTGATATTATCACACTTTTCCATCTACATATTCCTTGATCCTCACTCCATGTCCAAGCACGGTTTCTTGAACTCATTGTGTTACGTTGTTGAGAAGTAATTCGATAAGTGTTTGATGATTAATTGTTAATGATGTAGCGACGTAGAAATTAAACTCCGTTTGTTGTTAATATATAGTGAAAAACGCATTTTAGTTTAGGAAGAAAGGAAAACCAGAGGCTATGTGGAGTGTGATAGTTGGTACCAAAAAAAGGCACATGGTTTTGGTTTTTGTGTTGTTTTATGTGAATAGAAATAGGAAGTGTCGCTATCAGAATCTTTGAGTCACACAATCCTTGTATTAGGACTTTACTTGTAGTTGTAGAACCAAGCAACTTGCATTGTTATAAAATGAAAACCAGCAGATAATCACATAATTTGGTGCAGCTGAAATTCAATACTTTAGCCTATATAAATGTGTATGGATAAGTATGTGTAAGTGTAATATTTTTTATATATAAATAAATTTTGAATAAATAATAAGTGGTGATATTTAAAAAGAAAATTCAAATCTCAAATTTTTAAAAAGATAAGACCTATAGAATGTTCCTAAAAAAACATATAAGATGCTTATAAAAGGCGGTCCTTTCCAACTTACAAATGGATTTTTTAGAAAGATGATGATGCCATCAATTTAATAAAAAAATTAAAAAAGAAAGCTTATACTATTATACAAATGGAACAAGTTTTATAAATGACTTTATTGTAAATAATCATTGAGTAGGATTTTCTTTACTAGATTATGTTAGATTTCTTTAATGTATTAGCTCTTTAGTTTATTTATTATATCTAAATCCTAATAAATTTTGTTCCTTTTCTTTTTGCAAAACTCTAATTTTGCTCTAATCCATTTTCCAGCCACTCTACTAAATTAATTAGTCAAAATATTTATGTTAATATGTGTGTATATAGTATATTTTGGACACTTGCCTACACAAATATTTTGAAAAGGAGTTAGATATATTTTTGGTCTTTATAAATATATTTTTCACATTAGTCTAAAAAATGCTTTGTGAAACGATTTGATTCGATTTTTAAATTGGTATGAAATAAATGAAAGATGAGAATAGTAGCACGATTACGAACCGCATTGCAGATGGTGCAAATTCTAGCAGGAGACACAAACTCTAGCATAAGGCGTAACTTCATGCCATAAAATCGATCGAAGTGAATATGTATAAAGCAAACAACAAGATAAAAGGATGCAAGTGTATACAAAATATTTACAACACATTCATTGTAATCGAATCAAAAGAGTAAAGTGAAATGAAACGTGCACAAATCAAAATCATGATGCGAGAACACTAATCGATGTCGCGTAACGCAAATACATGCAAGGCTACCGAAAGTAGGATTCAAATTCGATTTAAAAGTAAATAAATTGAATCTTTGTGTGCTATCACGAATTGAACGAGTTGCTAACATAAAGCGCATCATAACGTAAATAGGTGAAATTGTAATTGGATCATAACGCAAAGAAGTGAAATTGTAATGAAATGAAGCTTAAAGCGTGCAATGGTAAAACAAAGACATCATATTGTAATTATGTAATATATCGTAATCGAAATTAAGTGAGCATTATCGCAAAGAGGCGCACGCAAAGATAACCATAATTTGCTCAAAGCCGGTTTATACATAACGACAACAAGAGAGGAACGTGGAACAAAAAAATCAGCAGCATAACGATGTATAAATTACATCGAAACCACAGATTAAATCTGATTTAACATAATTAACTCAACAAAAACCAAAGAACTTCATCCAAACTTCAAAATTTCTTCATGCTTCTTCACTCAATCACTCCTAAATCGAATACAACATCTTTTTGACCAAGAAATTCATCACCATCTTCAATTTTCTCACAAAGTTTCCAACTTCTCCATAAACCCAAAAAATTCAAAACTACCTCAAACTCTCCAAAACCTTCATGGATCATTACGGAAATTTGAGGTCAAAGAACCCATCTATTGGGATATTTGAAAGGCATGTGGAAGATGGGAATATGCTATATTTGTCACGCTTTTTATGAACCCAAGAGCATAGGGATCGATACAGCGAAAAATTTCAAGATCGCCCTATTATCACTTCAAGGTACGGTAAATTATTTTGATTTTCTCGAGTACCTTTTCTAAGAACATTTGAAATTCATGGGTTGAAACGTTTTGTTGAGTATTTTGGAAATATTATCCTAAACTTATGAAAGTGTTTGACTTAAACTTGATAAAGCAAGGCAACTCTCTGAAATCATAGGTGAAAGGATTTAACATAACTATCATAAACTCTCAAATTATCACCATTTTAGGGTTACCAAAAGAAGGGGATTTGTTGCATTCTGAGACAAAGGAAGAAAATGAATAATTCAACAAAATTTAAGTCTACATGTTCATGTGTCGAGTACCCCAAGAAGAAGCTTTAGGAAAAAAGAAAAGGATTGGAGAAGAATGGGGATGCAAAAGGTAAACTCATTATATCTGCTGGTAATCTTCATTTGAATGAAAGAATATGCATTACTTCTTAGCTTATGACATTGTTTCAAAGGCAACAAATCATTATCAACTGACTAAGTTTGAATTTAAACTTTTGTATGTACTCAAGTATAATGTTGTTGTTAACTAGTCATATGTGGTCAGAAATCACATGTTCGTGTCTAGAATTAAGACAGAAGATCTTCCATATGCAAGGGAAATAAGCAAGATTCTTAAATAAAGTTCAGTGATTATGACTGGACAAAGGGTTTTATAGATGAGTAGGTTTGATAATTTTATTGATGATGGTGTTATTGAGAAGACATATACTTTTTGCAAAGGTTCCAAGTATGTCTACAAGAGTGAAACTCGTCTTTCATCATCTTTTGTTGGGTCTTCCACAATTTTCACCAATCAAATGTTGATGGAAAAATTGTGTGCTTGACTGACAAGGTTAACTCAATTAGATCAAAGGTTGATTCTCTTATATCTAAAGTTGACACCCTTCAAAACTTTGTGACAACAAATTATGACTTCATGAACCACAAATTGAAGGACTTTCTTACCAACTTGAACTTATGCAATTCAATAGTAAAGAAGAAGATTAACCAGGTCATTGTGTTATTTCACTTTGTTGTGTAATATTTTCATGTTAAGGATGGTTTTAGTATGTTGACTATGTTTTATCTAGAATATTTTTTGGTGTTTATGTGAATGACTAGCTATATATTTTTTAACTATGTATATATTTATTGGCAGCTACTTTTGTTTTCTTCTTTTTGATAATGCCCAAAGGGGGAGAATTGTAGCATTGTGTTTTTGTGGATATCGGTTTAAAATTTCAAGATTGAAAATTTGATTCATAAAGGGGGAGTCAGATGATTTAGGGGGAGCATTTTGCTTTTGAAAAAAACTTAATGTCAATTGTTTGTCGTCATCCGAAAGGGGGAAATTGTGAAGAAATACTCCTCCATACAATTTAGTTTTGATGAAGACAATGTATATCAAAGAAGAAGAAAAAGAATATTAAAGTTTCATAAGAGTTCTCAAGGCTTTATGTTTAGACTGTCAATGGAAATCAAGGATTAAGATCAATTCAAGGTATAAGTTTCAATTCAATGTATGGTATCTTTTATAAGGCTCAAAAAACACATCTTCTACTTCTTATTAATCTTCTCATATACATACCTCATGAAAATATTTGTAAAAACTATTGTTTTTATGCATTAAAACAAAGGTATTTTTGGTTAAGTCTATATAGTAATATATTACTACATACTGGCAATGGATTACCAAGTTGTCAAAAATTTAATTTTTTTGTCATGGTTATATGATAATGGATTACCAGATATTGGTAATGAATTACGAGTTTTCAAAACTAAAAAAAATATAATTGTTGGACATTGGTAATGAATTACCAGTTCTTGGTAATCCATGCCACGCAAAATGCTACAATTTTTAATAAACCAATGGGTCTGTTTTGAATTGGAAAGCTTCGTGAAACCTCTTCTTTCATATGCACCTTCTCAAAAGGATAGCATGTATATAAGGCTTTCTAATCAGATTTCAATATTCACCTCTTCCATTAAATCTTTTACATCAATTCAAACTTTTCATGCTTAAACTTTCAACATAATTTCATTTAACTTATCAAAAGTTTTTTAGCAATCTAATTGTGTTATATTTGAACTGTTCTTTGGAAGAAACGATCAATTTCTGCAAAGGAATTGGTTCAAGTGCAAAAACATATTTTAAATACTTTATTAAAATTCTATTTTGATCATAAAATATTAGTGATTATTGTTTGTAATAAAAAGTTGTGTGCTTTCTAATCAAATGTAAAAGAAAGTGGTGTGCTTTCTTGCTTAGGTTAGAAAAGTGTATGAGTGACCTTGGTGTGAGGATTGTAGAAATTCTAACATAGTGAAATCTCTCACGAGATGTGATGGAACTAGACGTACTTTTTTTGAAAAGAGGAACTAGTATATATCCTAGTGTTCTCTATTTTTCTGCACTTTACTTTATATATTCATCATCATATCTCTAGAAAAATAAGAACATAAGAACCATCACTTAAAAATGAGAAAAATATGGTAAATCTAATTCAACCCCCCCCCCCCCCCCCCAACAAATTAAAACCGATAACATCTAAAACATTTCCATTCTTGCTTTTCATATGGTAAACCTTTCACCGTCAAATGGTAGGGGTTTGTTCTTAAAAAGTCTCTTGTTAAAAGAAATATTTGAAGTCACCATACTACCTCCTGATACAATTAGTCTTTTAATAGGAGTTAGGCTCTAATGTCAGTTGTTGACCAAGTGACTCCAAACACAAGAGGATGGAGATGAATTGTGATATTCAAATTTACAAAATTAATTTATAAAAGTGCTTTGATTTAAAATAACTTATTTTAAAAGATAAATATGAATAAAGATAAAGTAGCAGAATAATATAAATGAGAAAAGATAGAAAAATAAAAAGAGAAATAAAGAATATAAAAACAAAAAAGATAGGATACAAAGATCATACCAAAGGTTTATCTAGGTTCATCCTAAATCATATCGCCAACTTCAGTCCCCAAGAGTACCCTTGATATTTTTACTAAAATAATATTGAAATTTTTCCTGGGATCATCCTAAGCATCCATAAAAAAACTTGATTTTTTGCACATGAGAATCCCGAAATTAAACTAAATTCACTCAAAATTCTTTAGAATCTTTATTAAAATATACAAAAAAATTTAAACAATTAAAAGTAAAATCACTCAAAATTAAAGTAAAAAATACCAAAAAAAAAAGCATGTACAAAATAAATGTGTATCACTTTGACCGTAGTTGTTAGTCTAAACCTTATATCTGAAGTTGTCATTATCACCATCCACCATCCATATTGGAGGTGAAAGTGTGTTAAAAGAGGATACATTTGAGAAACCAAATAAATAGTGATTTTTTTATATGGAAAAATATTTAGTTTTGAGGTGGAAAAAACACGGGTGAAAATAATAAAAGAATTTATAAAGAATCCATTATGAAATGGAAGATAAAACAATAAAACATTGATAAAAAATTTTAAGAAATTTTTGCAAAAAACTATAGAATAACTATCTCGTAGATACTATATTATTATTAGGGATGAAAAAGTGGAAAGATACGTTGAAGATATCAATGGGATGGGGCAAAGGGCGAGGGATGCATCCTTATCACTGCTCCCCCGCCCAAATCTAATTCTCATCCTCGTCCTAGATCCCCACCTTGAAAGAATAACCATAGCTTCTAAAGATCCCCATAAACATAATAAAATACAAAATAAATCCATTAACTTTAATCAAATTAATTGTAAAAAAAAATAAAAATTAGCCAAAGAAATATAGAAAATAATCATCTACGATCAATATATTATTTTAACAATACTTAATCCATGCTCATAAAAGTCTTCAACATTAAAGTTTTAAACTTTTAAATAATCATCTTTCTATCTATATAAATAAAAAAGAATGTTAAATAAATTATAGAATATTATTGTAACATGAAAAAAAAAAGACCTAGGTCATACTTATAACCTTAGAGCTAAAAACACACCAAAACTAAGGATTATGGAAGGATCAATTCATATTAATATTTGTTTTAAAATATATATAATTTTTAATATTTTAAAATAATTTTTTTAATTAAATTGAATGTTCCATGCATACAACCGAGAGATTAATCTCTTATTTAGGAGACAACAATATATTATTTATTTGGACCCCAAGAGATGAGATGGAAAAGCTTTTCAGCCCTCTCTGCTTCTTTGAATTTGCATTTCTCATCAGCTTTTATTTCTACTCCTTCCATATTTCTCTTCTCTTTATCCCTCGAAACTTGAAGCCATTTGTCGCAATCTCCACCTTTCATCGCAGACATGGTGTCCCTTGATCTTTCACTCTCAAAGATAAAGGAATCTTTATATAAGAGTGCACGTATATGTATTTGAAGAGCTTCTCTTTTTTCGTGTGAATGGAAATATAATTCTATTTAAACAAGGTTAAAGCATAATTGGATTAGAATCAACGTAACTTTTAAGTTAAATTTATAGTTAAAATAAATAATTCAGGTATGGATAAACATGTCGTTTCACCAAACATACAATTTGTGTGTATTAAATACACATATACACATGATTTAGAATTTAGATGGTAAGAATGTGATTATTTAAATTAAATATGTATAAGATGATAATTATCGGTCAAAATATATATACATTCATTTTGACGACACTGTTTGGATATAAATGGATAGATATGAATCAAAGGAAACGGTGTGTTGTGACATTTGCATATAAACGAAATTCATTTTTTATTCACCTTGAAATAAAATACTCATTAGTTAAGTACATTGAATTTATAATATTTTAATCTAATTTCTATGCTTTGGTAGAGAACCGCGGTATAAGATAATAATGTTCTTTTTATTTTATGGAAAGTATAATAGAATTATATATTTTTATATATATATATATATATATATATATATATATATATATATATATATATATATATATATATATATATATATATATATATATATATATGAGATTAATTATTATATACTGTTAGTATAAAAGAAATTACTCTATCGATTCATCACCATCATCCGTTTGTATTATTTTATAGGTTTTTAAAATAAAAGTCAAACTTGTTTTAATATCCAACGTCTATGATTAACTGATGGTGTAAAATTCTTTTATACTGTCAGAGTATTTCAGTTAAATCTATTATAAATACTTAATATCTTTTATAAAAAGCACATGATTAATGATTAATGTATGAATCATAAGCATGATTACATAATTATATCATAAGCAAAAATTTAGAGACAATAAAATCGTTTTCTACATGCTACATTTTGTATTTGTTATATGATTTCCTTTTACTTATTTATTTTTGGATCAAATAGTTTAATAGTTACTTATAACAAATGAGATATTGGAGGTTCAAATCACGTTTTAAAAATTTATGTTGTTATACGACTATCAATTAAACAAATTTGATATGATAATTTTTATTTATTTTTAATACTAAAAAATCTCTTTTTGTGTGATAAAGTAACGATTCAATAATGTATCGTATTCCATTTTGAATGAAATATAAAAAAAATATATATACAATTCATCATTTGTCATATGCGGCTAATCTAAAAAAATCAGAAAAATAGCCATGTAAAAAATACAGATTATCATATTTTTAATCTTCCATAAAATTAGCAAGTAATCATTGTGAATTGCCATTGTTTCATGTTTTTCTTTTTTAGGAAATTAAATGTATAGAGAAAGGGAGGAATAGAATAACAACAAAATAATTTAAAGTGGAAACTTCAAAGAACAAAGAAAAAATCACGATTGTTGTCAAATGATAACTAAAGAAAATAATATGTGAAAATGATTACAACACGTAGATTACTCTCAACTGAGGTGTCAAATGAGCTTGTCTGGCCCGCTTAGGCCCGACCTGCAAAAGCCTGCAAAAAATAATAAGGGATAGGAAAGACATAGTTGAGGGTACGAGCCTAAAACCTTGACCGACACCATAAAAAGTGTGAGTGTAGTAGAGCGGCCCCGCATACACTGCATCTTTTAAGCCTTAAAAAGAAACAGTTTAAGTTAATGTTCGCGCTCACAAATGCCCAAAAATAACGGGACAGTGCAGGGCAAACACATTAAAGGGTGCATACCTAAAATATTGGTCCACCCAGCAAAAAGTGAAGACAAAACGATCATGTTATGCGGGCCAGGTATCTTTTGCCACCCATATCCTCAACCAACACAAGGCCCCAATACACCAACACTCTCCAAAATAAATATTTAACTACCTCTTACAACACTCTAACATAAGAGTATAATTAAAAATATAAAGAAACAAATACAAACTTAAAGTGATTTTGACTGGTGTATTTTGCAATAAAGAACTTTAATCCTTTATATAACCTTAGACTCCCTCTTCCTTTACAAAAGTAAGCGATTTGTAACTTCTTTAACATGCATATTTTCAAACGACCCCAACATTTTTTTAAATAATTTTCCCTTAAATTTTTTATGATTTTCATTTTAACTAAATGAACGTCATCACTAAAAGTCATATCATTACTCAAACCATCATTCTAATAAACCACCATTATGACCATAAATAATCACCACTATAACCATCATTCAACCACAACCAACCAACCAACCACCATTCTGATAATTTATCATCACATCACCAATATGACCACCACTCACTATAATTACGATAACCCAACCATCGTCAACCACAACTATAATTATTATCGATTACCACTTCATCCACCTCTGATAATCACCAACCACCACTGGTCAAAACCTCGACCACCTCAGACTACTACTCCTACCACCACCAATATCACTATTGAGTATTACTACTTTGATAACTACTACAACTACTTGAAATTACCATTGATCACCACCACAAACTACCAATCTAACCACCGCTAGCTATCACTCTAACACCCCCTCAGCTATCAATATGACCATCAATGATCATTATAGAAACTCAGGAAGATATGAATATATTTGTGTATTCTTTATATTTCTCACGTACAAGCAAACTCTCTTATTTATAATATAGGATACAGACAAAGAAACAAATAAAATAATTACATATAAAGACTAATTAAACCTAACACAATTAAAATATAAATTTACAATAATGAGATAATTATAACATATCGTAACACCCCCCCCCCTTCAAACTCAAGTGGGTGGAGCTATAAACAACTTAAGTTTGGAAACTAAAGTCCGAGGTGGTCAGGAGAATGAGGTTTTATGAATAAGTCACCAGGTTGATCAAGGTTCCTATGAAGATAAGATAAAGTTCACCATGAAGAAGATGTTGATGAATGACGTGAAAATCAATTTCAATCTATTTTGTTCACTTATAGAAAACATCATTGTGGAAAATTTAAATGGCAATACGATTGTCACAAAAAAGATCTATCGGTGAAGGTTGAGATGTCCCTAAATCAGCAAGAAGCCAATGAAGTCGTAATATCTCAAATTTCGTATAAGCAAGAGCAAAATATTCAACTTTAGTGCTATAGGGGGTGTCGAATTTTGTTTCTTACTATGCCAAGAAATAAGAGAATATAAGGAAAATACAAAATAATTGTGGTAGATCGACAATCACCAGGATCACCAGTCCAATATGCATTATAGTAGGCTCTAAAAATCAATGAGGATGCGGTTGTATAGTGTATACCATAAAACATGATGCCTTTCATATACCAAATAATCAGGAGAACAACATCATAGTGAGTGGTACGTAGAAATGACATGAATTGAATAACCAAATGAACAACATGTGATATATTTAGTCTAGTAATTTGGAGGTAATTAGATACCTCTAAGTTGCTGATAAAGAGATATTGCCGAGCAAAGTACCATTTTGAGGAGTAGATCAAACATTGGGTTAGAGGAGTATTTTCAATTTTACTTTGCTCAAGAAACAAGACCATAAGCATACTTAGCTTGTGAGATAAATAAGCCATCAATAGAAGATATGAACTCGAGTCCCAAAAAGTAACTTAATGGTCCAAGATTTTTCATCTAAAAGTGCTCACACAAGAATTTCTTGAGCTCTTCAATTCCAATAGAGTCATCGCCAGTGATAATCATGTCATCAACATAAATAAGCAACACAACAATAACATTTCTTGTTTTTCGAGTAAAAATAGTAGAGTCATTAGAACTGGAAGAGAAATCCAACTGAGTAATAATATTGTGAAATTTATCAAACCAAGCTCATGGTGTTTGCTTAAGACCTTAGAGAGCCTTACGAAGACGACACACTTTATTTCCCTAGAATGTATATCCTAGAGGAGGATGTATATAAACCTCTTCTTCTAACATGTCATTTAGAAAGGCATTTTTGGCATCAATTTATGTAAGTACCCATTTTCGAGTGGCTGCAATGGCAAGAAGAGTTCGAATGAAGGTGATGCGTGCAACAGGAGCAAAGTTTTCTTCATAATCAATATCATACTCTTGAGTGAACCCTTTTGCCACTATAAGAGCTTTGTATCACTCAATAGATCCATCAAAAGGAGTCTTTATTTTATATACCCATTTTCATTCTACAAGAGGATTATCAGAAGGAGGTTGAACAAGATCCCTGTGTGGCTTCTCTCCAATGCCTGTAATTCCTCCTGCATAGCCTACTGTTAATATGGATATGTAGAGGCTTATTTATAAGACCATGGATCATGAAGGAGAAGCATAGTAGGAAAAATAATCTAATCACGATGATAGGTAGGAGGATATATTACCCTCGGAGGAAGCTCATTGGTGGTAGGTGTAGGAACAACAGTTAGAACATCAACACCAAAAGTAAATGGAACGTCGGAAGGAGTTCAAAGCTTACTAGAAGAACCTACATATGTCTCAAAATCTGTATATGTGTCACTATGAAAGTAATCGACATCATGGTTAGTAAAGAGAGGAATAGAAGTGGACGAGATTGAGGTAAATTTTGATAAGAAGGAGAACATTATATGTTCCCAAAATATAACACGCGTAAAGATGAGGATACGATGAGATATTGGGTCCCAACATCTATAACCCTCGTGTTCAATTACAGAACCAAAAAAGCAACATAGACGGGAACGAGGTTCAAGTTTAGTATATTCATGGGGTTGAAGGAGGAGAAAACAAGCACTACAAAACACCTTAAGTGACTCGTAATATGGTGTAGTGAGTTAAAGACGCTCGAAAGGGGAGACATTCCCAAGGACAAAAGAAGGGAGGCGATTGATAATATGGATATTAGTAAGAGTTGCTTCACCCGAAGTGCTTTCTAGATAGGAGGTTGAGATAAGCATGCCACGGTCTGAGTCAAGAATGTGGCGATGCTTTCGCTCAGCTCGACCATTTTTTGGATATGTGTACGGACAAGATAATTCAGACAAGGTACTCTGTTCACAAAGAAAAGATAAGAGTTTAGATTCAATATATTCCTTGGCATTATCTGTAACGGAAAAGGATGCCTGAGAGGACTCTAGATATTTGTTGGCAGCGACAACAGTTGCAAGTGCAGTCCCTGAATAGCTGGGATGATGTTGATTTTTATTCTAATCAGAACCTAGAGGACGAATAAGATAATTTTGAATTAAGTGTCTAGGTACCTTGCAGTATCGACAACAATTTGAAGCAATATGACCATTTTTCATGTAATTATGACATTCAATGGTGGTACAACCAGAGAAAGAATGATCAAGCTTACGACAACAACGACAAAATTTGGTAGGCTTATTTATAATTGCAAAGTAGGGGTGGAAGACAAGCATGCTTTCCCCATAAAATCCCGTAAAAAATGAGGTGAGGTGGGGTGGACATATTTAAGGGTATGGCCTAAAGCCTTAGTCCGTCCTGTAAAAAAGTGAGGAGCGGGGCGGGCAAGCCTGCGGGCATTGCAACTTTTAAGCCTAAAAATGAAAATTTTATGTTAATACTAGTGCTTAAAAAAGCCCGCATAAAAACTAGGCGGGGAAGGGCGGACACATTAGAGAGTGCATACCTAAAACCTTGGACCTCCCCACACTAAAATGCTGGCAAAATGAGCATGCTTAACGAGTCGGGTCCATTTTCCCACCCCTATTGCAAAGGCATGACCAACTTGTTGGCGAACAAGTTCCAATCTAGTTTCTTCATACTTGAGACACAGAAGAGCATTCTCTAGTGTAGGCAAAAGGTTTCGGTGCAACAAGGAATCTCGAACTGGTTCATAATCATTTGTGAGAGTCATTACAAACTGAATAAGGAGAATACGATTGTGATGACTCTCATATGTTTTTAGGTCAGTAGCATCTTATAGAGAAGGCTCACATGAGGCTAACTTTTTTCCAATTAACCTATACCTGTGCTAAAATCTCATAAACAAGTTGACCAGATTGATGTTTCAAATTACTAAGATCCTTCAATAATTGATATTGATGACATGAATCAGAGATAGTATAATGTTGTTTTAAATTATCCCATACCTCTTTAGCATTATCGAATCACCCAAGTTTTAGATGAATACTCAAAATGGAGGTATTCCAAACACTAAGTAATGATTTGATGATTTTTGTTGTCCCATTCCTCTAATTTATCCACATAACCCTCCGATGTTTCACTAACACTTCTCGTCGAGAACTTTTTATAGTTTGTCACGTACGCCAAAGTCAATGACCTTTCAGGAACCCGCTTATTGCTTTAGTTCACTAATTATAATTGGACTCATCGAGAATTATGGTAATTGGACGAGTCACCTCAGATTTCTCCATTGTAGCACAATAAAGTTTAACTGAAAACAAAACACAAATACAAGCAGGGACTCCCACTGATTACAATTCACAACAATGAAAGGATTCTCGTCGTTTGTGAGCAGAAGTAGCATAAAGATTGCTACCGGAAAAAACAAAAATAAACTCAAAATGAGAAAATGATTAAAAAATCCTAAGCTCTTTGATACCATGTAGAAACTCAAGAAGATATGAATATATTTGTGTCCTCTGTATTTCTCAAGCACAAGCAAAAGCTTCTATTTATAATATAGGATTGCATACAAATAAATAGAATAATTACACATACAAACTAATTAAACTTAAAATAATTACAATATAAATTACAATAATGAGATAATGATAACATAAGGTAACAATCACCACTCCAACAAGCTTTTGTCAATACCGCTATTTTAATAACTATTATTAAATTACTATTAAATAAATATAATATATGTTTTTTAGATTTAATTATTTTCCAAAGGTAAGAAAAATTTATATTAAGATAGACATATAATAAATATTTAATTTTTTTCTTGAAATTGTTTTTTATAATCTCATAACTCAAAACTGAATCTATCTATGATTTAATAAAATTTTAAAATAAAAAAACATTAATTATTTTTAATTTTAGAGAACTCCAAAACATAAAAAAGAAAACCATCCCGAATAATACCTAATAAAACATATATTTATATATGTGTTTGCAAATTAGATAAATGAAAAAACTCCTTCGATATTTTCCAAAAGTAATTATTTATTGTAACTAAAGTCTAAAGTTAATTGTGTAACTGAATTAAGACTCGCGCGATGTGTGATTGTAAATTAATTTTTTTTTTTTATTGAATTGTAATTATGTTAAGAAGTATATTTTTAATAAATATGATTGATGAAATTATATCACTAATAATTTATTATGAATTATAATTGAGACTTATTGAATTAATTAATTTTTAAAAATTAAAAATTAAATCTGATATCACTTGTGGTTTATATAATTTTCTTAATTTTGATTATCATCTCTTTTTGGAACTTATCTCTTTTCAATATTTTAATATTAAGTTGTTAATCATATGTATTTGTTATTAGTCATGAATAAATTTTAAATTTTATTTGTAATTATTATCAAATAAAATTTTTAAAAACTTTTCAAATTTATGTTTATGTTGTCAAACATTAGGAATATGATGAATAAAAGAGTTTTAAATGCTAGTTACTTGATTAATCTAATTTAAGAAAAGAATTATTTTAATTTGTTATGAATGATATTGTAAAATGTTATGTGATTTTGTTGTTTATAATATCATTCATAAACAACAAGTGATCTTATATTAGTTGAAATATGAGAGTTATTTAGAAAATATTATCTTTGTTTTTTATTGTATTCATTGAGATCGTTATTTTAAAAAATAATTGAGCAAACTTTAAACTCTATTTTCTTATATGTGAAAAATCAAGAATCTTATTATTTGTCTTTAGTTTATTTGGTTAATATTTTTTTATGTTATTTTCTAAAAAGAATTATTTTAATTTCTTAATAATGATATCGTAAAACTTTTATATGATTTTATTGTTGATATTAGTTAAAATATTATAGTTTTTATTTTAGACATTACTGCCTAAATTTTTTATTATACTCCCTACGATCAATGTAAGAAAAAAATTGTGTAAACACTAAACCAATTTCGCCAAATTATATATTCTTATATGTGAGAAATTAAGAATATTGTTACTTGTCTTTAATTTATTTGTTGAACATGATATGAAGAATATTAAATAAAAAATAAAATTGAAAATATATATCAATTATTTTCTTTAGTTTTTATAATTAAAAAATAATTCTAAGAAAAAAAATACTATATAAGTTTTATGAAAATAATAAGAATTGAAGTTAATAAGGAAGCATTTAGTTAATATATTTTTTGCATTTGTCGAGACTTGAATCAATGAAATCTAATACTATTTTGAGAAGTGAATGAAGTTTGAAAGGTGTCACTGTCACATATAAATAATGGTGATGTGACACAAATTATATTGCAGTGTCAATATTATAGTACGTGTTTCAGATTTAATATATTATAATAATATTTAAATGGTATGTATTCGACTATATTATTACTAATTCTTCATACACACCGATTCTTCATACACACATCCAGATACTAAATGAGATTATTAACCCAAATTTTTTCAAAAGGTATAAAAGGTATATGTGATCTTTTAAAAATAAAAAGGGATCATTGTGATGACATTATTGAAATGATCGCAAGTCCCACAATGATTAGAGATAAAGTTTGAAAATAGTTTATATAAAGTGACATACATTATCTTAAAAGTCAATTTTATAAGGATGAATTATATCAAATTCTAATATAGTATCAGAGTCTATCAATCGGACTATGAGCCGCCACTGTTAATATCCATGAATCAAGTCCAAAATAGTGATGAGCGTGAAAGGGTATATTGAAAGATCCTAATCCCCACATTGGTTGGATATAGAGCTTGAAAAAAGTTTATATATTTTGACAAAGTGATATTATGTTGTATGGATAATATAAAATAATTAATTATCAAAATAAAACATACTGTAAAAAACAATTAATTTTTAGAAATTAAAAAAATTATCAACACTTTTTTTTGCATTAAAAAAATTATGATCTCTATTTTATCTTTAACAATTTGTTTGCCCCCACCTAAGAAATATTCTGGATCCGTCACAAGTTCTAGCAAAACATAAAGAATAATGAATATTAATATATTAAAAAAATTAATAAATATAATTAATTATGAAATTACAAAAAATAATAAAGATCAATTTTTTTACAGCAACAATATTTTTCTTCTTTGGTAATGGCTCCTTTTCTTCTTTTGACTTGCTTTTTTTTTTTTTTTTTACTTCTATGATTCAACAACAAACAAATCTGCTCTACTACGACTAACTCTTCTGCTCTGAAATTCTGTAACAAGCAAACAAACTTTGAATTAATAAAAAAATTACTCACAAACCCTAATGGTGAGATATAAGTAGAAGAAGAAGTTAACAGTACTCTTAGAGAAAACGAAAACTTTCAAAAAAAAAAAAAGTAAGTTTCCTTGCACCACACCACAAAACATATCAATCATAATTACTCAGAGAAGCCATTATCAACCATTCTAGCTTCCATAACTCAATCTTAGAGAATTAAAAATATATATTCAATTTTCACCTCATTCTTTGATTCTTTTCAAACAAAATATCATAAAGTATTAATTAAATTGAATATTACTTAGGTATTTTTTTAGAATGCGAATGGTAGTTGTTCTAAGTCTCGTTTTAACAACGCATCGTATGAACCAGCTAAATAGATATATATCTATTTTAATTGTAAGAGAACTCAACACTCAAGTTGTACAACTTGATCGTTTTTGAATCTAATCTGTTTATATAAACTAAAATCAGATGAAAAATAATTAATTTAATGTATATCCATTTGATCTTCAAACATTCGAACACAATTTGTATATCTTGCTTGTTAGAGTGTTTGTCTTCCTTTCAAGAAATTTTAATTAATAAATATTGTTTTGGTTTAGTTACTTTATCTTATTAAAAATGATTAATTGGATGTATATTGATAACCCTAATTTTGTGAGTTATTATAAGTCTTATTACTTGGATATTGTTATTTGTTTTACCATTCAGTAGTTAATTTTATTACATTTTGTTTTTTTTAGAGTAGTTTGTAAAGAGCACAATAGGTGCTCTCTTTTGTAGTTTTTATGTGTTTGTTGCTTATGAAAGGTTAGCTTCTGTTGAGGTCGGGCACGATAGCCTGTGACAGCAACTGGTACCCAAAGAGTAGTAGAAAGTTTGAAGCAGCTGAGAGAAAAAGAGAAACATCAATTGCATTCATAGGGATCATGTGACTACAATCTGCGTTGGAAGGAAAACTGATTTGAATAGATAAGAACAAGGTGCTAGAAGACAAAAGTCAGTACATAGAACAACCACTAGCGTGACACCTTGCCAAAAGGACAACGCCGTCTGCTTACCTGCGGCAACAGTCTGCCACACTACACTTTGTCTCCCACTATTGTAAGAATGAGAAGAAATAGAGGGAACATTGTTTATTCTCTTTTGGGCATGATTTGATTTATTCTCATGCCCATGATCCAATACAAGAGGAAAAACCCTAGCTGAAGCCACTATAAAAAAAAGTTATTGAAGAAGTGAAAAGAGTCTAGCCTTTGTTAGAAAAATCACTTGGAAGATACCAGTGAAGAAAGTGAGTTGAGTGAAAATGGAGATTCTTCCTCTCATCATCTTTTGTGCCTACTGATGATACATAGCACGACAAAAGTTGTCTCTTGGTGATTAACCATTGCAAGAAGACGAAGAATTTGCTCTTACGTTGTTATTTCTTTTTCACTATGTGGTTGAGAATGATTAGCGTAGGAACCAATATTTTTGTATGTACTCATCTTATTATGAGCTAAACCTTTTATGTTGATCAATGAGAAGTTAATATAATGTAGTCTTTATGTTATATGATGTGTTTCTAATGCTTTGTTTTATCATGTGTTTACTCTGCATTATATTTGTTTCTTTGATCAATCAACTTGGAAAAAGAAACAAGCTTGTTGTTGTGAGAGATCCAACAACCAGCGGATTTCATGATAAAAATGGTTGAAAATAGTATGAAAGAGATATTCACTAAATTAGTTACTTAGAGATAAGTAGCTACAACTATTAAGAACTTTCCAAATAAAACCTAGACATGTTTTACGGTTACAAGTGAGGCTTAGATAGTTTTCCCTTTGCTTTGAAGTATATGTTTTTGATGAAGTAGAGATACACCTTTATATCTCTTTCTGACCTTTCCTAGCACGACACAACACATCATGCACATATAAATGACAAGTTTATATTAATGGGTCATGTCTAACATGCTATCATTTATTAAACTCATTTACTTCCTTACACTATTTTAGTCTTTTATTGTTATTAAACTGAACCTGCGACAACCATAATCTATTTTATTCTGCTCATGTTTATTTATAAAAGATAGCTCTTTACACAATAATTCTAAGTTACTTTCCATTCATTGTGGGTTTGACATCCCTAATACTTTATCACTTGCTACTTAAAACATACATGTATATTTGCATGTGACACCACACATTTTCAAGCAACAAATTCTTGGCATCATTGTCGGGGAGTGTGCCAAAGAAAATATTTTGATTTTGTATTAAACCATTTTTTTGTTAAATAAGCATTTGAGCTTCTCATTTTCTTTGTACTCTGGTGATACGACAGGTGTTAGCTGTTGCATGCGCAGGTTGTTAAACCCAGTCTATAGAGGAGATCCTGAACCTGAAAGGACCTTTAGATTGTTAAGAAGATTCCAAGCTACTGGACATTTACCAGGAAGCCTTCCTTCTTTTCTTATTTTTGATCTAGAGGAGGAGCCAGCTCAGGCAGATATTGTCATGGCAGATAACAACATCATTGGCATTGCCAATGACAGGGCACGTAACATCAAGGACTATGTAGTATTTGATACAAATTCTATGAACAAATGTATCATTATACCATAATTTATTGTTTCCCTATTTGAATTCAAACCAATGACGTTTCAGATGATGCAAGCCATTGGTCAGTACTCAAGTGATGCAAATGAAGACCCTCATCTTCATTTAAGGTAATTCCTGGAAATGGCAAGTAAATTCAAGATTCCTGGCATATCAGATGGCACCTTCATGTTAAGGTTGTTCCCCTACTCATTGAGAGATCGAGCCAAGAGTTGGTTGAACTCTTGAGCCAAATTCCATATCCACTTGGAATGTTTTAGCTGAAACTATTTTGGCTAAATATTTTCCTCTTGTCAAGAACGCCAAGATAAGGAATGAGATTACTTAGTTTAGACAAGGAGATAATGCATCCTTATGTGACGCTTGAGAAAGGTTCAAATAGCTTCTTAGACAATGTTCCCATCATGGAGTACCAATCTGCATGCAACTAGAAACATTCTACAATGGGTTGGTACCCTCATACAAAAACATGCTTGATGCATCTAATGGTGGAGCCTTATTGTCAAATTCATATGACTTTGGTTATAAGTTGATTGAAAGTATCACTGCAAACACTTTCCAATGGCCTGTCATAAGAGATGTTATTGTCTATACTCAAAATAAACCATTTGGAGTTCACGAGGTCTCTGAGACTGCAACTTTGGTTGCTCAGGTGGCTCAAATTCACAAAATGGTCGTAACAACAAGTATAACAAACCTTACAGTAATACCTACAACCCTGGTTGAAGAAACCATCCAAAATTTTCATGGAGCAACAATCAGAACTAACTTAAGCCTTAAGCAACCCAAGCACCACAAATACCTTATGATTTTTCTGCACCAAACTATTTTGTGGCTAATCAAAGGAACAATCAGCTCGAAAACATACTTAAATCCTTCATTTAAGAAACCAAAAATTAGTTTTAAGCTCAAATGAGTGAGCATAAAGAACTTGGAGAATCAAGCGGGGCATATTGCTTCTGTACTTATTTCAAGGAATATAGGATCACTTCCTAGCTCCACTTAAACTCCATCATCTACATCTGGAGCCAAGAGTATTGAAACTTGCAAGGTCATCAGTTTAAGAAGTGGAAATGAATATGAAGGATCAACATCCACAAGTGAAGAATCACCAAAAGAGAATCTGACTACTCTTGACACTTTAGATAAAGAAGTGTCTCAATCCACTGAAGATATAATAGTATTGGAACCTACTGACGAACCAACAACACCAGATAAAAGTTCACTGAAGACTCCTGTCATGACATCTAATCCAGAAAAGCAGCCAATGGTCATGCCATAAGTTGACAGGGTACCCAGATTTGTTCAAGAAACACCCCCACCACATTTTCCTCAAAGAATTAGAAAGGCCAAGGAAGAACAACAGTTTGGCAAATTTATGGAAATTTTGAAGCAGCTTCACATCAACATACAATTTATTGAAGTCATTCAACAAATGGGCAACAACTCAAAATTCATGAAGGATGTTCTTACAAATAGGAAGAGAGTGGGAGAGGTTTCCACTACGACATTAACTTAAGAATGTAGTTAACTTTTTCAAGGAAAACTCTATAACACCCCACACATATATGTCTAGAATAATACGTAGCAGTGTTATAAATATCATACATGAAATTCATACATAAGCAGCAAAATTAACATAAGTATTAGTATAAGGAACTAACGTCGAAAAATTCATGGCCAAAAATACAACGTCAAGAGTACTAATACATAAACTCCAATACAATAACGCTAAAGAGATAAAAAAATGGATGATATGCCACAAAAGCATCTCCAAGTTGACTAAGACATCTTACCATTGCCTTTGTCTTGCCTCGAGCAACCTATAATAGATTAATATTGGAGTGAGATTAATAAATCTCACTGAGTCCCCTTTTATGGATCCACTCAGCTCTATAGGTTGTATAATCATATAAGGATCCACCATTGATCAGGGGTCTCCTTACTTACCATTTCAGGAATGCACAAATATTTCATATAATTAAATTGGAAGTCTCTTGACTACCCAATCACAAACCACCAACATATCATTAAATCGGAAGTCCCTTGATTACCCAATTTTATATATCGCTAACACATAATAAATTTAGCACAAACACATATGCATACCCGTACCCGTGTAGGAGAGAATCCCGGAGTAGTATTATGCCTTCGACTATGCCACACAGGCACACCCTGGACGAGTAACCAAATGTCTAGCATCAAGAGACTTGAAAAATCCCACCACATGATGAGTCAGACGAGTAATGAGGGATTTACGCCTAATGTGCTACACAACCCCATCCGTGATGAGTAACAAAGTGACATTTTTGATGTTGCGTCACGACCCCATCAATCATTAATATGCAAGTGAGTTAACCACAAGTTCAAAAACACATACATGACTGCACAAGCCCACCGGGCAATAGCACTGGAGAGTAATGATTGATTTACGCCTAAGTGGCTACAAAACCCCGCCAGTGGTGAGTAATAAAGTGTCATTGCCTATGTGGTGACATGACCCCACCATACCTATACTCCAGGTGAGTAACCAAGTGAGTAATAAGCTTCGTCAGACCCCACAAACCCACCTTATCGATAGCTCAGGTGTGCAAATGCAAGTGAATTACAACATAGTAACACATACCCACTATGAATTCTAACACGTCCAATCAACTCATGTCCAAACATTCAACCAGAACAAACGGCCAATGGGGAAAGAAGTGGAAAGACACCATAATCTCCAATAAGTTATCATGCTCTAAGTTAGATTTACAACGCAAGAAACGAAACTCCAATCCGAGTTACGGAATATAAGTTATGAAGAAATCAAAAACAATATTTGGGCAAAATCTGCCTCATGATCCAAATCAAGTGTAAAATTTGATTTGAATCAATTCAGTCAGTGGCGTGACATCAGTGCATGATTTGAATCAAGTGTAAAATTTGATTCGAATCAATTCAGCCAGGGGCGAAACAACAGGCAATGATTTGAATCAATCCAGCAAGTATAAATCCATGATTCAGATCATTTTACCCAAAATCCAGTAAAAAAGGCTTCTGATTCGAATCAGAACTTCTCTAATTCGAATCAAACTTGCGAAATTCTAGATCTTTCCTATTTTTCCATGGTTTTCTCAATCCAATTCAAGGGTAAACACTTACACTCAAGTACTAATGAGATTAACATGTTAAAACACAACATGGATCAGCCATGCATCAACTTTTTAGGCATTTTAAAGGGAACGTATCACAACCCAATTCTTTTATACATGTAATGGCTATATTGTGAACAAGAACCAATTTCCAACATGCAAGTATAATTTAGTACACCTTTAGAAAATATAATCTAGAAGAATGACATGCTTCATGGAATTTCTCACAACCCTTACCCAATCGTGAAATTCCCTAAGATTTTCTCCAAGGTACTAACTAGGACTCACTTGGATTATTCATATTGATGTTGAATGAAAAGGGATTTAAAGGGTTTGAGTTGTTCTTGATGCATGCAATGAGATGAGGTTGAAGTTGATTCCCTCCCTTCTCCTCTTGCTCCAAGTTTCCTCCTTCTCTTCTCACTCTTCTAAATTCTGATTTGGCAAGTCAAGAAAATGAGGAGAAAGGTATAACACACATTTCCCCAAATCCACTTATGAGGTGTCAATGACCATAATGCCCTTTGTATTCCTAATTGACTCAACTTTTAAGGAATTTCCAATTAGTAGAAAATGATACCACTAATATCCCAATTAATCTTACTAATAAATCATTAGCACATTAATTAGTTGGTAGTTGTATCGAGGTGTTACAATCTCCCTCCCCTAAATAGAATTCTACCTCGATATCAAAACTTACCAGAAAATATGAGGATAAAGTTCACGCATCTCTGATTCAAGCTCTCACGTGGCTTCATCGGGATGCGGTTTCTCCCACATAATATTCACAAGAGATATATCCTTGTTCCTCAAACATTTACTAGCATGCTCTAAGATGCGACTGGGTTCCGGTTGAAAAGAAAGGCTTGGTCCCACTTTAACCATGTCCGAAAGAATAGGATGGAAGGAATCTGACACAAAATTTCGAAGTTGTGATACATGGAACACGTCATGTAACCCATATAGTGAAGGTGACAATGCTAACTGATATGCAACCTCACCAATCTAACTCACAATCTGATAAGGTCTCATATACCTTGGACTAAGTTTGCGCATCTTGAATGGTCCTCTCAACCTCAACCTTGGGGTAACTTTCAAAAATACATGGTCTTTTTCCTCAACTCCAAAGGTCTCCTCCACTGATCTGCATAGCTTTTTTGGCGATCTTGGGTTTTCTTTATCTTATCTTGGATCAACTTGATCTTTTCCATAGTCTCTTGGATTATCTCGGGTCTAAGAATTCCTTTCTCACCTACTTCAGACCAACACAAAGGAGATCGGGATTTCCTGTCGTATAAATCTTCATACAGAGCTATCCCTATACTAGCATAGTATTTATTATATGCAAACTCCACCAAAGGCAAATGATATTTCCAACTTCTATCACTTTCTAGGATGCACGCCATCAACATATCTTCTCTAGTCTGGATAGTTCTTTTTGTCTGACCATCAAATTGAGGGTGGTTACTAATACTCAAGTTTAAACTTGTTCACATTTCCCTATGGAATTCCTTCCATAACCTTGAAGTGAACTTCAGATCTCTATCTAATACAATGTTGGATGGTACATCATGCAGTCCCATAATCTCTGCCACAAAAGCCTTGCAAGATTAATCACTTTGTACATTGCCTTAACGAGTAAAAAATGGGTTGACTTATTCAATCTGTCCACAATCACCTATAGGGAATCATGCCCTCCAAGAGTACGGAGTAATCCAACTATGAAATCCATGGAAATGGTATCCCACTTCCACACTGGTATCTCTAATGATTGTAACATACCGCTTGGTCTTTGATGTTCCATCCTCACCTGTTGACAAACCACACAGTGCACCACATACTTTGTAATGTCTCTCTTCATGTCGGGCCACCAATAGTTCTTCTTTAAGTCATGGTACATCTTCTTCAAACCACGATAAATGGAGAACTTACTCTTATGAGCTTCGTCTAAGATCATTCTCTTCAATTCCATATCATTGGGTACACACATCATTTTCTTGAAAAGAAGAGTTCCATCAGATGCTCGAACAAAATAAGGAAGATCTTCAGGTTACCACAACTGTTGGAGATTTCATTTTGATTCTTTCTGAGAGAGAGAATATCTTATGATATGATCGGGCGATCGTCGAGATGTTTTCATGTACTATAGACTACCGATCTCATTTTAGAGTTTTTCAAGTAATCAAAGCAATACAAAAAAATTTCTTTCTAGCTTTTTATTATTCTCGATATTTTGCAGTATTATATATAAAAAAATAATCAATATTTTGCAAAAAAAATACAGGAAAAGAAAATTGATAAGAGAAAGAGAATTTTATTGGATGTGAAAGAAGGTTTGTACATAAGATGTGAGTACAAAGACACAAAATCCTAGAATAGGAGATTACAAAAACTTGAAAAATAAAGAAAACGACAATGGGAAATTTATATGAATTTCCATTGGTTCCAACATGTGCTATTATCTATTATAAGATATGAATCCTAATACTTTGCTTTAGTTGACGATGATTGGACTGATCTTTCCCATCTAAATTAGCTAAGATGAAGTAGGCTCAAGTGTTGCAACTAAATGCCCTTATGCCTAACTTTTTCCTGGACATTTTACTCTTTTTTCTCGTCCACCGAGATACCCATTTTTGTCTAAGTCACCTTTTTCGGTTTTCGACGCAGCAGGTTTATTATCATTTTTTATTTGATCCTTAATTTTTGCCTGGACATTTCTTTTTTTGGTCCATCGGGATACCCATTTTTGTCTAGGTTAATTTTTGCCTAAGTTCATTTTCGAACACCCTCACAAACATTTCTTAGTTAGGTGGGACAACCTTGATGGTGGCTTTGTTAAACCGGGTGAGGTAGTCCCTCACTGATTCAGATGAACCACTATCATATATTGAATAGGTTGGTGGTGGACATCTTCCTGTGACGTTTGGCGGCGAACTTGTGCACAAGTTTATTTACCAGTTTCTAATAGCCGACGACTGAGGCATGGGGTAAACCCATTTACTATTTAAGGGTGGCATCCCTGAAAGTTCTACACAATAACTTGTACTTCAGGGAGTCATGCTCTCTGATGATGGTCATATGTGTATCGACAGAGGAGACATGTTCATAAGGATCACTGCACCCATCATACTTGTCCAAAGAAGGATGTTTGAATCCCTCAAGGACAAACGCTCCCCATATCTCATCTTAAAGTGGCTAGGGATCCAACACTACCATATCCTTTAGGGATTAGAATCCAATTGGCGATGTCTAATGTTGTGGACATTATCCTTCAATGTCTGATTCTGACGATGTAGTTCGTCCAAGACAACATGCATCTCACCCAGGGCATCCCCATCACCACTACCACTGGTACCTTCTGGTGAGGTGGATGAAGCTCTCTTTTTAACCATGATCGGGAGCGACTAGGTGTAGGAGTGAATGGTAACAATAAGTAGGGTGGTTGTTGTCATACCCCAAAATTTGCCCGTTGATATTACCAAGCATTTTCCAAGACCCTCTGACTTGATCTGCAAGGCGCTGATATTAAATGGACAAAAGCCCAGCTCACAACAGGCCTAATCCAAAGTGGCCCAAAATAGCTTGCTCGCTAGGCGAGCAATTCCTTCGCCTAGAGAATATCTCAGCATGCCACTCGCCCAGCGAAGCATCAGGTCCAGAAAAAGCCCAGACCTAGCTTGCTCGCTAGGCGAGCAATTCCTTCGCCTAGCGAAGCTTGCGAAAATTTGAAGTTTTGGACCTCATTTTAAGCCCATTAGGTCACCACCACTACTACTATAAATACCAGCTCCTCTGCCACGAAAAAGGACAGACACAAACTGACGAACACGGACGGACGAACACACACACAGACTCAGAGGGAGAAACACTGAAACCCTGCTGATCCAGAGAATTCGGAAGACGGAAACCCTGAAGGCCGCTCACCCGCTCCGAAGCTACCGCCGCCCAACTCAATCCGGCTCGCCAATTCAAGGTTGCAATTCGATTGCAAACAGGTTTGCATCACTATTATCGCTTTATTTTCTTTATTTGCATGTGATATCACTTTATGTTCTTATTTTGCATATGGTACCGCTTTAGGTTCTTAATCTGCATGTGATTATCACTTTATGTTCTTATTTTGCATGTGGTACCTCTTTAGGTTCTTAATCTGCATGTGATATCGCTTTGTGTTCTCATTTGGCATGTGGTACCGCTTCATGTTCTTAACTTGTGGATGATATTATAATTGAATTCATAAACATATTTGAAGTTTTGCATGTGAATTTAAGTGTGCCTGAATATTGTGAATGCTGAACCATGTAATTATGTGTTGGATGCCATAAGCCATGCCGCAGGTTGAGGTCATATTGTTCTCAAATTCCAAACCCGTGGTCGCTCGCTAGCTCATCGCTAGGCGAGCCTGTGTAGCGGTGTATTCGTCGCTATATGATTTATCGATTAAACCCTAAGCAAAGCATACAATGATTTTCGAGTCGCCACCGCACTTTTATTTATCCAAAGGACTGGCTAAAAAGCGAACAAAAGCCTAAGAAGTTTTACACGTAGAAAACTAATAAAAGATCAGAGAGTCTGGGTAAGGGGTAAATTACGCAATGGGAAGGTGTTAGGCACCCACTACGTCCTAGGTACTCCTAGGGAGCCCTTTTCACACTTGTTGTACTAAATTGTTATTTGTTATGACATAAGCATTGTGCAAACATGATTGGGATGGTGAGAAAAGAATATACAATTTTATTATTGGGTTTGAACGGATGAACCCGCTGCCTACGTACCTTCCATCAAAGGTAAGGATCAAAACGCCGTAGTTCGGCTAAAATATTTCCAAAAGGTTGGTGGATTCAATTTTAAACAATAGCCCTGAGGCTTTTCATTATCAATGGGAGAAAACTCGACCAAGACCAACATCCACCATGTGAGGATAGCTTCGACGCACTAGAGGGGTTAACCCTGTTTTCAGTACGGAAGTCTTATAGTCGACTCACTAAAGATAAGGTGAGGTTTACATCAACCACAATGATAATTGAAACCTATGGCTAATGTGTGAAAAGATTAACAATGGACAAAGCCAAAACAAGTGAATGGGTGAAGTTAATTGATTGTGATTATGAAAATGGAGTCAAAGTATGATTAAGATTAATTCAAATGAGTATTATGAAATGAAGTTTGAAAAAAGTCAAGGACTTGGGTCCAGGTTTTTAGTTTGGAAAACATGAAGATGTTTGCACAATATCTATGTTAAGTTTGAAATCAAAGTATGAAAAGGTTTAGGACATAATGGGGATGAATGGATGAAGATGGATCGTAAAACTTCTTAGAAGGTTCACCTCTTGAAATCATATAGAAGATGATTCAAGTGTGTCCTTTGGAATAGGCAATGAATAATAATAATGTAAGCAAACAAATGATACCGGATGCCATTCAATGGTCTTACTCCAATCTCACAAACAAAAGCGGATACCGGATACCACTAGATGGATTTACACCAATCTCCTAAAACAAAACTGGATATCAGAGGCCA
This sequence comes from Lathyrus oleraceus, assembly GCF_024323335.1. Lineage (NCBI taxonomy): Eukaryota > Viridiplantae > Streptophyta > Magnoliopsida > Fabales > Fabaceae > Lathyrus > Lathyrus oleraceus. The sequence continues at coordinate 597,758,831 of NC_066583.1, read as the reverse complement.
CTCAATGGACTTATACTAATCTCCTAAAACAAAATGAAACTTGGATACCGGATGCCAATCTGTCTGGACTTATACCAATATCCAACATATGATCATAGCAAAGCAAATGCCAACTTGCAGGGACTTACAATTGCATCCTCACATAAACAAACAAAAGCAAAACATGGATGTTAGATGCCAATCTGTCTGGGCTTACTCTCACATACACAGTATGATCCTAGGAAACAAATGCCAACTTGCAGGGACTTACAGTTGTATCCTCACATACAATCAAACAATGCAACATGATCACAGGAGAGCAAATGCCAACTTGCAGGGACTTACAATTGCTTCCTCACAATCAAACAAACAAAACAAAAGCTATGAGTGACCAATGAGGTCTTACACTCTATCCTTCCATATCATAGGAGCAAATGGCCAAAAGAGATGGACTTACAATTGTCCTCAATGGGCAATCAACAATGATAGCATCACAAAAGCAAATGAGATGATCATGCATTAATGGCAATTGATGATGATAAATGCATAGCATACAGGCAAACAAGTGCATATGAAGCAATCAATCAATCAATGAATAGCAAACAGCACACTCTATAGCCAAACAATGGGGGGCTCACACAAGAGGGTTTGACTTTGAAAGTCCACTGTAATAGGTGAAGGTCGCTCTTAACCTTGCCATTGAGAGGCTAAGGTGAAGCAGATGAATAGGAGATGAGGGGTGTGCCTCATTGCTTCTATCTCAGGTCAGAGAGAGCATCAAATAGAAAGTGGGGGAGTTCAGAAAGATGGAACTCTTTCCCCTTTATTGACTCGATTAGATCTTGGGTTTTTATCTCAATGCTTCAACCATATAATGGGAGCAAAGAGAGGACACACTGAATAGTGGGGAATAGATTGCTTATCCCTACCTTCCACCAATTGCCTTACTTGAAGGACTTTTCCTGCTTGGGACAATTTTAAACACGCACAGGCATTGCCTCTTAAGGAGGACTTCAGACAGTTTGCCCGGTCAAATAACAGACCGGGTCTCCAGACTACATGAAGAAGAAAGGTTTATACCTCAAAAGCAATTGCTAAATAGCAAAGCAAAGCAAGTTCAAGGAACTTAAGCAACTAAAGTACCTGAAAAAGTCAAACTTATTAGTAGACAAGTTAACAGTTCAAATCAAAGGAAAATGAAACAACAGTCAACCATAAACAGAGGTGCCAAGGCACAAAGCCAAACTTATATGAGTCACACCTACAAAACAAGGGTTAGCACAATATATATAATCCAACTCAATCAAATTTGAATGATCTTTGAGGCATTGGTGCTTAACCTGAAACAATAGCTTAATGGTAAGCTCAAAAGACCACTAGGACTAGCCTAGGGTCAAAGATGAAAGAAAAAAAGTCAAACAGCAAAGAAAGGTCAACCCAATTCATGTTCAAACATTTAAGAAGCTATCTCAATTGGATTCACATTCAAATCATGCATTATTATCATTTCATGAACATAGGAAGGCAATGCATGGCAAGGGAAGCATACAAATAGGTCAACAGCAAGACTTCATTCAAAGGTCAACCCAAACAATCTCAAAAATTATCAAATAAATCACATTCAATCCTAACATCTAGCATGGCAAGCATGTCAAATTTCATGGCATTTGGATGAGAGGAAGGCAATCAATTAAAATCATGAAGTCAACATAATTTCAAGTAAGCACAATGAAGGTCAACAAGCATGGGTCAACTTCAAAAAATCATATCAAATTGAAAACAGATGAGAAATGAATGAGATTAACACCAATGCAAAGGTCAAGATGTCTAGTTATCACATATGAAATTTCATGGTCATACAATAAGATTTGAGAATTTCACAAAAGATTTGGCAACATGTACCACATAAAGTCAACAAATGACTAAGCATGGAAGGAAATTTTCAAATAAATGGAAAACAGCATCATTAATTCCAAGAAAATTCATACACAAACTAGACATGTGATAGATCATTCATGCAAAATTTCAAGTGATTTGGAGGCCAGGAAGTATATGAACAAAAATCAAGAAGATGCACATCATTGGTGTGACACAAATTGTCACACCCTAGTTCACAAAATCATAACTAGCAAACCATAAATGATAAATGCACAATCTTTATATGGAAATGAAGGTGAGCATGTCTAGTTTTACCACAAAAAATTTCAGGGGCAATGGATATGTCATGACAATTTCACAAAAGAAATGGCACAATGTATCATTTATACATACATGTTAGGAAACCAATTATCAATTAAAATCCAGCCAATGAAAAATTAATTAAAAATCACAATAAAATACTAGACATTTTCATGAGTTCAATGCAAAAAATCCCACAATTTTTGGAGTTGAAATGAATAAAAAATGAATTGTTGAAGTTGATGAACATTTTGGATGAAATATGAAACACATAGCATGGTATGGAGTCAAACATGGGGTCAACGGTGGCAAAGCTGTAATTAGCGTGCCACTTAACAAAGCTGTGCGTTTTGGGAGTAGAGAACGAAATGTTCTCATTGGTCCAAACCCAATGGAACAGTAAACGCAGCCAATGAGCTTCAAAGTTCTGGGTTTTCAACATAAACCCTAGGGTTTAACAGCATGGTTTTGAAACTTCATACAAGTTCAATCAACATCCAAACAAATTCAAACAACAAACACACAACAGCATAGCATTTGGCAATGGAAATCAATCACATAATCACAAGCAACAACATCAGCCAAACTCGTGCATTCATAGAGACATGATTTCTGGAAAAGACCAGGGTTTCAAACTGCAGCAGCATTCATCATCTTTAATAAACAAAATTCGAAACAAGCATCATTCAAAAGCATGGCATGGGAATGGTTCATGCAGCATCAGATGACAACAAAACAAGCAAGATCATGTGAATTTTTCTGGGCAGAACAAGAGGGATTTTGGAACAGCAGGGCATCGTGCAGCCAACACCAACAGACCAACATTCAAACAAGCATCACACAATAGCATGGTATTGACTCTCATACAATTAAAGCAATAGTAAACCAACACATTCATGTAAACTTCTGGAAAACTATCTAGGGTTTAAACAGCAGCATCATTCATCATCATCATGCAAAATCAACATGAACAAATGTGCTCAGAAATCAACAACATGTATACCAATAGCTTCATCAAACTAAATACAAGCATTATATAGCAGTGGTCTTCACTGAATCAACAAAGAATAAGCAACTCGATGGAAAAAAGGTTTGAGCATGCAGAATAAAAATCCAGATTTCTCCCTCATGTCACAACCATTTTAAGCATGCTTTAGTTCATTGGAATCAGCTCAAGAAGATCTTTCATAAATATATCATGGCATGGCAAAGGATTGAGTTCGAATACTTACTTGGTTTTGAAGCAAAATGTGAAACAGGGCTGCTTTGATGGTTATAAGTGCAAACAGATGCAGGAAATGCTTGGTAGTGAAGGATGTTTGAAGAAAATGAGCTCAATGGTGTTTGGAAGCTTCCATAACTCAATTTGCCATTGTAGATGCTTGGAGAAAACAGGGTCTGAAAATGAAGTTCCAGCTAAGACTTCACACTTGGAATGAGCTTGCAATGATGATGGATGATGAAGAGAACAAAAGAAAGCTCGAGGGTTTGGAGGATTTGACCGAAATTCCAAAAATGCAAAATGCAAGAGTGAGAGAATCAGAGTGTTTTTGGTCTGTGGCTGCTGCTTCTTTTTTCTCTCATGACAGAAACATGATGGTAGATATGGTATTGAGCCAAGCCAACTTTTGTTCTCTTTGGAGTTTTACAGAAAATTGGAAAATTGCCACAAGCCAAGTGAATGTCCCTATGAATGAGTTCTGTTGGTTCTTTTGTTGTGCCAGGCTTGTGTCTACTATTGTCCTATGTGTGTGTATGACAGAAAATGATGGATAAAGAAATCTGCCATGTGACAGTACAAGGCATGGTTGTGCTTTTTGGGATGGAGTTGTACTTGCTCTCCATATTTCAAGCAGCTAAGGCATGGCCTCCTGTTGGTTTTGGCTGCAATATTAAGCTTCACACTGTGTTTCAATTGACAGCAAACCATACCTCTCCATGCTGTTTGCTGTTGCTTCAGTTTTTTGAGGAGGAAAATGCTAAGTGAGAGAGGGCTTTTTGACTCAGGATGCCTAATGCATTTGCCTTGGCCAAAATAGTTTGTGAGGCTGCCCTTGGTTTTTCATGACAGGGGTGTTTGTGACAGCAAAAATGAAAATCCAATATGGCTTGTGTACCAATGCATCAGTCAAGAATGGCCAAGGGTGAAAATCTATTGATGAGTGAAAGAAATGGTTGGCCTACTGTGCTGCTACTGTCCTCCATCTGCAGAAAATATGATGAGGAGGTATGTTGTGATGGTCATGGTACAAGTATGGTTGTGGAAGCATGGTGAAAACATGTACTTTTTGCCCATTCTTTGGCAACTTGGCAATGCCTTTGTTTTTGCTGGTTTTTTAGGCTGCAACATGTTCAATTGACAGCAAAATGGCCTTCTAATTTTCTGTTTTGAGAGTACAAATCATGGTATGGTGGATGGCATGGACAATTATGGTGAAATTGTACTTTTCTTACAATTCAAGCAACCAAGCAATGGCCTCATGTCCTGCATAATTTGAGCTTGCAAACACACTTAAAATGATATTCTTGAGCTGTTCCAATTGGCCAAATGTTAGAAAAAGGTTTACTTCAAAAAGTCAACTCTTGGTCAAACTTGCATTTAAATGAGAAAAGTCAAAATATGCCATTTTGATTGGTGAAGTTTTGGCTCATGAAATTTATATTTTTGGAAAGGGGGGATCAAATGTGACTTGTAGGAAAAAACCCCACCAAAATTGGCCAAACGGTTTGGGAGATATGGCCCTTTGAAGTTCAAGATTTTCTGAAATCGATTCGATCATAACTTGCCAACCACACATGGGAATTGAGAGTTCTTGGACTTTTTGGAAATGGGAGAACAAGATCTTCAACTTTCATGTTGGGCAAAAATTCATTTGAAGCTTGTATCATGATGTAAGTTTGAGGATCAAGACTTTCCATTTATGGCAGGTTTCAGTTACAGGTCCAGTTTCCATTTTTGGAAATTTTCTGTTTGACTTCAAATTCTTCCATGATGAGGTTGGACATGACATATGAGGCTTGTATAGACATGAATGAACTCCTTCAAATCAATTCCATCCATCAAATCACTGATTAAATGGCCAGTTGACCAAGTTTGACTTTCTGTTGACTTTTCTAGGGTTTTGCATGATTGGACCATTTCGGATGAATTCCAAACCCTAATCCCTTGAGACTTTGATTTCCAATGATGTCCCAAGTTGTGTGAACTCTTGATTATTGGTCATGGTGCCCAAATTCTGCAAGAATGGCCATCATCCATTGCTTTGACTGACTGTTGACTGTCTTTGACCTAATTGCTGATAATTGCTTCAACTGCAAGCAACAAGGTTAGACTGACAATATTTTTGTACTTTTTGGATGATAAACATATGAAAAGCAATAATATACAAATGCAAAACATGCTTGGTGATCAAGAAACAACACTCACAAGGCAAACCACCCACTAGGAGGGAAACTAGGGCATGCAATGATCCTTGAGGCCATGATATGATATGATATGGGCCATGAGGGATCTTAGGGCCCAAAATTGGGGTCTTACAGCCTGCAGCGAGCCTTCGCTGAGCCTTCGCTAGGCGAAGCAGAGGCGAACGGGACAGTGGCTGTTTTGTCTCTTTGTTGTCCATTTTATGTTCATCTAATCATGATTCTGCATTATTTGGCTTAAATTTCTGACTGTTATATTTATTTTATGGGGCAATTTCCAATTGTATTTTGCCTCAATGCTCTAATCCGTGTGTTGCATGATGTAAAGGCTAGCATACTTCCAAAGAAATAACCGGCTAGGCATGCCGCTTTAGGTGTGGACATTCTTGAGGAGATGGCTTTTGGATGACCTAAGTTTAATATGGAGATTCATCTTGAATCACCAAGCTTGATTTTTAATGTATTGATTTCATTGATTTCCTGTGGACCTAATTACCTAACTGATTACGGCTATCTAATTAATTGTTAAAATCCGGACTTTAAATAAATGATATCGGACCTCTCTTTATTACCCCACGACTACGTAATACGGTCATGTCCCGCGAATATGGGGATATCCTTAGCAAAGACCCTTCGGTTAAATCATCATAGTCCCTCGGATGTTGCCTTCGAAAATACGATTTTGTCCCTCGATGACCCTTCGGTGTAGCCTACGGTTAAATGATGATCGTCCCTTCGAATGCTAAGGTATCCCCACTACTGTGGCCTTCAATGACCTATCAATGACCCTACGATGACCCTTCTCCATCCCAAGGATAAAACTACTTACTTCTCAATAGTCAGGACAGTTTTACCCTCATAAGGATAGGAAATGCCTGGAAAGACCTCGGACAGGTATAACCTTGATTGCTCATTCATAACAAAAAAATACTTTTCACACCCCACACCTTTCAAACATCTTTTGGAAAATCATCACTTAGCATACATCCGTACTAGGATCATTGCCGAGTTATATTTTTCTAAACTACTTTCAAAAACTATACGAGATAACCACTTTGTATACATTCATGCAAGAATCATTACAAAGTTAAATTCTCATTTTCAAAACATTTTTTCACACGTTTCTCAACCACCTTTTTCAAACTAGAAAACATAAATGATTGAGCAATTAAGAGCCCATGGATAACCATGGATACAAAGGGTGCTAATACCTTCCCTTTGTATAAAGTACCTCCCGAACCTAAGAATTTAAAATTAAGGTCTTTCCTGTTCTTTTCCACCTTTCCTTATGGGATAAAAGAAAAGTCGGTGGCGACTCTTGCTATCCGCGACATTGCGATTAAAAATCCAATAAAGTCAGTTCACCGTATGACAGAACTGGCGACTCTGCTGGGGACTACTTACAAGAGAGGTAACCTTAAAAAAAAAACAAGATCACTTATTTAAAATTGTCTGATTTACTTTTAAGGGATTGCTTGGGTATTCTTGAGTGAAAGATCCTACACCCGGATCTAGTGTACCTTAGGTAAGTAGCAATAGATCATCGCGACTATCCGGCGTATACTGGAATGGTTAAAATGATGGCTACGGTTAATGTGACACTTTGGTTGTCCTGATGTTCCTCATGTTACTTGAGGAAAAATTTGGCTTCCGCGTGGTGTCATCAAAGCATTAACCAGACCTTTAGAACCCTAATTGACTCATCCTGGCCATTAGAAAGTAGTGAGATAACTGACTTCGGTTCCGACTGGGGTTGGTTGAGACTCGATACTACACTCTTTGAGATTGGACTTTAGGGAAGCTTCGGTCAACCACTTGGTGTTGCACTGAAGTGGACTTAAGGAAAGGTCGATGATTTGAGATCCTTTTAGAACCCGGTTACTATTCTAGGACAGGTTGAACCAACCAAACTTCAGTGGGGAGGGTACTTACCTATGGAACTCATGCAAGCCTTAAAACCTAGGGATGATGGTTGTGTGACTTGCTTGTGCTTGTTATTTATTTAACCTCATAACATCATAACATCATGACATCATAACATTGTACTAACCATTTCAAGGACTTAGGGATTTAACTTTGCTCTGTTTTGTATGAAAAAAAAACAAAAAAAAAACAAAAAAAAAAACAAAAAAAAAAGTTTCCCTTTTCGGTAGTTTATGCAAAGTTAAATTCCAAAAGACCTTGAAAACATTTCATGCATTGCATAGCATAACATAGCATAACAGGTACTCTAAAGGGATCAGTGTTCTCACGGTTTTCCTCCACACAGAAAAATGGACCTCGAACAAACTGTCAAGGATCTCCATGCTCAGAATGCTCAACTCCAGGAGATGATCTTGAACTTATCCAGGGGGCAGGAGGAACTGAAAGCTCTCTTGCTCGAGAAAAGGAAAGACAAGAAAGCTGTGAGTTACATTAACCCGGGAAGAAGGCTTAAAGGACAGGCTGCGGGAATCAAAATCAGAATTCCGAAGGATCAAGAAGAGGAAACAGAGACAGATTCAGAAGATGAGAATGCTGATCCTTTCAACCCTGAGGATGACGATGAAGATTACGAGAATGAACAGTACTCTCCAAAAGATGGCAAGTACAAGTTGCTGGAAGAACGCATGCTAGCTATGGAAGGTCAGAAGGCGCCCGGTCTGGATTTTGAAAGTTTGGGTCTAGTCTCCGATGTGATCATTCCTCGTAAATTCAAGGTCCCCGCTTTCACTCAGTATGATGGGGCATCTTGTCCTCAGATGCATCTGAGAGCTTACGTGAGAAAGATTCAGCCGTATACCACGAATAAGAAGCTCTGGATCCATTTCTTCCAAGAGAGTCTGGCTGGCACACAGTTGGAATGGTACTATCAGCTCGAGAGCTCTAACATCCGCACCTGGACTGATTTAGCGACAACTTTCTACAAGCACTATCAGTATAATTCTGAACTAGCGCCTACTCGGCTACAGCTGCAGAATATGACTATGGGATCTAAAGAAAGTTTCAAAGAATATGCTCAAAAGTGGAGAGATTTGGCTGGCAGAGTCAAACCCCCTATGACTGATCGAGAATTAGTGGACATGTTCATGAGCACACTGACTGGCCCATTCTACAGCCATCTATTGAGGAGTTCCTCATTGGGTTTCACTGAACTTATATTAACAGGTGAACATGTTGAAAGTGGCATTCGAAGTGGGAAGATACAGGCGACTATCTTTGATCCTCCGGAGACTCCTAATGGCATCACTGCCCCTCTGCCTAATCATGACGAGACTGTCAATGCTGTGGAAGATACTGATAACGATTATGACTTGGATAGCTGGATTTTCCCAACAATTGGTGACGGACCCAATAATTGGAAGGCTGAAGACACTATCCCGATTTCCTTTAGTCAGGAGTAATTGTTATTGCTATTTTTGTGTTTCAAAGCATTGTGTCTATACCCGGGGCATAATAGCTAATTTTTCAAGGGTTTTGTCATTTCATAAGCATATTCATATTCAATAAATCAATGGACTTTTTGCATTCAAATATTGCGCTCTTTATCTTTCCTGTCATTTTTTTCAAAACAAGCTATGTTTTCTTGCACACACGCACGTAACAGTTTTCCGATCCATATCCACTCTGGATCCTGTTGATAATAGTTCTGCTACTGTTCATTATGACTTTGAAAATCCGATCTACCAAGCCGAGGATGGAAGCGAGGAAGATTGTGAAGTCCCTGGTGAACTTGTCAGACTGTTACTACAAGAAGAAAAGACCATACAGCCGCAGGAGGAATCAATTGAAATTGCAATGGGTACTGAAATAGACAAGAAAGAAGTCAGAGGTTTCTTGGAGCACTCGAATTACATTGCCCGATTCATCCCACATTTGACTGCTACCTGCAAACCCATCTTCAAATTACCAAAAAAGAAAAATCAAGAGATGATATGGAATGAGGAATGTCAAGAAGCTTTTGACAAAATCAAGAAATATCTCCAGGAACCTCCCATTCTGATACCACCAGTTGAAGGAAGACCTCTAATCATGTATTTGACCGTGTTGGAAGGTTCAATGGGGTGCGTGTTGGGGCAACATGACGAGTCTGGTCGAAAAGAGCATGCCATATACTACCTGAGCAAAAAGTTCACCGACTGTGAAACAAGATACTCACTGCTCGAGAGAACTTGCTGTGCTTTGGCCTGGGCTGCTCGCCGACTAAGACAGTATATGTTGAATCATACCACTTTGTTGATTTCTAGGATGGATCCCATCAAATACATGTTCGAGAAGCCTGCCCTCTCCGGAAGAATAGCGAGATGGCAGATGATCTTAACAGAGTACGATATCCAGTATACTACCCAGAAAGCCATCAAAGGAAGCGTGCTCGCTGATCATTTGGCTTATCAAGCGGTGGATGATTATCAATCTATGAATTTTGAGTTCCCAGATGAGGATGTCATGCTTGTTACTGATGATGAAAAAACTGAACCGGAGGAAGGACCCGGACTGGGATCCCGATGGACTATGGTCTTTGATGGATCTTCTAATGCATTGGGCCATGGTGTTGGGGTTGTACTTATTTCTCCCGGAGGTTACCATACACCTGTCACTGCTAGACTATGTTTTCATTGTACCAATAATACGGCTGAGTATGAAGCATGTATTTTTGGACTCAAAGCTGCTATAGATTGGCGAATCAAGTTTTTGAGTGTGTACGGAGATTCGGCCTTGGTAATCAGTCAGATCAACGGAAAATGGGAGACTAAACATCCAAATCTCATCCCTTATCGAGAGCGGGTGATGACATTAATCCCATACTTTGAAGAGATTACATTTGAACATATTCCACGAGAGGAGAATCAATTGGCAGACGCATTAGCTACCATGTCATCTATGTTAAGAGTCAGATGGGACGGTGAAGCTCCCAGAATTACTATTGAACGATTAGATGAACCAGCACACTGTTATGAACTTCACACTGAAAAGGTACAAGGGAAACCTTGGTTCCACGACGTGAAAAGATATTTAGAAGCTCAGGAATACCCCGAAGGGGCATCCGTCAATGACAGAAAGTTCCTGAGGAAGTTCTCCGCAAAATCTTTCTGAGTAATGGAGTGTTATACAAACGTAATCATGACTCGACTCTGCTTCGCTGTGTGGATAAAACGGAAGCAGAAAAGATTATGGAAGACATGCATGACGGTATTTTTGGGACTCATTCTAATGGACATACAATGGCTAAGAGGATTCTGAGATCAGGGTATTATTGGTCTACCATGGAAACTGATTGCCACCATCACTCCAGAACCTGTCACAAGTGCCAGATCTATGCGGACAAAGTACATATGCCTCCTGCTCCATTGAACGTGTTAACAGCTCCTTGGCCCTTTGCAATGTGGGGCATCGATATGATTGGAGAGATTAAACCCACGGCTTCTAATGGACATCGCTTCATTCTTGTCGCTATTGATTACTTTACGAAGTGGGTAGAGGCAGCCTCATTCGCTTCTGTCACCAAGAATGTGGTGGCACGGTTCGTCAAGAATAGCCTTATTTGTCGGTATGGCATCCCTGAAAGGATTATCACTGACAATGGTACTAATTTGAACAACAAGATGATTACTGAACTCTGCACGCAGTTCAAAATTAAGCATCATAACTCTTCTCCGTACCGGCCAAAGATGAATGGCGTCGTGGAGGCTGCTAATAAGAACATTAAGAAGATCATGCAAAAGATGACAGTAACGTACAAAGACTGGCACGAGATGTTACCATTTGCTCTCCATGGTTATCGCACTTCAGTACGCACTTCGACAGGGGCAACTCCTTTCTCTTTAGTCTACGGAACGGAAGCTGTTTTACCAGTGGAAGTCCAGATTCCCTCTCTAAGAATCATGAAAGAGGCGGGCTTAGATGAAGATGAATGGATTCAGACTCGACTCGATCAGATAAACTTGATTGACGAGAAGAGACTGGCGGCTGTTTGTCACGGGCAGATATATCAGAAGCGCATGACCCAGGCATTTAACAAAAGAGTCAAGAGACAGGTGTATCAAGTTGGCGACTTGGTGATCAAGCGTATCATTCTACCACAAGGGGATCCCAGAGGCAAGTGGACTCCCACATACGAAGGGCCATTTGTGGTTAAGAAGGTATTCTCTGGTGGAGCCATGATACTTGCTACAATGGATGGCGAAGACTTCCCGCATCCTGTGAACGCGGACATAGTTAAAAAATACTACGCATAACAGAGACCCGCTAGGTCGACGTACCTAGGCAAAAGTAAGGGCATCCTGGCGAACCAAAAGGGTTCGGGCAAAAATTAGGGATAAACATATAAAAATGTACACCCGGCAAGTCGAAAACCTGAAAAGGCGGCTTGGGCAAAAACGGGTATCCTGGTGGACTGAAAACCTGAAAAGGCGGTCCAGGCAAAAATTAGGGATTCAAGCGTATGACTATGTCCCGTTCTCTGTCAGCTTCAACCAGGTTCAAGGGACTGAACAAGCCAATCACCTCTATCCGACAGCAGAAGATGAGATGCTTGAAGACATGATGACAGTAGTGGAATTAAAATCAATAGGACTTTCTCTGCATAACTTTCTCTTTGTGTTCTTGATAATTTCCTCTTACTAGGATTTCTGTCTCCTTGTACACAAATTGCCTGTTTATAGGCCCTCTTTCAAAATCAATACAATTTTATCTCCAAAAAAGATGCTTTTGTTTTTACTTTTTCCGTTTTGATTGCATAAACGTCCATTGATTTAATTTGAATTGATATATGCATTTGAATATGATTAATGTTTATCAAAAATACATGCCTAAAATAGAAATAGCGATTACTACAAGACTTCAGGACCAAGGAGAAGGTCTAACCACGCTTTCCAATGAATCCGTTGCTAATTCGATTCCCCGGCAACGCCAATTATTCCCCAGAAGAAATGGGCATCGCTAGACGAATTGGTCATCTCTTCTACCCCCAGCCAGGCTCTGTTGAATATCTCTGCCATCAGATAAAGGTCAAATACCCCTAGCTAAGGAAGGGTCATCAATACAAATAGCTCCGACCAGAAGACTGAGATTTATTCCCCAGTAGAGTCCCCTGGAAGAACGTTTCAGACGCATAGTGCATTCATTACATCATTTCACAGCACATACCTACATACAATTTTCATTCCGCATCATATACATTACATAATTTCGTAACATATACATGCATACAATGTTCGCATTTATTTCAGACGCATAATTCATTCATTACATCATTTCGCATGCATACAACATTTGCATCTCATGCATCATGACATGGCATGAAGCTAACTTTATTTTTCAGGTCAATTATCCTCCTGACACAGTCAAAACAAAGGTCCATTCAGACGGGCATCTTTATCTATTACATTCAAGATTTAACAACAACTCAGATACGATCTAGCGTACGATCCATTCTGATCTTCAACTACTCCCAACACGGTCTAATGTACGACCCAGTTGGACCTTCACTTCTCAGGTACTGCCTAGCATACGGTCCACCCTGATTCATCTCAACACATGACTCCTTCAACTCAGATACGATCTAGCGTACGATCCATTCTGACCTTCAAATCTTCAAATACCACTCAAATAAGGTTTAATGTACGACCAAGTTAGACCTTTATCTCCTCAGATGCTACCTTCGGACAGGTACATTTCTGAATGGTAGTCTAGTATACGACTACTCCCTTACTCAGATGCTACCTTCGGACAGGTACATTTCTGAATGGTAGTCTAGTATACGACTACTCCCTTACTCAGATGCTACCTTCGGACAGGTACATTTCTGAATGGTAGTCTAGTATACGACTACTCCCTTACTCAGATGCTACCTTCGGACAGGTACATTTCTGAATGGTAGTCTAGTATACGACTACTCCCTTACTCAGATGCTACCTTCGGACAGGTACATTTCTGAATGGTAGTCTAGTATACGGCTACTCCCTTACTCAGATGCTACCTTCGGACAGGTACATTTCTGAATGGTAGTCTAGTATACGACTACTCCCTTACTCAGATGCTACCTTCGGACAGGTACATTTTTGAATGGTAGTCTAGTATACGGCTACTCCCTTACTCAGATGCTACCTTCGGACAGGTACATTTCTGAATGGTAGTCTAGTATACGACTACTCCCTTACTCAGATGCTACCTTCGGACAGGTACATTTCTGAATGGTAGTCTAGTATACGACTACTCCCTTACTCAGGTGCTACCTTCGGACAGGTACATTCCTGAATGGTAGTCTGGTATACGGCTACTCCCTTACTCAGGTGCTACCTTCGGACAGGTACATTCCTGAATGGTAGTCTGGTATACGACTACTCCCTTGCTCAGATGCTACCTAGTGTACGGTACATTTCTGAAGTGTAGTCTAGTGTATGACTACCCCCTTTTATCATCAGATTCAGCCTAATGGACGGCTCATCCTGCAACTCCAATACAGTCTATCATAAGACCCATTTGGATCTTCAACTCAGAGACGATCTAGCGTACGATCCGTTCTGATCTTTCATCCCCATCAAAGTCATCCGCCTAACGAACAGCTCACTCTGATACTCAGATATGGTCCAGTGTATGATCCATTCTGATCCCTTATCCCCAGCAGTGTATAACATACTCTGACTCCCCAGCGAAGTCAACAACATGATGGATGATTCACTATACGGTCTGATATACGACCCGGTGTGACACCCATGTCTCCAGATATCGTCTAACGTACGACACAATCTGGAAATCTCCTCATCAGGTTTCCTGGATGGCACCTCTAAGCCCATCTCCATCAAGACTAGCTCCTAATGGACAAGCGCAAATTTTCGGGGCATTATAGTGTTCAATAATCTTTCACCTCCAGACCACGAACGACACATACCATTCTACTCTCTCGGTGCAAGAATATTGAACAGGGGCAGCTGTCATACCCCAAAATTTGCCCGTTGATATTACCAAGCATTTTCCAAGACCCTCTGACTTGATCTGCAAGGCGCTGATATTAAATGGACAAAAGCCCAGCTCACAACAGGCCTAATCCAAAGTGGCCCAAAATAGCTTGCTCGCTAGGCGAGCAATTCCTTCGCCTAGCGAATATCTCAGCATGCCACTCGCCCAGCGAAGCATCAGGTCCAGAAAAAGCCCAGACCTAGCTTGCTCGCTAGGCGAGCAATTCCTTCGCCTAGCGAAGCTTGCGAAAATTTGAAGTTTTGGACCTCATTTTAAGCCCATTAGGTCACCACCACTACTACTATAAATACCAGCTCCTCTGCCACGAAAAAGGACAGACACAAACGGACGAACACGGACGGACGAACACACACACAGACTCAGAGGGAGAAACACTGAAACCCTGCTGATCCAGAGAATTCGGAAGACGGAAACCCTGAAGGCCGCTCACCCGCTCCGAAGCTACCGCCGCCCAACTCAATCCGGCTCGCCAATTCAAGGTTGCAATTCGATTGCAAACAGGTTTGCATCACTATTATCGCTTTATTTTCTTTATTTGCATGTGATATCACTTTATGTTCTTATTTTGCATATGGTACCGCTTTAGGTTCTTAATCTGCATGTGATTATCACTTTATGTTCTTATTTTGCATGTGGTACCTCTTTAGGTTCTTAATCTGCATGTGATATCGCTTTGTGTTCTCATTTGGCATGTGGTACCGCTTCATGTTCTTAACTTGTGGATGATATTATAATTGAATTCATAAACATATTTGAAGTTTTGCATGTGAATTTAAGTGTGCCTGAATATTGTGAATGCTGAACCATGTAATTATGTGTTGGATGCCATAAGCCATGCCGCAGGTTGAGGTCATACTGTTCTCAAATTCCAAACCCGTGGTCGCTCGCTAGCTCATCGCTAGGCGAGCCTGCAGCGAGCCTTCGCTGAGCCTTCGCTAGGCGAAGCAGAGGCGAACGGGACAGTGGCTGTTTTGTCTCTTTGTTGTCCATTTTATGTTCATCTAATCATGATTCTGCATTATTTGGCTTAAATTTCTGACTGTTATATTTATTTTATGGGGCAATTTCCAATTGTATTTTGCCTCAATGCTCTAATCCGTGTGTTGCATGATGTAAAGGCTAGCATACTTCCAAAGAAATAACCGGCTAGGCATGCCGCTTTAGGTGTGGACATTCTTGAGGAGATGGCTTTTGGATGACCTAAGTTTAATATGGAGATTCATCTTGAATCACCAAGCTTGATTTTTAATGTATTGATTTCATTGATTTCCTGTGGACCTAATTACCTAACTGATTACGGCTATCTAATTAATTGTTAAAATCCGGACTTTAAATAAATGATATCGGACCTCTCTTTATTACCCCACGACTACATAATACGGTCATGTCCCGCGAATATGGGGATATCCTTAGCAAAGACCCTTCGGTTAAATCATCATAGTCCCTCGGATGTTGCCTTCGAAAATACGATTTTGTCCCTCGATGACCCTTCGGTGTAGCCTACGGTTAAATGATGATCGTCCCTTCGAATGCTAAGGTATCCCCACTACTGTGGCCTTCAATGACCTATCAATGACCCTACGATGACCCTTCTCCATCCCAAGGATAAAACTACTTACTTCTCAATAGTCAGGACAGTTTTACCCTCATAAGGATAGGAAATGCCTGGAAAGACCTCGGACAGGTATAACCTTGATTGCTCATTCATAACAAAAAAATACTTTTCACACCCCACACCTTTCAAACATCTTTTGGAAAATCATCACTTAGCATACATCCGTACTAGGATCATTGCCGAGTTATATTTTTCTAAACTACTTTCAAAAACTATACGAGATAACCACTTTGTATACATTCATGCAAGAATCATTACAAAGTTAAATTCTCATTTTCAAAACATTTTTTCACACGTTTCTCAACCACCTTTTTCAAACTAGAAAACATAAATGATTGAGCAATTAAGAGCCCATGGATAACCATGGATACAAAGGGTGCTAATACCTTCCCTTTGTATAAAGTACCTCCCGAACCTAAGAATTTAAAATTAAGGTCTTTCCTGTTCTTTTCCACCTTTCCTTATGGGATAAAAGAAAAGTCGGTGGCGACTCTTGCTATCCGCGACATTGCGATTAAAAATCCAATAAAGTCAGTTCACCGTATGACAGTTGTGATGAAGAAGGTGTGCATGTACTGGTCATTGTGGCGCATGTTAGTTTAACTGGAGGCCCACGTTGGGCATCACTGTACTAGTCAAAAGATATTGGTATGCATGTTACCCCTACAAAGGCATGGGGAACTCAGAGGTCTTAGTAGGTTTTTAGAAATTGGGGGTTGGGTTGGACTTTCCAACTACAAAGAGAAGCCTTATATGACAATTTTACAATGGTTTAGATGTCTTACTTACCTGAGGTGAGAGGCCTTATATGTGAGCGTGTAGCTTTGAATGTTGAGTGTGTAAGTTATGATCAGTCTTTATCCTCTTAAGGGTATGTATATATATATATATATATATATATATATATATATATATATATATATATATATATATATATATATATATATATATTATATATATATATATATATATATATATATATATATATATATATATATATACACACACACCTAGAATCTAGGAAACCCCTAGAGATAGCATCCGCTCCCCCATGACTAGGGGAGACTTTTGACTATCTATTTTCTATGAAGTCAGATATGACTCATTCTCATATGACCAACTAAAGATAACAGTATTATACATATAATATGTCCCAAAGGCGAGCACTCATGCTCTGTGAGGATGTCTCCTGAGCGACATGGCCTTGGGCAGGGACCCCGAGGTCGCCCTGTTTTGGACATTCACAAATAAAACACTATAAGGTTGGTGAAACTGGAATCTCATGTAGCAAGAGAAGGTAGTATGAGTGTACCTAATGCCTCTCTATTAATAAGGGTAAGTAAATCGAAACTCTTACGCGTCATACACCATCCAGATCAATCAGACGTTTCATCGTAAAACATGTCACGTCCCACCTAGGTAGGCACTACGCCAAAAGAGGGAAAAGAGGGCGTTTTTTTTGGCCTATAACAGCGCTTTAAAGCGCCCTCTAATCTGGCGCTGGCATAGGTAAAGACAGCGCTTTTTTTCCTGGTGAAAGCGCTGTCTAAAGTGGCTCTTTAAGCCCTTTAAGGGCCACTTTAGAGGGGGCTTTTTAAAGAAAGCGCCCTCTAAAGTGGAAACATTTAAGGGTTTAGAGGGCGCTTTTACTGGAAAGCGCCCTCTAAAGTGGAAACTTTTAAGGGTTTAGAGGGCGCTTTTACTGGAAAGCGCCCTCTAAAGTGGAAATTTAAAGGGTTTAGAGGGCGCTTATTTTGGGAAGCGCCCTCTAAAGTGGGTGGTTATTTAATTTTTTTTTTTAAAAAGCGCTATATTTTTTTATTTATTTTAGACAACCTGTATATTGAAGCAGTACACCCAAAACTGTATAATTTGAAGCCCTTTTTCACACATTGCATTCAACAAGCCTTATATACAACAATCCATACATATACAACAATCCACTGATATATAATTGTTTAACTTCTAAAGATTCTAAATATACAACCAATTCATAACTTAAAAAGAAATAAAATTAAGTAGCAAAAGCATCTCTGAGATGTATGTTTTTTTTGCTAGCAACAGTCTTCTTAGCAACAACCTCTTTTTGTTCAATATCAATAGCATGAACCTAAAATATCATAAATTAGTTAGGTGATGTATAAGATCAAGAATTAACATTTTCTATGCATAAATATCATATAATTGTGTTTATACCTTTTTTTTTTGATGCAACTGACTCGATTTGCTGCGTAATCCCCTTATATTTTTGGTCTCTTATCTTTTGAAGATAGAATTGATATTTGTTTAGATGGTTATGTTCCATTGTCGTAGAGGGATACTTTCAAATATCCAGCATCATCATCTACGCGAATGAGGCTTGACGACAATGGAACATCTCCATCTAAACAAATATCAATTGATACTTTCGAGTATCCCTTGCCCCTTGCACGAATGATTGACTTCATAATAGCCATTTTACCTGTAATAAAGAAAACAATTAAAATCAGATGACAAATGTAAAAACAATTAAAATCATAGAAGTCATTTTACCTGTAATAAAGAAAACAATTAAAATCATTTGACCTGTACCTTTTTCACTAAGTTCTCTTTCTTTTCTTGGTTGGAATATGTTCTACATGTCTCTTAACAACACGGACGGTTGGATTGATCCAAATACCCTCATTATGATCATTTCTAATATATGAATCATTTGATATAATATTCTCATCTTGATCATTTCTGGTAAACGATTCAATCTCAACATCAATATCACCTTGATCTCCAGTGTTTTCATCAATTACTTTGTTGGAAAAAAGAACTATAGACCATTTCGTACTTTTCGGATCATTGACATAGAACACTTGTCTAGCTTGAGAGGCTAGAATAAAAGACTCATCTTTGTATCCCACCCTATTAAGATCCACTTGCAAAAATCCTGACTTATCCATTCGAATGCCGTTATTATTTTCAACCCACTTGCAACCAAATATAGGAATTTGAAACTTCTCATAATCAAACACCCAAATGCGCTCGATAACACCAAAATACGACAGATTTGCAAATTTGGGGTTTAAGTCCTTCACGCTTGATATGTGCATTGCTTCAGCTACCACGGTGACACCACTATTCTGCATAGTACTTTTATCATCTTGTTCTTTGGTATAAAATGTGTATCCATTAATCGCGTATGCGCTATAAGAAAAAACATGGAAACTTGGACCATATGCTAAGCATCTCAACCTTTCTGTTATTGAAGCGGGATCTGAATAATACTTTGAATAAATATGATCCTTAAACCAAGGTATAAAACATCGATTGTGCTCTCGTACTATCCAATTTTCATTTCTATTGGGATTTAAACCTCGGAGAACATCCTTGTGAATTTCAACATACGACTCAACCTCATTCTCATTGTGCAGAACATACAAATGCACTTGATCCCGTTCGACCCTTGATACTGCCACGATTTTATTTCCAATTAGATTTTTTCCTTCTTTATTTTCGACAAGCTGAGACTTGGGGAGTCCGATTGACTGAACATTAGACAAATATTCAGTACAAAACTCAATCGCTTCTTCAACAATGTATCTTTCAACCATACAACCTTCTGGTCGACTTCGGTTCTTCACGTACCCTTTTAATATTTTCATATAACGTTCAACAGGGTACATCCATCTCATATAAGCTGGTCCACACAATTGTGTCTCTTTCACAAGATGAACAACTAGATGTACCATTATGTCAAAAAATGATGGAGGAAAAAACATTTCAAGCTCACACAAAGTAATAACGATTTCTTTTTGCAACATTGGTAAGATCGCAGGATTGATCACCTTACTGCAAATTGACTTGAAGAAAGAACACGACTTAGTTATAGAGCTTCTTACTTTTTCTGGAAGAATAGAACGTATACCTATTGGGAGAAAATGTTCCATTATAACATGGCAATCATGGGTCTTTAAACTCTTTAACTTGAGGTCTTTCATAGACACAAGTCTTCTAATATCTGAAGAGTACCCTTCTGGAACTTTAACTTCACTTAGAAACTTACACAATGTTTTTTTCTCCTTTCTAGATAGAGTATAAGCAGCAGGAGGTAGATATGTTCGTTTTCCTTTCTTCAAGGGTCCTAATTCAGTTCTTATTCCCATCGCTATCAAGTCCTTTCTTGCCTTAAGGCCATCCTTAGACTTTCCTTGTATATTGAGTAACGTGCCAATAACACTTTCAAATACATTTTTTTCAATATGCATAACATCAAGAAAATGTCTCACATACAAGGACTTCCAATACGGCAATTCAAAAAAAACTGACCTCTTCTTCCACCCACTTTTGACAAGTGTGTGGGCAAAAGGCTTGCCAAACTGAGTATCCAAATCTTTCACCTTTTCAAAAATTTGATCACCCGTCAATATAGGTGGAGCTCTGCCTTGTTCTGTCTCTCCATTGAACGCCTTTCTCCATCCACGGTAGTGATGATTTGAATTTAAGAATCTCCGATGATCGAGAAAGACATTCTTCTGACCAAACTCCAAGCGCTTCCAATCTGTTTTATCTTCACAAATAGGACACGCACATTGACCTTTTATGCTATACCCTGATAGATTTCCGTATGCTGGAAAATCATTAATTGTGCCAAACAACATCGCCCTCAAGTTGAAACTTTCTTTCCTATATCCATCATAAACCTCCACACCGGTCTCCCACAAAATCTTTAAATCTTCGATTAAGGGCTTCAAGTACACGTCTATGTCATTCCCTGGTTGTTTAGGTCCAGAAATCAACATAGACAACATCATGTACTTACGCTTCATACATAGCCATGGAGGTAGGTTATAAATCATAATAATCACAGGCCATGTACTGTGTGAGATACTCTGGATACCGTGTGGGTTCATTCCATCAGTAGATAATGCCAAGCGAAGGTTTCTTGATTCTTCTCCAAATTCAGGATAATCATTATCAATTTTTAACCACTGTGGTGAATCTGTCGGATGTCGATACTTTCCATCTATAATTCTTTCATTTGCATGCCAGGTCAAGTGTCTTGAATCGGTTTCACTACGAAACATGCGTCTAAATCTCGGAATAACAGGAAAATACCACAAGACTTTTGCTGGAGACAACTTGTTCTTATATCGCGAGACACCGCATTTAGGACACTCATTTAATGATGCATACTCATTTCGAAACAAAACGCAATCGTTTGGACATGCATGTATCTTATCATAGCTCATGCCAATAGAGCACAACATCTTTTTGGTCTCATATGTTCGATTGGGAAGAACATTATCCTTAGGAAGCATATCTTTCAAAAGGGCTAATAACTCTGTGAAACTTTTATCCGACCATCCATTGCCCGCCTTTAAGTTGTACAACTTTAATACCGCAGACAATCTTGTGAATTTAGTGCAACCATCATACAAAGGTTTCTCTGCATCACTTACCAACCTCTCAAACATTTCGGGACAATCCTTAAGATCTCCTTCAAGTGCTTCTGCAATCTCTTCAACTCGATCACAATCGTATGTATCTGCACCACTATAGTTTGAGGCATAGGTCGTACTATCCCCCGGTTCAACATTCTCGTTACTTTTCTCACCATGCAAATTCCAACATGTATAACTTCGATCAATTCCATGCCTCATTAGATGCGATGTCAACTGAACTGCGTCAACCCGTTTCCCATAACAACAACCCAAGCAAGGACATATCATTCTACTGGGGTCTTCGGCGTGCGCAACGGCAAACTTAACGAATTCTGATACCCCATTCTCGTACTCTCTCGACAATCGATTGGAAGACATCCATGTATTATCCATTACTAATTAGAATAAACAAAAAACAATTTCAGAAGAGTTCAAACACATTCGGACCTAGGTTTCTAATGATACTGGTGTTGACACAAAATCATATGTTCATAGGTCGTATAACCCTAACTACTGGGTAATGTAGTCCCATTGCATGCGCTATCATGGTCACTAAAAACCAACCGTCAATTTCCTAATAAACCCAAACTATTTAAATGACTATGAATATTGAAACTTTACAGGTCGAAACAAACGTAGCATAGACAACAATAACATAAAACAGAAATTGGGCAAAGCTAAAACAAAGCAATAACATAAAACAGAAATTGGGCAAAGCGTGTACCTTTGATTGGTAGAAGGAGGAAACGCGCAGTAATAATGTAGATCTAACAGAGGTGGAAGGAAAACGCCTTAGAACCCTAACGTGAAAAAGAACGAAAATAACAGATAGTGAAATAACAAAACGCGCAGTATGTTATAATTTTAATGTTTACTAAAGGGGACATTAGAGGGCGCTTGTGGAAAAAAAGCGCCCTCTAAAGGGGGCCTAAGAGGGCGCTTATGGAAGCGCTCTCTAAGGCTTTCCAGAAGCGCTTTATAAGCTGGAAATGCACATGGACTTATAACAGCGCTTTATTAAAAGCGCCCTCTAAGGGTAACCTGAGAGGGCGCTTTCTAAAAAGCGTCATGTATTGTTGTCCCTCTATCTCCTCCTTATTTTTTCGTTTCACCTTAGAGGGTGCTTGTGGAAAAAAAGCGCCCTCTAAAGGGGGCCTAAGAGGGCGCTTATGGAAGCGCTCTCTAAGGCTTTCCAGAAGCGCTTTATAAGCTGGAAATGCACATGGACTTATAACAGCGCTTTAGTAAAATCGCCCTCTAAGGATAACCTTAGAGGGCGCTTTATAAAAAGCGTCATGTATTGTTGTCCCTCTATCTCCTCCTTATTTTTTCGCTTCACCTTAGAGGGCGCTTTATTACAAAAGCGCCCTCTAAAGTGCGCTGTCTATTGCTCCTTATTTTTCGCTTCACTTTAGAGAGCGCTTTTGTAATAAAGCGCCCTCTAAGGTGCGCTGTCTATTCCAGTTTTTGGCGTAGTGAGGTCTAACCTCTCCCACTATACAAGAGAGGAAGAACACCATTTCTAATTCAAATACATTTCCACTTTGTATAATTTTTCATACTCTCAATGACTTGGACGACAAAATGCTAATCATGTCAGTGTTTTAAAAATCAGACTTAATCGGTCGGTCGAACCAGAAATCAGAGGTGTCATCGGTCTGATAAGACTGTTGGACCAGGTGAGCTATTAAACATTGGGAACTGGCCAAAACCTATAAAAATTGGCAAACCAACGGATTAAATGCTTGCATTTTTTCCCAAAACAAAACACCGTCATTTTGATAATTTAAAAAAAAAAGTATAAGTACACTTTGTTCAAAACTTATTTGAAATAATTTTTCCCCATTAAAATTAAATTTATTAGACACTACATTTATTTTGTTATTCAATTTATGTTGCAATTTGACTTTATTCAAAATTTATTCAAATTTGTATTTTGTACTATTTATTGTGTGATTAAGAATTTAAATTATAAGAATAAATTTATAAAATTATATATTTTGAAAATTTAAAATTTTGTAGATGTGGTGATATTTTTAAATTACAAAGTTATATGGTTTGACCAGTTTGATAACTATATAATTTTAATATAGATATCGATTTATTCAACCAAAATATCATGTTTAATTAGGGTTAATCATGTGACTTTTAAAATATTAAATCTTGTTTATACACTCGACACCATACCAAAGTCTAATGCACCTTTCCATAGATTAACTACAACGTCTCACAAGCACTTTTAATTCCATTACAAAATATGATACATAAGTTTATAATATACAATTTTGTTTAACTTTTTAAAACTTATACTATACAATTTTTTTTAACTTTTTAAAATATCAAAACACACACGAGTAAATTTCAAAGTTTTTCTTCCAAAAGCCAATTACCCTCGATTCTAAACTATCACGAACATAAGGTAGGTGACCCTATCCTCTCGGATATGCCCCACTCTATCATCATTATCATCAGTTATGTCGTTATTAAAATAAACAACGGTATTACTCCCAAAACTACGGGTCCAATTTAGCTATATTATGGGCTTATCGCAAAACCACGTGCATATCCACATATATAGTCCAAAACCACTTGTACTTTTGTTCATATCAACAACAAAACCACACAAATTAAAAACACAAAGCCTCACATCCTTTAATCTATCTATATAAACATCACTTGCATAGTGAACCTTCAATTCGAGTTTCAACTATTGATATCATTATACAGTGAATTTAGTTTTAAATATGTGTGCAACAAGAGGAACTTTGGTTGTTGCAACAAGTGTTGGATTGGTGGAAACATTGAAGGATGAAGGCTATTGCAAATTCAACAACAACATCATGAGATCAATTGCACAAAATGCCAAGAATCAAATGACAAACTTGGCTCATTCCAATACGTTGTCTCCTACTTTTTCTTCTTCGGATGTTTCCAAAAATCTTATTGATGAAAATAAGAGGAAAGCAGAAGAGTCTTTGAGAACCGTTATGTTCTTGAGCATATGGGGTCCAAATTCTTAGAACAATAAATGAAAAAAAAAGGAGTTGGCATAATTCAGCTGTGTTCGGAAGTTAAAATAGCACTATTGAATTGAAGTTGATGCATGTAATCTTAAATGCGAGTTGTGTAAATTTGTTATCAATAAAAATTTACCACAGCTTAATTTGTATATAAATTTTGTAGTATGACTTTACTTTCCAAATTTATTTATTTAAAATATCATTTAAATTGACATTAGCTCAATATTACTAAAAAAAAACTCTTTCTAATTCAACTCTTATGGTGAATTTGTTAGATACGGTTTCTAGATTGAATGGATCCTGATTGAAATCATGAACAAATCACTTTCTTTATAGTACTAGTAAGATATATGTGCGTTTGCACATGTAAATTTATTTAATACGGTATAAAATATTGAATGGTAATTCAGTATTTTAGTATTTCACCAACGTGACATTTTTATTTGTGTGCATATATAGTAATGTAGTTGTCAACAGTTGTATCCACTGAGTATTGTAGTGTAGTGTGTGTGCAGCCATTTTGTTGTAACTGTTTTAGCAGAGTAGTGGAAGTTTGTTATTATCTCTTATCTCTCTTCCTCCATCTTCATCTTCTTTATCTTGTGCACCAACAATCGGTATCTAGAGCTCTGATTCAGATCCACATGGAAACACAAGGAAACACAGGGAAACACGAGTGAACGATGAGGCATTATGTGATTTATTTCGTTTCTTGAGTATGTGTTGAACTTTTTATTGGAATCGTAACAAAATCACATTTCTTGATTCTGCGGGATTGAGAAACACTAGTGTTTGGTGAGATCTGAGTTTTGCACAAGGTGAAAGATGAATGTAAACGGTAATCCGCGTACTAAGTTTCTAGTGTCTGATGACAAGAACTGGAATCGGTGGATGTTTCAGATGCGTGTGTTGTTTGGCGTTCAAGATGTTCTTGATCTCGTCAACGACGATTACATTCAGGTTGCACTTTCAGAAAATGCAACAGATGCATAGAGAAATGCTCAATGTGATCTGAGAAAGAAGGACCAAAAGGTGTTGTTCTACATCCATTAGTGTGTGGTTGTGAACGTGTTTGAGAAAATTGTTGATTCGAGAACGAAGAAGGATGTGTGGGACACACTGATACGGTGCTATGGTGGTGATGCATCAGTGAAAAAGGTAAAGCTCCAGTCGTTACGTAAGCAGTCTGAGTATCTCAACATGAAGAATAAGGAGAAGGTACCTGACTACCTCTCTAGAGTGATTCTAATCACAAATGAGATGAAGTCGTGTGGAGAAACTATCTCTGAAGAAACTGTCATTGAGAAGGTACTTAGGTCTCTTACTCCTCGGTTTGATTACATCATTGTAGCAATTGAATATTCTAAGAATTTAAGCACCATGAGAATAGAAGAGCTGCAAAGCAGTCTAGAGGCGCAATAGTTGCGCTTGACTGAAAGAACCTCTCAGAGAGAGATAAAGCAGACTATGAAAGCTTCTTTTGGCATGAAGGACCAGAAGCAGTCTTGGTCAGAGGCCAAGAAAAGACATGACAAATCTCAGGAGTCGGAAGCCTCCAATTCTGATGAAAAGAAACATCAGAAGGGAAAGGAAAAGCTTGATAAGAGACTGGTTTAATGCTACTGTTGTAATAGGTTTGGCCACTTTGTTAAGGACTTTTGGTCAAACAAGGAAAGGAAGTCAGAAGAAGCAAGCATAGCCATATGAGATTATGATGATGAACCTGTGATATTGATGGCTTATGAATATGATGATGATGAACCTGTTCGATTGACGATTTCTGATTTTGAAGGATACTTTGAATATGAGTCAGAGTCAGAAGATGACTATGAATCTGAAGTCTAGTCTAATTATGAATATGTCAAAATCAGAAGATGAGTCAGAATTTGAAGGCTTTGAAGAATAGTAAGAATCTAAGGGTTATGAAGATGATTCTGAGTCAGAAGATGACTTTGAAGTTGAAGATGAGTCAGAGTCTGAAGGTGACTCTGAAGATGAAGAATACTCTGAAGGCGAGTCTGATTCTGAAGGTGAATATGATTCTGATCCAGATTCTGATGATGATCCATAATCTGTAGGTAATTCAATCTCTAGAGGTGGAGCTTCTGAAGGTGGAACTTCTGAAGGAATAGCTTCTGAAGGTAGAGCCTCTAAAGGTGGTCCAACTTCCGAGGATGGTCAAGCATCTGATATTGTTCCAGAATCAGAAGGAGATTCTGAACAAGTTCATAGACCACAAAGAATCAGAAACATCTCAAGAAGGTTTACAGAGTTTGAAATGCTACAAGATACTAAAATAGACTCTAAAGGAGAAGTCATTCAGTGTGCCATGTTAGTAGACTTTGAACTAGTCAGTGTTGCAGAAGCTCTCAAGAAGAAAGTATGGATGAATGCCATGAAAGAAGAACTTGAGACTATAGAAAGAAACAAGACTTAGGAGTTGACTAAGCTTCTAAAGGACAAGAAATCCATCAACTTCAGATGGGTTTTCAAGGAGTAACTGAAGCCAGATGGATCAATTGGCAAATACAAAGCAAGGTTAGTAGCAAGAGGTTTCTTACAGAAACCTGTGTTAGATTACTTTGAAGTGCTTGCTCCTTAGTGAGGCATGAGACAACCAGACTAGTGATTGCGATAGCTGCTAACAAGAATTGGCCTCTGATGCATTTAGATGTGAAATCTGCATTTATAAACAGTCCATTTTAATAAGAGGTTTACGTGTCACACCCTCTTGTATTTATGAAAAATAATCAGGAAAGGATGATGTACAAGTTACATAAAACGTTCTATGGAATGAAACAAGCTCCTAGAGCTTGGAATCTGAAGATTGATTCATTTTTCAAGCTCCAAGGATTCATAAAGTGTGAGATGGAGTATGACGTTTATGTTCAGCATACTTCTAAAGGCAATATGATCCTGACACGTCTCTATGTTGATGACATATTGCTAAATAGAGAGTTGTGAACATGAGATAGCTAAGTTCAAGAAGGTGCTGATGAATGAGTTGCAGATAACTGATCTAGAAAAGATGACATATTTCCTAAGGATGGAGTTTGTGTACTCTAAGAAGGGTATCATTTTGCATCAGCTGAAATATGAACTTGAGCTTCTGAAGAGATTTAAGCTGGTGAGTTATAAGGTTGTTGTCACACTGTCAGAAACAAATCACAAATTGGATTCTAATTCTGAAGGTGATTATGTAGATGCCACAACTTTCAAGTAGTTGGTTGGTTTTATGAGGTATTTGTGTAATATCAGACCTGACATTTGTTATGCAGTTGTAATGGTTAGTTGGTTCATGAGTCAACCGAAGTGACTTCATTACCAAGATGCTGTCAGAATTCTGAGGTATATAAAGGAAACTCTGAAGTATGGAGTTTTACTCCCTTCTGGAGAAAAGACTAATCCAGAGTTGATGTGTTACTCAGACTCTAATTGGTGTGGAGACAGAGTTGACAGAAGAAGTACTTATGGATATTTGTTTACATATTTGGGAGGCCCTATTTCTTGGTGTTTCAAGAAGCAACCAGTTGTTGCTTTGTCAACTTATGAAGCTGAATACATTGCAGGTGATGTGACTGCATGTCAAGTTGTTTGGCTTCTGAGTTTAGTGCAGGATCTGAAAATCAAGGTAAACAAGCATCTGAAGCTAATGGTTGATAACAAGTCTGCAATCAATCATGCTAAGAATCCATTGTTGCATGGGAGAGGCAAACATATTGAGACTAAGTATCATTTTCGGAGAAGTCACGTTCAGATTTGAGTGCTAGAAGTTATGCATTGTAGCACTCAGAAGCAGCTGACATATGTTATGCCAGAAGCAATCAAGATTGATCAATTTCTCCACTTGAGGGATGGAATTGGTGTTATTAGTTTTGATTAGTTAAATACTGAATTAAGGGATGATGTTGAAGGGTAATTCGGTGTATTTAGTATTTTACCTACGTGGCATTATTATTTTTGTATATATAGTATCGTAGCTGTCAACAGTTGTATCCACTGAGTATTATATTGCAGTGTGTGAGCAACCATTTTGTTGTAACCGTTTTAGCAGAGTAGTGGAAGTTTGTTATTCTCTCTTCTCTCTCTTCCTCAATCTTCATCTTCTTCATCTTGTGCACCAACATAAAATATATTTAGATACACGTAAAAATTTGAAATGTAAAAATAAATTTGGAGAAAAAAAGAAATTTTTTCACATTTGAAAATAAAGAATCCATCTCTCAATTAAATGTAATTGTTGGTTAAAATAAAATAGATATTGTATATATAGTGAGACGTGAAATGGAAAGTTAGTGGTATGCACCATTACTGAGTGATATTCAATTTGATGTACATATAAAATGTTTTTAGATACACATGTCAATTTATAATGTGTTACTTAATTGTAAAATGAACAATGATCATATAAACTCAATCGTATTAAATAATTATATAAAAAGAGAGGCATGTGAGATGGAGAAAGAAAAAAATTCACATTTGAAAATAAATTTTTTTGTCTTTCAAATAAAGATAATTATTGATTAAAATAAAATAGATATTGTCCTGATAGTGACCCGTGAAATGGAAAGTTAGTTGTGTGCACTGTTATTGAGTGATATCCAATTTGATACATTATAAAATGTATTTAGATACACATGTCAATTTCAAATGAATTACTTAATTATAAAACAAACAATAATCATATAAATTATGAATATTTTATATATATAACAATTATGTTTTAATTTTAGATAAAATTTGTGTTTTAAAAATTCAACATTTTTCTGTATTCTTCTTCATTAAATTAAAAAGTTGTTCAAATTTTGTTATTTATACTTATAAAGGTAAAATAGGAAGAAGAAAATAGAGAAAGAAAAAATTAAAATTAAAGTGAGAAAGTGTGAAAAAAAGAAATGTGGGAAAATTTTGAAATTTGAATTAAAAGAAGAAAATGAAGAGTGAGAAAGTTAAAAGTAAAAAAAGGGAAATGAATAAGGTGACAAAAGGAGGTAGATTCAATTTTTATAGCATTTGTTAATTACAAATATTTTATTTTGCTAGTACAATTTGTTTAAAAAAAGGATATATTATGAAGTTTCATGATAGTTTATTTTAATGGCTAAATAGTTGATCTCAAACACTCTCGAATATCTTAGAGTTTCTATGCAGATATATCCAGGATAATTCACCATATACTCGAGTTTGCATAAGACAAATAAAAACTCGAACGTGGGGAAGATAATATGGAATTTTTTTGAAGAGGATATGTTTTTGTAATGTGATTTCTGAACTCAGAATGATTTATTTATAGGTCATGTTTCTGTTGTTTCACAAGGTTGCGACCCTGGATGAAACAACATTTTCAACAACACTTTTATCAAAAGTTGTATTGTTTCGCCTACAACAACGCTTTTCAAGAGTTGCATATTTTCATTCTACAAGACTTCACGAAGTATTGCCTATTTCAAAATTAAAACTCAAGCAACGATAAAACACAAGAGCAATGACAATTTACCATATGTGGAGACTTGCCACCACATGTCGACCGAAGGCCGCCGGAGCGCCACTGATGTCGTCGTATAAAGTCATGAGTAGTTCGATTGCTCTGATGCATCGTGCCTAAGTGTCACCTACAAGTTACCACTAGCGCCTATACGCTCACGTCCTTGGACCCGGTCTCGGAACCAAAGTCGGTGGCGACTTCGGCGAGGGGTGTATGAAGGAGACAAATTGCATAATGTTTGAGACCAACATACTTGTCTATGTGACACTTTATCCTCTTTTATATTTTTGTTGAGTTAATGAACATAACTTTTTATTTGAAATTATTTTCTAAATATTTATTGACATTTATTCATTTTCACTTTTCTTATTATTTTGGAACATACGTATGGACATTTATTACAACAGAAATTAGAACTACAACATTCTTTTAAAAGGTGAAAAATATAAAGTAAAAATTTGTGAGAAGTTCTTACAAGTCTAAAGCCAATTCCAACTGAACTTTTTTCTCAAAGCATGTTAGAATAGCAAAGTTATTAGGAATATGTCACAAGTTTTATCACAAAATGAAATTGGACAGTTTACATTGTAAGCTCATGTGTTGAATACAATTTATTAATATTGGAATCTAAAATTGGAATCTGAATGAATCATGTAACTTTCATCTCATAATATAGATTTACTGCCGCATGATTTATGCTTTTGGTTCTAAAACTGCCCCATTGTTTCTAAGGATATAAAATTTGGGTTACAGTTGTTTAATTAAGGATGTAAATTGAGGTTAGACCGGACTTTTTAAATTTTAAACTCGGACATAAAAGACCGGTAATAAAAGAATCAAATATCTAATATGTAAAAAAAGAATTAAGTTCAAATTTGATATCTTATTAACATGGTATTTTAAGAATATTTTTAAAATTTAATTTTCTAATATATTTAAATATGTTAACAATTGATGCAAGGCAGTTTGTTTAAATTACAAAACAAATTAGTAAACCTTATGGTTTAAGGTAAAATAAAATACAAATTTAATATAATAATAATAATAATAATAATAATAATAATAATAATAATAATAATAATAAATACAATTTATATTTAGTATTTATTTAAATAATTCAACTTACTACACTTATTACTTAAAGTTTTTTTGGGAGGAGCTATGACCGGACCTACACTTATTACTCATAGAGTATGTAGGAGGTATCCACCCTAAAATTTTAGGCTTATTAAAAAATATTCAAATATGTCATAACTTCTGTGAATTCGTTTTATAACAAATAAAATTTATTTTAAAATGTTTGTCATTTTTATTTTATAATATAGAATTGATTATTATTATTATTTTACTTATATTTATTAATTAGTATTTTTTAAACTAGTTCCAACACAGTACATTAGAAGATTTTTGGTGACTACATGTACATAGGAATGATAGCGTGACAAAGACCATGATCTTGTATGCCACATCACTTAAGATATACAACATACTTGAACCCAAGAATGAGCCTCGTAACTAATCCGTAGCAAAATTTAATTTCTAAAAATTCTAGCAAACAATTTTTCAATATTTATCACCCTTTCCTTTTCATCACTTTTATTATTTTATAAGCATCTCTCTCATTAAAAATATATTTTTTAACGTGAGATAAATTAAATACGACTAAACATAATCTCTCAAGGAAATTAATCAAAAGTTAAGATAAATAAGGTTGTGTCTACAAGATGCTTCAAAAAGATGATACACAAGATTAAAAAAGATAGTTCACTTAAGAAAATATTTTCAAGAAAATGTTCTAAGTGTTAGAACGTGATAAAGTTCTTAGCGTGAAATGCCTTTTCCTTTTCTTTCTCACATATGAGTGTTTGAGCAATCTATTTCAGTGTTGTGTGTTGATCTTCTTGTAATGTTATTGATATTTTTCCAAGCTTCTAAGACCTCTTTATAAAGGAAAGAATAGATACGCTGGAGGATAAAGTTGGAATATCCTCTATATAACAAATGTATGAAGGTCACTTCATTTTATAACATTAGAGTGGCGCACGCAGTAAAGAGTTGGTGAGGATGATGAACATGAGGAACTTCTTAGGTATAAAGTACAATCCTTTTTTAGTAGAAAATATATTTTGCTTTTGTACTTCTGTCACATCTTTTAGTCGATGACTTTTAGATAATAACTCTTAGTCAGCGGCTTCGTATAAGTTGATGAAGCCTGAGAGAGTTTCAAACCTGGTAAGAATGAGACTTCAAAGTTTTGAGACTTAAGATGGTTAGATTGTCATGGTATTTATAAGAGACTATATGGATAGTTTCTTTTCAGAAGAGTTTGACTAGGCAATCCAGATGCTTGATTTTCTTGTAAACACACTCTAATGTTATCTTTAGAGTTTGGTCGTCTTTAAATTCAGAATTTATTTTCTATTATCTGTGCACTTAACCAAATAGTTAATTTTCTTTTCCGCTTAAAAGTAACGTTGAAAATATTTTTCTTAAAAACGTGAAAAAAAAGGAACATTGAGGTCTAACATTCTAATGAAACCCTCGAATGATTGGTCTCGAGGCATATGTCTTGGGCTAGCCGCTTGTTCTTTCTTTCTTTTCTAAGAAAACGTTTAATATAAAGTTGGACAAAAAAGGACCATTGGAGTCTAGCATTCTAATGAAACCATTGAATAATTGATTTCGAGGCATACATCTCGTTATTATCGAGCGTTCTTTGTCCATCAAACAAATTTCATAAATACCATGAATGAAAAAGAAACATGGAGACCCACATTCCAAGAAAACCCCGAATAATTGGTCCCGAGGCACATGTCTCATTCTTACCGAGCATTTGTCATTCTACTAAAAAAAATTCAACAAATCAAACCTATTTTTTTCTCGCCCCGTGCGATCGAATACCTTTTCACAAAAGAACCATGCTTAAACCGTTAGAACACGGTCAAATATGATCCTTTCTACCATGAAACAAACTAACGCTTAAGCCTCACATGCGCGAGCACACAAGTCAATGTTTAACCGTTGGAATGCGGCCTAAACATTTGTTCTCTAAAATCAATCTACCAACACTCATTTTATATGAAGAACTATGTAACTTTGAGTTCTCCATTGCACCTGGAAATACGTAGGAGCAAGATTCAACGTCTCCTCAAGCACTAGAGCAAAAACACCAAAAATATCTTTTGTAATGCGCCGAACTACAAAGCTTTGAGTTCGTCGGTGTACCCGAGAATACGTAGGAGCGAGACTCGCAAGCTCGTCAAGAACCCTAATGAAAACATTTTGTGATCCATTTTATTTTCCTTTTGAACTTTTTGTCAATCTAAGAAAACAATTAACATAAGCTAGTATCCAATTGAAAATTTAACTAAAAGGTTCTCGTTGAGTATAGCTGACGTGAGAGGTGTTAATACCTTCCCTTGCATAATAGAATCTCGAACCTGAATATGGTTGCGACGACCATATTATTTCTCTCTTAATGGTTTTATTAATATTAGCTTTCCTTATTTGGAATAAATAAAGTTCGGTGGCGACTCTGTTCGAATCATTTTTCCGCGATCGCACGAACGCCCTGCGAATGGTCGTATTTTTTAGACGCAACACTCATGAAATAAAATTATTTCAATAACAATATATGATTTTTCAAGTATGTTATAGAAAGAAAGTGAAAATAAAGTTAAACAGTGGTGCATAAAAGTAATAGCCAAAAGAAAATCCAGCACAAAGCCCAAAAAGCACCAAGAAGGCTGATTGAGGTAGGCCCAATCAATTGGCACATTGAGGCAATCGATTAGAGAATCTTGGCGTTCATATTTTCAAATCAAATATACACTAAAATTGTTCTCCAAGACAATTAGATCCTAGAATTGATGATAAACACTAAATATCTTGAAAGATCAGATCATTGAGTCGACTGGAGCTCTAATCCAATCGATTGGAACACCACTTTTGGAATAACTTTGATCTGATTTTCAATATGCACAACTAAAATAGATTACTTGAAAGAATTACACTCCCAAAATTGTTAAGAGTCTCACTATAAATAGGTACTCATTCTTCACTCTATTTACATCTAAAACTCTCTTCCTTTTTAGCATTCTTTGTGTGTGTTTTCTCTCTTGTAGTAAATATCATCGTGGCCTCATCAAGCCACAAGTATGGAGGGGCTCAAAAGGGATATTTCTTTACCCCTAGTCTAATAAAAATAAATAAATAAGAACAAATGGTGATCCTGAGAAAGAAAGTGATATAATTGTGGTTCATGGAGCCATGCTTCATGAGGGGTCATAACCCGTACTGTCAAATCTGTCAAGCCTCTCTAAAGGATTTATTTACAAAGGTACCCGATATAACCTTTCGAAACATTGTAAGAGAATTTTATTAAAACTCAAATATTATAGGAACATCCTTAAGATCGTGAGTTATAGGAGTGGAAATAAATATCCACGAGAATATCTTCGGTAGAATTTTTGAGCTACCCTTTGAAGGAACCTCCTACACATATGAGGGACCCTTAGGTTACAATAACTCCAAATGGTCCACAACCCTAAACAACCTTGTTAACAATCCCATGGAGAAAAGAAAACCCCCTTCAAAATAACCCACTTAAAATCAAAGGTTCGCATCATCCACTATCTTCAAACTAGAATCCTTTTTCCAAGTAATGTGAACCATAGTTATGTCATTAGAGAAGATGTTGTACCCATCAGGATTTTAACCTAAGAAATTATAACAAATTGGGTAGAAGGAATTTTTCACGGTTGCTTAAGGCTCGTGGCGCACAATTCATATCATAACTGATAAGTGTTGAAGAAGAATCATTTTATTGTGCTTGAAGGATGAAACAGTGATCCAGTCTTGTTGTCCAAAATCTTCAGAGTTTGCATGTATGCAGTCTTGAACTGACTTGAGTGTGAAGTCTGAGCTTGAATTTGACTTGAGATCCAGTGTAGTGCAAGTATAGATGTCTAATCCCATCAAGTGATCAAGGTACTTATGATCACTTGACTGGATAGGGGAAGAAGACAAATGTCAAGGTAAGTCATAGACAAGCATAATCAATTGATCAAAGACAACTTTGATCAACCAATCAGTCAGGGAAAAAGATCATGTTAAAGATTTATCAAGCATAGGGATTGTGATTAAGGACTAAATGAAAAATAAACTAAAAGATTAACATACATATTAATTTCTAAAAAATATAATTGAAAATTATTTCTAAAACTAATCTTGATTAGTTGCTAAGTAATCTAATGTGTGTTATCATGATCACCTATTTTTTCAAAAAGTGGATTAATCTAATTAAATTCTAAGTACTAATATCATTTTTTCAAAGTATTTTTAAATAACAAAATAAATTTTATTTTTATGTGTTAAAGATGTATTGACATGAATTAACATGAACTAAGATGCGCTAAAATGTATAAAAGAAAAGTTCTAAAAAACACAAAAGATTAAAAAAAGAGAAATAAAAATCTAGAGGTAGGGGGTACGTTGGACCTGGTGTTTGTGTTAAGGAAAAGAGTTGTGATGGGCTTGATTCAGAAAGCCCAATTATTTGTGTAGGTTCTGATGGAGGTGTAGTGGCAATTAGGAGTATAACCAGTAAAACTTGCATTGGGCCCATGATGAAGGCCCATAACATGAATTGTCTAAAGATTCAAGGGATCATAAAGTTCTTTGTCCATTCAAACTCAATCCCAATTGGCCTCATCTCAGCTCTTTCCTCCTCTATTTCACAGCCGTACCGGAAATCGCTCTACCGCGCCAGAGGCGACTGAGCGATCCAGACACCTCAATAAATATCATCATCGGAATCCTCTCTTTACCTTTTATCCACTACTACCATCTATTTGACCTAAAACCTTTCAAATCTCTCAAATCAAAGAAATGCACACAAGAACCTTAATTTCCCAAGTTCAAATTAAACACTAAATATGCCTAATTCACATTCAAGACCTTAGGGTTATGGTTCCCTGATGACAGTCCGTCATTACATATATTTAGTCTAATAATTGAAGTAAAACAAGTTAAAGTTGAGCTAAAATAAATAAGAATGACCAAAGAATGAGGAAAAAATAGCTAAGTGTGAAAACTATGGACTTAGTGAAAATTAGAGCGAAAAAGGGAGCAAAAACGTGCAACTTCTGGAATAATTACACGCACCATCATGCATGCGATAAGGCATTTAAAACTATATCGCGCGAGTGATATAAGGTATCACGCGCGTGATGGTCACTTTTCTGGGCTCTTTCTGACGCGTTCTAGTCCATTCTGACGCCTTTAAAAAGAGATTTTCTGCACTTTCACAAGGGTTGCGATTTTGCGAAATTGAAACACGATTTTGAGGGTACAAATGGAGATTTTTGGAGCATTTGAAGCCATCAGAGGCCATCTCTTCAAGGGACTTCTTATGTTATCTTTATCTATCAATTGTGGTATTGTTAATTGCATTATGAGTAGCTAAATTCTTTTAGGTTATATTGTGTTAGGATGGACCTATTTCTATATTGTTGGATTCTATGTTGATTTGACCATTGTATGAATCTATTGATCTATAATCTTATTCAATTGCTTCTTGTTCGTAATGCTTTTCATGTGAAATACTCTTTTAATATGATTTTGGACACATAGGGAATACTAACCATTATTCTATGTGTTGGACCTAGGGCAATTGATGTACTTATGCTGGTTAAATAGGGATAAGAGACCCCGAGTAGTGGCATAGAGAATTAACGTTCTATACATCGCTTAACCCTGCTTACGCTTGTGGACTAGGGATAAAAAGCTTTGAGTAGTGGTTAGTGAGTTATTTCATGAGGGATCAGCTATAATAGTGTTGTTAATTCCCCGTGAGATTATAGTGATTAGATCATTCATACAGGGCATCAAACATCAACAATATATGAATAGGGGATTCTACAACACAACCTGACCGCTTTCGTGACATTGTTTACTCATTTATTTACTTTCCACACTGAACCCCCCCCCCCCCCCCTCTTTTTACTAGTTTTTACAAATTGCACACATTTTGTCATGCTTTGAGGCAGTCCCTGTAGATTCGATCTTTTTATTGCTTCAAAATTAATGGTACACTTGCTGAGAAGTGATCATTCCCTAGCATCAATATTATAAGCTGGTTATGACAGTCCGTCATTGCATATTTCATCGAAGAATCGGAGCAAAACGACTGAAAGTTAAGCTAATATGAATAAGAATGACCAAAGAATGAGGAAAAAATAGCTAAGTGTGAAAATTTTGGACTTAGTAAAAATTTGAGTGAAAAGGGAGGGAGAGCATGCAACCATTGGAATAATCCCACATACCATCGCGCAACATTGCACACATGATAGGGTCTTTAATGCTACATCACACGTATAATGCAAGGCATCACGCATGCGATAAATACATTTTTTTGGGATTTTCTGACATGTTCTGGTCCATTCTGACGCCTTTAAAAAGGGATTTTCTGCACTTTCACAAGGGTTATGAAATTGGGAGATTAAGGCACGATTTTGAGAGCACAAGTGGTGATTTTTAGAACATTTGAAGCCATTGGAGGCCATTACTTCAAGGGATTTCACATGTTATTTTCATTTATCATTTGTGGTATTGTTAATTGCATTATGACTAGCTAAGCTCCTCTAGGTTAGGTTTTGTTATGATGAACCTATTTCTATATTTTTAGATTTTATGATAATTTAACCATTGTATGAACCTTTTGATCTAAAATTCCATTCAATTGCTTCTGTTTCATAATGCTTTTCATGTAAGATACTCTTTTAATCTGATTTTGGGAACATATGGAATACTAAAAACTAGTCAATATGTTGGACCTAGGGAAATTGTTGTACTTACCCTGGTTGAATAGGAATAGGAGACCCCGAGTAATGGCAGAGGGAATTAACATTCTATACATTGCTTAACCCTGCTTACGCTGACAGAATATGGATAGAAAGCTCTGAATAGTAGTGAGTTATTTCGTGAGGGATCGGCTATAACAGATTTGTTAATTCACCGTGGTATTTTTAGTTTTTTGTTTTACTTTCTTGTTTATCATAGTGCTACTGATGTATTTTCTATTTGTGTATGCGTAGTTCAGGATCAAAAATAATACCATTGGATCCAGAAATTGAAAGAACCTCATGTGCTCTCAGAAAGATAGTTAGAGAAGCAGCTATGGAAGGATGAATACCAGAAGAATAGCAACTATCAAGTTATTCCGACTTAGAAGAAGAAGTTGTAATGGCAATTGTATAACCCCTAACGATGGGGGATTTCTATAAACGAACCGATGAAGGACAGGTTTCAAGAGGCTTTGTACCGGTAGACCCTACTAACTCTGATATTATTTTTTTTTGTAATTTCTAGTTTAATAGAAAATCCGTTCGATAGGAACACGATTAAAGACCTATGGGCGCATCTTGAATGCTTCTATGAAACAACTTCAACGTGCAAACCAACTGATGTCACTGAAGACTAGGTTAAGTTAAGTTTGTTTGGGTTCTCACTGATTGGAAGAGCGAAAGATTGGTTACTTTGCCTTCTGAATGGAAGGATACAAACTTGGAAGGAATTGGAGGATAAATTTCTAGAAAGATTTTTCACTACTACTCGGTTTACCGAGCGTCGAGCATAAGTTGTGAATTTTGAGCAGTGTAGCGGTAAATTCATGACCATCAAGCTATGGATAAGCTTAACGTCTATAAAACCAGAGTCACCACCGCGCTTTTATTCTTTCTAAAGGAAAAGGGAAAAGTACGAACAAAACACAAAGATAAGAAGTTTTCAAATCAAAACTAATAAAATGCCAGATATTACAGGTAAGGGGGTTGGTTACACAGAGGGAGGATGTTAGCACCCAAAGTGTCCTAGGTACTCCTATGGAGCCCTTTTTTATGTGTGCATGTGTTTTTGGTATAAATGATATTTGATAAAAATAGAATGCGGGGATGGGAGAAGAATACATTGATTATATTTTTGTGTTTGACAAGACCTTCGGACTTGTGCCTACGTACCAACATAAAAATGAGGGATCAAAACCTCGTAGTTCGTGGTAAAAATTTCAAATAAGTTGGTGAATTACTTTTAACAAAAGTTTAATAAGAAAAGACACAAAGGGGCAAAAGTTTGAATGAAGTTGTTAGTTCTTTTTGTCTTTTGAAAATTAAGTCAATATGATTAAGTTTATTTACAAATTTGATTTAAGAAAAGAAGCTCAAAAAATTCAATGACATAAGACCAAAGTTTCTAATCATTAAAACAAAGTCTAAGTTTGAAATCACAAGCAAAGAAGTTTTTGAAAAGGGGGAGAGATTTTGAAATTTAAGAAGTGGGAGGAGATGGAGAGACTACCTTAAGCAAAAATTTAAAAGTTAAGAGTTGAAAAGATATGACCAATGGGATGCAATACACTACGCCAAAAACTGGAATAGACAGCGCACCTTAGAGGGCGCTTTATTACAAAAGCGCTCTCTAAAGTGAAGCGAAAAAATAAGGAGCAATAGACAGCGCACTTTAGAGGGCGCTTTTGTAATAAAGCGCCCTCTAAGGTGAAGCGAAAAGATAAGGAGGAGATAGAGGGACAACAATACATGGCGTTTTTTAGAAAGCGCCCTCTAAGGTTACCCTTAGAGGGCGCTTTTAATAAAGCGCTGTTATAAGTCCATGTGCATTTCCAGTTTATAAAGCGCTTCTGGAAAGCCTTAGAGAGCGCTTTCATAAGCGCCCTCTTAGGCCCCCTTTAGAGGGCGTTTTTTTTCCACAAGCGCCCTCTAAGGTCCCCTTTAGTAAACATTAAAATTATAACATACTGCGCGTTTTGTTATTTCACTCTCTGTTATTTTCGTTCTTTTTCACGTTAGGGTTCCTACTGCTACGATTTTCGCTACTTCTAAGGCGTTCTCCTTCCACCTCTGTTAGATCTACGACGTTTCCTCCTTCTACCAATCAAAGGTACACGATGCAGCTTATGAGTGTATTTATTCTAGCATACATTATTACTTGCACTATTGCTTTGTTTTAGCTTTGCCCCATTTCAGTTTTATGTTATTGTTGTCTATGCTACGTTTGTTTCGACCTGTAAAGTTTCAATATTCATAGTCATTTAAATAGTTTGGGTTTATTAGGCAATTGACGGTTGGTTTTTAAATTGTTGAATTTGATATCGCTATGAATCACATTCAAAGACTGTTGTTAGGGTTCGGTTATGGTTGCATTATAGAGACATTAGAAACCTTTGATTCTAGTAACTTAGCGTACATAGCGTAGCTAGTAACTTAAGAAGTTTAGGTATGGATGTTATTTGATAGAGTAAATGGAGACATGAATGCCCTGCACAGAGACTAACTCAATAAAGCGAAATTGTTTTGTCTCATCCCATTTTTGGTTTCTCTTCTGAAATTGTTTTTTGTTTATTCTAATTAGTAATGGATAATACATGGATGTCTTCCAATCGATTGTTGAGAGAGTACGAGAATGGGGTATCAGAATTCGTTAAGTTTGCCGTTGCGCACGCCGAAGACCCCAGTAGAACGATATGTCCTTGCTTGGGTTGTTGTTATGGGAAACGGGTTGACGCAGTTCAGTTGACATCGCATCTAATGAGGCATGGAATTGATCAAAGTTATACATGTTGGAATTTGCATGGTGAGAAAAGTAACGAGAATGTTGAACCGGGGGATAATACGACCTATGCCTCAAACTATAGTGGCGCAGATACATACGATTGTGATCGAGTTGAAGAGATTGCAGAAGCACTTGAAGGAGATCTTAAGGATTGTCCAGAAATGTTTGAGAGGTTGGTAAGTGATGCAGAGAAACCTTTGTATGATGGTTGCACTAAATTCACAAGATTGTCTGCGGTATTAAAGTTGTACAACTTAAAGGCGGGCAATGGATGGTCGGATAAAAGTTTCACAGAGTTATTAGCCCTTTTGAAAGATATGCTTCCTGAGGATAATGTTCTTCCCAATCGAACATATGAGACCAAAAAGATGTTGTGCTCTATTGGCATGAGCTATGATAAGATACATGCATGTCCAAACAATTGCGTTTTGTTTCGAAATGAGTATGCATCGTTAAATGAGTGTCCTAAATGCGGTGTCTCGCGATATAAGAACAAGTTGTCTCCAGCAAAAGTCTTGTGGTATTTTCCTGTTATTCTGAGATTTAGACGCATGTTTCGTAGTGAAACCGATTCAAGACACTTGACCTGGCATGCAGATGAAAGAATTATAGATGGAAAGTATCGACATCCGGCAGATTC
The DNA here is from genome assembly GCF_024323335.1 of Lathyrus oleraceus. Taxonomy (NCBI): domain Eukaryota; kingdom Viridiplantae; phylum Streptophyta; class Magnoliopsida; order Fabales; family Fabaceae; genus Lathyrus; species Lathyrus oleraceus. The sequence goes on along the minus strand of NC_066583.1, from coordinate 597,717,496 downwards.
ACCACAGTGGTTGAAAATTGATAATGATTATCCTGAATTTGGAGAAGAATCAAGAAACCTTCGCTTGGCATTATCTACTGATGGAATGAACCCACACGGTATCCAGAGTATCTCACACAGTACATGGCCTGTGATTATTATGATTTATAACCTACCTCCATGGCTATGTATGAAGCGTAAGTACATGATGTTGGCTATGTTGATTTCTGGACCTAAACAACCAGGGAATGACATAGACGTGTACTTGAAGCCCTTAACCGAAGATTTAAAGATTTTGTGGGAGACCGGTGTGGAGGTTTATGATGGATATAGGAAAGAAAGTTTCAACTTGAGGGCGATGTTGTTTGGCACAATTAATGATTTTTCAGCATACGGAAATCTATCAGGGTATAGCATAAAAGGTCAATGTGCGTGTCCTATTTGTGAAGATAAAACAGATTGGAAGCGCTTGGAGTTTGGTCAGAAGAATGTCTTTCTCGGTCATCGGAGATTCTTAAATTCAAATCATCACTACCGTGGATGGAGAAAGGCGTTCAATGGGGAGACAGAACAAGGCAGAGCTCCACCTATATTGACGGGTGATCAAATTTTTGAAAAGGTGAAAGATTTGGATACTCAGTTTGGCAAGCCTTTTGCCCAGACACTTGTCAAAAGTGGGTGGAAGAAGAGGTCAGTTTTTTTTTAATTGCCGTATTGGAAGTCCTTGTATGTGAGACATTTTCTTGATGTTATGCATATTGAAAAAAATGTATTTGAAAGTGTTATTGGCACGTTACTCAATATACAAGGAAAGTCTAAGGATGGCCTTAAGGCAAGAAAGGACTTGATAGCAATGGGAATAAGAACTGAATTAGGACCCTTGAAGAAAGGAAAACGAACATATCTACCGCCTGCTGCTTATACTCTATCTAGAAAGGAGAAAAAAACATTGTGTAAGTTTCTAAGTGAAGTTAAAGTTCCAGAAGGGTACTCTTCAGATATTAGAAGACTTGTGTCTATGAAAGACCTCAAGTTAAAGAGTTTAAAGACCCATGATTGCCATGTTATAATGGAACATTTTCTCCCAATAGGTATACGTTCTATTCTTCCAGAAAAAGTAAGAAGCTCTATAACTAAGTTGTGTTCTTTCTTCAAGTCAATTTGCAGTAAGGTGATCAATCCTGCGATCTTACCAATGTTGCAAAAAGAAATCGTTATTACTTTGTGTGAGCTTGAAATGTTTTTTCCTCCATCATTTTTTGACATAATGGTACATCTAGTTGTTCATATTGTGAAAGAGACACAATTGTGTGGACCAGCTTATATGAGATGGATGTACCCTGTTGAACGTTATATGAAAATATTAAAAGGGTACGTGAAGAACCGAAGTCGATCAGAAGGTTGTATGGTTGAAAGATACATTGTTGAAGAAGCGATTGAGTTTTGTACTGAATATTTGTCTAATGTTCAGTCAATCGGACTCCCCAAGTCTCAGCTTGTCGAAAGGAAATAAGGAAAAAATCTAATTGGAAATAAAATCGTGGCAGTATCAAGGGTCGAACGGGATCAAGTGCATTTGTATGTTCTGCACAATGAGAATGAGGTTGAGCCGTATGTTGAAATTCACAAGGATGTTCTCCGAGTTTTAAATCCCAATAGAAATGAAAATTGGATAGTACGATAGCACAATCGATGTTTTATACCTTGGTTTAAGGATCATATTTATTCAAAGTATTATTCAGATCCCGCTTCAATAACAGAAAGGTTGAGATGCTTAGCATATGGTCCAAGTTTCCATGTTTTTTCTTATAGCGCATACGCGATTAATGGATACACATTTTATACCAAAGAACAAGATGATAAAAGTACTATGCAGAATAATGGTGTCACCGTGGTAGCTGAAGCAATGCACATATCAAGTGTGAAGGACTTAAACCCCAAATTTGCAAATCTGTCGTATTTTGGTGTTATCGAGCGCATTTGGGTGTTTGATTATGAGAAGTTTCAGATTCCTATATTTGGTTGCAAGTGGGTTGAAAATAATAACGGCATTCGAATGGATAAGTCAGGATTTTTGCAAGTGGATCTTAATAGGGTGGGATACAAAGATGAGTCTTTTATTCTAGCCTCTCAAACTAGACAAGTGTTCTATGTCAATGATCCGAAAAGTACGAAATGGTCTATAGTTCTTTTTTCCAACAAAGTAATTGATGAAAACACTAGAGATCAAGGTGATATTGATGTTGAGATTGAATCGTTTACCAGAAATGATCAAGATGAGAATATTATATCAAATGATTCATATATTAGAAATGATCATAATGAGGGTATTTGGATCAATCCAACCGTCCGTGTTGTTAAGAGACATGTAGAACATATTCCAACCAAGAAAAGAAAGAGAACTTAGTGAAAAAGGTACAGGTCAAATGATTTTAATTGTTTTCTTTATTACAGGTAAAATGGCTTTTATGATTTTAATTATTTTTATATTTGTCATCTGATTTTAATTGTTTTCTTTATTACAGGTAAAATGGCTATTATGAAGTCAATCATTCGTGCAAGGGGCAAGGGATACTTGAAAGTATCAATTGATATTTGTTTAGATGGAGATGTTCCATTGTCGTCAAGCCTCATTCGCGTAGATGATGATGCTGGATATTTGAAAGTATCCCTCTACGACAATGGAACATGTCCATCTAAACAAATATCAATTCTATCTTCAAAAGATAAGGGACCAAAAATATAAGGGGATTACGCAGCAAATCGAGTCAGTTGCATAAAAAAAAAGGTATAAACACAATTATATGATATTTATGCATAGAAAATGTTAATTCTTGATCTTATACTTCACCTAACTAATTTTATGATATTTTAGGTTCATGCTATTGATATTGAACAAAAAGAGGTTGTTGCTAAGAAGACTGCTGCTAGCAAAAAAAACATACATCTCAGAGATGCTTTTGCTACTTAGTTTTATTTCTTTTTAAGTTATGAATTGGTTGTATATTTAGAATCTTTAGAAGTTAAACGATTATATATCAGTGGATTGTTGTATATGTATGGATTGTTGTATATAAGGCTTGTTGAATGCAATGTGTGAAAAAGGGCTTCAAATTATACAGTTTTGGGTGTACTGCTTCAATATACAGGTTGTCTAAAATAAATAAATAAATATAGCGCTTTTTAAAAAAAATAAATTAAATAACTACCCACTTTAGAGGGCGCTTTCCAAAATAAGCGTCCTCTAAACCCTTTAAATTTCCACTTTAGAGGGCGCTTTCCAGTAAAAGCGCCCTCTAAACCCTTAAAAGTTTCCACTTTAGAGGGCGCTTTCCAGTAAAAGCGCCCTCTAAACCCTTAAAAGTTTCCACTTTAGAGGGCGCTTTCTTTAAAAAGAGCCCTCTAAAGTGGCCCTTAAAGGGCTTAAAAAGCCACTTTAGAGAGCGCTTTCACTAGGAAAAAAAGCGCTGTCTTTACCTATGCCAGCGCCAGATTAGAGGGCGCTTTAAAGCGCTGTTATAGGCCAAAAAAAGCGCCCTCTTTTCCCTTATTTGGCGTAGTGATACAACGGACAAGAATGTCATATAGACACCCATTTTCCTTTGGACTTTTAATCAAGCAATAACCAATAAGCAATGAGCATTATCCAGACATAACGAAGATTAAGGCATCAAATAAAGATAGCCACACCCAAGCGAGAAATTCCCATAGATAGCAATTTTCATTGTCTTTCCATGTATCGGGTGAAATATTCCTTTATCAACTCAGAGAAAAGCATCAGACACAAGATAAAAATAAGAATTAAGCACAAAGACAAAGTAGCAGATGAGTTCAAACAAATCCCAAGGCTTGTATCAGATGAAGGCTTGGTTAATAGCCCAGTCTCAGAATGTTGGCATTGGCCAAGTTCTTTTTGCACAGGGAATGTTGCCTAATCTTAAGTCCAAAAGTTGAGATCAAGTTCAACAGTCCAGCAATTTTTTTTAGGGCTTTTGTCGTTATTAGGTGTTTTCGGGTCCTAAGACCACAAACAAAATCAAAACACAACAAGTATATACAATCACAAGATATGGCTCAAATGATCAAAAAGAAAAGGACTTAAACATAAACAAGTTATATGAAATGTAAATGGCAATGAATGATAAATGGCTAAAATTTAAATTGCATAAAGTAAATGACTTAAAAGTAAAAGCATAAGGAGTAAGAGTTAGTCAAATATTAGTCAAAAGTTAGTGGTGTTAGAGGTGATTTTGGTGATTTTTAATTAATTAAGTCATTCTTTGGAGAACACTCAACCATTCATTCACAAGTATGAATCCTTAAACCAAGACATATTCCATGAGAAGGGCTCCAACTTGGATAAATAAAAAAGTATGCCACTAGCTCTCATGAAAGGAAAAAAGGTCAAGTCTCAACACAATGCCATGAAGAATGGGAGACTTACAATCTCACTTACTAGAATGTTATGCCTTGAGGGTCAAATTTAGATCTATGTTAAGCAATCGTAATTGGTGTTAATGCATGCTAGAGATTTGGTAAGAAGAATCAAACTCCTAAAACATACCACACACTAAAAGAAAAGATCAAAAGGGAGGGACTTATCTCAGTCGCACTTGTATTGGTTCATCTGACACAAGGTCATTGATGAACCAATTAGCCTTTAGACATTAGAGATTTCATTGGTCAAAAGAGAGAATGGGTAAGAATAAGGATGAAGATGAAGAGGGAGAGGAAGATAAAAACACAAATTGGTCATGGGAGGAATTTCATCAAATCAAAACCATTCATTCATTTTGGAAGATGAAATGTACATTTCATCAATCCCCTAAATCCAATGGTTTTGATCCAACAAAAGTCAAATCAACCTTGACCAAGGCCCAAACAGAAAGTCAAACATCACAAGACTATAAAAATGGCTCAACAATATTTTTAAACATTTAATCAATTAAAAATGAATTTAAAAATGAATTAAAATACATTTTAATCTGGTCAAAATCTAAAATCCCTTCAAAACACCAAATAAATGGCCAAGGGATTTATCCAAGGTCTAACAAGGTCAAATGACCTTAGAGAAAAAATTTCACTATTTTTGAAAAGTCAGAAGTATTTTTAAACAATTAAAAATATGCACAAAAATATTTAATTCATGAAAAATATCAAAATTAATCCAAAAAATAAATTTAATTTAAAATATGGAAGAGAAAAATATTTAAAGATTTTTGGTGAAAGTCCCATATTTTTTGGATTAAAAGTGAAATTTCTATGAATAAAATAAAATAAGTGGATTCAAAGAAAATTCAGAAAAATACAAAAAAAACAAGGGCCATCAGATCTCCCTCATTAATTAAGGTGGCAGATCTGATCCCCAAGCGCGCGCTTTCCATGATGCACTGCAGTTAACGCATTGCAAACTTGGTAATGCAAACCAAAGGATGAAATTAGATCCTTGGACTAAGATCAGATGGATGAAAGGAAACCAACTCATCATCGGAGTACTAGGTCCGGTCATCTTCTCTGGTGGACCTCACCGGACTGGTCCACCCTTAACTCAAAGAAAAATGACAATTAAGGACACTATTTCAAAGGAAAAATGCTCAGGAGCTCGAATCTAGCCTCAATTTTCTCCAATTCCAAGTATATCGAAAGATACAGGGATTTGAATTTTGAGGAACATGAACTGAGTTTCTTCGATTTGACCTCAAAGCAACTCAATCATGTTACCTACATTGGTAAGAATTCAGCCAACCAAAAATTAAAGAGAATGGTGAAGAATTGAGAGAGAATCGAAGACAGAAAGTTTCTAAAAAATCACCTTTGAGTAGCTTGAATCTGGCTTGATCTTGCTTCCAATTGGCCTTGGCTCGACTCCAGAAGCTTGCAGGAAGTGGATTAGATCAAATAAGGGCTTAGATTCTTGGAGTTTCAATCTCAAAATAGAAGGAGATTTGAAACTCGATTTCAAGTGAAATCTTCAAGTTTATCCTTTAATGGAGGTTAGGGAGGCAATGGTTCAAAGCTTGGGCAAGCAAGGATCCCCTTTCTGATCATAATGGCCTTGTATTTATAGTGCATTAAGTTGCTTTTTACACACTTCCAATTTTTGCCAAATTTAGCAACTCTTGCTTGCATGGATGCATGAGCGTGTACAAGGCCCAATTCATGATGCCAAATGATCCAATATTCTATGCTAATCAACCTGAAATAATGTCATATTGCAATGCATAATGGAGATGAATTTTGAATATAAATCTTACCAAATGAAGCCTTGTAAAGAACTCATGCGCAAGTCCTTTAATATTGGTCCAAATGAGGTGATTTTGGACTTTTTGGAAAGGTAAGATCAAAGGGAACAACTTTCATGTTGAACAATTTTCCATTTGGATCTTGGATCATGATTAATTTTGAGGTGAAATTTTGGGAAATCAAACATATTTGAAAATTTTCTAAGTACCAAGTCAAATGACCACTTCTTCCACCTTGAATAACTTTTGGTATGAGCTTCAAATGGAACAAGTTCCTTCATAAAAGTTGTATCTCTTTAAAACCTATTCAATTTGGTCACAAAGTTGACCTTATTTGGATTTGTCATGAGGGATTTATGCATTTTATAAGTTGAGGAAAATTGCTTGTTCAATGGTAATGACCCAAAATGACCTATAATGTTTCCTCTTCGTACATGCTTTTGCAAGTTGAATTTGAAGTTTTTCAAAGAATAAAAGTTGGAGAGGACATCTTGAAATTGATCATGAAACTTTTATCGACTTTATCTCATAAAAATTGAGCAAGTTCTTGTCCTTGGTAGTTGACCTCCTAATTAGGGCACACAGAAAATGACCTATAATATTTCACCATAAAACATGACTTTCCAAGCAAAACTAGCTCTTGACCTCAACATTAAAGTTGTTTGGAATGTAATAAGGAGTAACTTTTATCTTATAATTATTTTCATATGACAAAAATTGTAGGAGATAGGGTCTAGGGAACCCCGGTTTTGAACAGTTGACTTTCTTTGGTCAACCACCATGAACCAACTTGAAAACTTAAAGTTCTCTTGATATTTTGGACTCGTGGAGAATCATATATGCATAAGATGATGTAATATGAAGTATCCCTTGAAACATTTGATCAAATATTGAAGAAGCTTATTGAGGAAGTCACACAAGATACCTAGATGAATTAGGGCTTCCAAGGCAAACAAGCTTCAAACTCTTGATGATTTCTTGATTAAAATGATAAATGAAGATCATGGGGATCCATATATTATGTATAGAACCAATTTAAACCATATCTTGATTGATCTCCTTGCATTGAGGGTCTCAAACCCTAGATATGAGCTTGATGAGGTATTGGTGGATGCACACACTACCTACAAAAGAGACAAAGTTATACATAGACATATTTTTGGCATTTTGGTTAGTAAATAATGAAAAACAAAGTATGATACAATCAAATACGCTTGGTGATCTCCCCCAATGCAAACCCAATGGATGAGGGGTAAGGAGGATGCCAAGGTGTGATCCCAAAGCCAGTGCATATGATGAGATAACATGAGGGATCTTATGGTCAAAATTGGGGTCTTACATCTACCCATATTTAAGGAAATTCTAACTGAGGATGTGAAGGTTAAAACATTTGTATCAAATCAGTAGAATGGATTTATATAACAACATATGGAAAAAAATTGGTCCCTAAGAGACCTCATGATGTGTATGGTATGTATGTAAAAATAATCTTTGTAAGGAATAAGTTGCCGCAAAGGAAAAGAATCCGGAGAGACTGAAAGTCCACAGGAGCATAATGCATTCCATAAGGAAAACTCATTGGGGAGACAAAGACTTTGGGGATAAAAGATGTGCGCAGGCTATGCTACAGCTTGAAAACTACTGAAGACACGAAGGGGATTTTCATAAGAATAAATCAATGGAAAGACTCGGTTTGGGGATAAGGGAAAATCTGCAGGGGATATGATTATCTCAGAACAAAACTGAAATACCCAAACCAAACAGAGAGTTAGAGATTTCACTAAGGAAATACGCACTCAAACTCAACTGGGGAAGAATAAACTTCAACACAAGAGTACCAGAGATATATTATCTATTACCAGTTACTGGGTAGAAAGATGATACACTATGGCAGAGGGACATCCGTTACCGGTTAGGGTAAATATATCAAGGATGACTCGCTGAGGAAAAGAGGTATATTCGTTAACTGTTACTGGGTAAGAATAACCTATTGGGGAGAGAACTCAAATAGGATTTACAACTATCGGTTACTGGGCAGAAGACCAAAGAGAGAGTATCCGTCACCTATTAAAGTGAACATATAAAGGATAAACTCAAAGGAAGAATATTTGTCATCGGTTAGGATGAACATATCAAGGATAAACTGTCAGGGAGAAATAGGAATTATATCTATCAGTTACTGGATAGAATATCAAAGAGAGAATAGCCGTCACCGGTTAGGATGAACATATCAAGGATAAACTCAGCAAGGAAAAGTAGGAATTATAACTACCGGTTACTAGGTAGAATACCGAAAAGGGAGAGAAAACCCGTCAATGGTTAAAGTGAACATATCAAGGATAGACTCAACAGAGGAAATGGGATTTACAACTACCGGCTACTGGGCAGAAAACCACAAAAATAGATAGAATTCGTCATTGGTTATAGTGAACATATCAAGGATAAACTCTCTGAGGCAATAAAATAGGGATTATAACTACCTTTGTATTGGGTAGAAAACCAACGAAGGAAGAATATCTGTCACCGGTTAGGATGAACATATCAAGGATAAACTACCTGGGGAAACATGAAAAATAGACCCTCAGGGGACCAAAATATCTATATAGGTAATAACTAGAAAGAAATGATCAAACAAAGACTCAACCCAATGAGGATATAACTCAAGGGGAGTGGTTCCATCCAGATAATTAACTAGGGATGAAACTGAAATAATAATCATCCACGAGGAAATAACTCGGTGGGGAATGAGAAAGGTTAAACTCTTTCTGCTTAAGGGGTTGACACTCTACAATTGAAGGAGGATAGACACACCAAATCGGCATGGGGAGATAATATCACCAAGGCAAGGGATCAGAAGAAAAATCAATGCGATAAAATGCACAATGAAATTTTTGATGTTGTGTTTTATGCATGTATATGCATGAGTATGTGAATGAACATGCTGACAAACGAGCACGAAGGATACAAATAACAAAGATTTGAATCATCGCTAAAACACTCGGCTAATCTCAACAAGATGGAAACACCAACTGGAGAAGATTTCGGGGATGAAAATAAATCATCTAGGTCTGCATAAACTAGCTCTGGATGGGAAAGTCATGGGGAACATGCTTCCAATCAATCATGGTAAACTCTACGGGGAGAGAGCACTGCTGAAGGATCATCAACCAAACATGTCGAGGATAGAGAAAAGATCTACTGAGGATCCAAATTGTCAACACTGCGGGGAATTTTAAGTCAACACCATGTCAAATGGGAGACAACCTTGCAGGGGACAAAAATCAAATACTTCTCAGAATCCAACACTGTCGGGAATGAGGGATATTTATATCAGAAGATGAACATCGTCGGGGAATACAAGAGGTAAAACTCTGTATGGGGATTTAAGCACATTGTTGGGGATGCTATGACCAATATCGATGCATTCCTCAATAATCATCAAATTCTTCTTGAAAATTGCGAAATAAACCAATTCCAAGGCAAAGATATCCGGATCTGATTCATACAGAGGAGAAACTGCTGAAGTTATGCAACACAATTGTGCAGAATGGAAACCCAAATAAAGGTTTTGGATCTCTAGGGTCCAAACACCACTTGGGGGGACACAAAACATGAGCACCTCAGTCGGGGAATATAAATTTTGCAAACTGGACCGATCACCAGCTCGACTCTACTAGAGATGGGACTCACCGGACTCAATGGGGATGAAAAATCACTCGGAGAGAATCTCATCAACCAAACTAGGGATAAATGTTGAACTGTTGGGGGGAAGTAATTATCAAACCAACTACTTGGGGAAGACCAATAATGCTTCACACTTCAAGACTTACCTGTTCTCAGATTGTTGTTGACATTCCTTATTGAAATCGATTATTCTTAAAGTGACTGTTTCATTATGTTTTGAGAAAAATAATTATTCATTAATTTAAAATTATCATCATAAAAATTCAATTTTATTTAGAAAAAATAAATAAGAATAGAAATAATTGGATAAAAGCTCAACTTTATTTAATAGAATGGTAGTTCGTAAATGACGGGACTCCATGGATCTTTACAAAGTTTGAGAATGGTAATTTACATGGAAAAGGGATACATTGAATACAATGATCACTACTCTCCCTACCAACTTTAACATCCATTATGCTTTTCTTCGGTTGAGAATGATGAATCATAACCAAATGACTTGCTCAAAACTGCTTCCATGATCAGGATCAACCGAATGCAGTTACTTGCCATGATCCCTAATTTTTGCCTAGATTGCCGCAAGATGGAGTACTCAATATACCGGGATAAATTTCCTATTTTATGTCTCTAATTTTTTCCTGGATCGCCCTTTCGGGTTTTCAATCCACTGAGACGCTCTTTTTTGCCTAAGCCTCCCTTTCGGGTTTTCAACTTAGCGAGTTATTCTTTTCGTTTTAGGCAAAGTATTTCTTGACTATATCGGCATTCACAGGACGAGTGAACTCTTCACCATCCATAGTTGTAAGAATCAAAGCACCACCGAAAAGGCTCTCTTCACAATATATGGGCCTTCATAATTAGGAGTCCATTTGCCCCTAGCATCAGGTTTGAAAGACAAAATCTTCTTGAGCACGAGGTCACCTTCTCTAAACACACGAGGCTTGACCTTCTTATCAAAATCTTTCTTCATTGTCTGCTAATACAACTGACCATGACACACATCGATCAATCTTCTCTCTTCAATCAAATTCAACTAACCATATCTGGTATGGCACCATTCAATTTCTATCAACTTGGCTTCCATTAGCACACACAGTGACAGGATCTCAACCTCTACTAGGAGCATAACTTCCATGCCATAAACAAGAGAGAAAGGGGTTGCCCCTATTGAAGTGCGGATGGATGTACGATACCCATGCAAAGAAAATGGAAGAATCGCATGCCAGTCTTTCTATGTCACAACCATATTCTGAATGATCTTCTTGATGTTCTTGTTTGCAGCTTCAACAGCCCTATTCATCTTAGGTATGTAGGGAAAATAATTATGATGTGCAATCTTGAGGTCTTCGCAAAGAACTTCCCCCATATTATTGTTCAAGTTAGATCCATTATCAGTAATGATCTTACTTGGCACACCATAACGACATATAATATGATTCTTGATAAACCTTACAACAACTTGCTTGGTCATATTTTCATACGATGTCGCTTCAACCCACATTGTGAAGTAATCAATATGCACCAGAATGAAACGATGTTCGTCCGAAGCTTTGGGCTCAATCATGTCAATCATATCAATTCCCCACATGGAGAAGGGCCATGGAGGAGAAATGACATTCAATAGTGTAGGAGGAACATGAATCTTATCCGCATAAATTTGACACTTGTGGAATTTCTTCACATATTTGCAACAGTCAGATTCCATTGTCAGCCAATAGTAACCTGCTTTCAAACATCTTCTTTGCCGTAGCATGTCCATTGGAATGAGTACCAAAGGAACCTTCATGGACTTCTGTCATCAATAAGTCCGCTTTGTGTTTATTCACGCATTTGAGCAAAACCATATCGAAGTTTCTCTTATAAAGCACATCACCATTCAGGTAGAAGTTGCCAGCTAATCTTCCCAAAGTCTTCTTATCTTTCAAAGATGCCACAGGAGGGTAAATCTGAATTTGGAGGAAACATTTTATATAAAAATACCATGGCTTTTCATCTTTGACTTCTTCAACAACAAATACATGAGTTGGCCTATCAAGACACATCACAATCAAATTGGGAACTTCATTCCAAAATTTCACCATAATCATTAAAGCCAACATTGCAAGAGCATCTGCCATCCAGTTTTCATCTCGAGGGATATGATGAAACTCAACCTTTGTAAAGAAAGTTGAAATCCTCCTCGCATAGTCTCTATATGGTATTAAATCGAGTTGATTTGTATCATATTCACCTTTGATCCGATTCACAACCAAAGTTGAATCTCCATAGGCGTCAAGATACTTTATTCTGAGATCAATGGCCTCTTCAAGCCCCATAATGCAAGCTTCATACTCATCCATATTGTTTGTACATTTGAAATTTAATCTAGCTGTAAACGAAAAATGAGTGCCTTGAGGAGTAATGATCATTGCCCCAATGCCATTACCATACGAATTAACAACTCCATCAAATACCATGCCCCAATGGGAACTGGGTCCTGACCCTTCTTCAAGCAATGGTTCATCACAATCTTTCATCTTCAAGTATAAAATCTCTTCGCCAGGAAAATCATATTACACTGACTAATAATCTTCGATCGGTTGGTGAGCCAGATGGTCAACCAAGACACTACCCTTGATAGCTTTTTGAGATCGGTATTCAATATCATACTCAGATAACAACATCTGCCAACGGGAAATCCTTCCAATTAAAGCATGCTTCTCAAAAATGTACTTGATTGGATCCATTTTGGATATCAACCAAGTAGTATGATTCAACATATACTGGCACAGACGCTTAGCAGCCCAAGCCAATGCATAACATGTCTTCTCAAGCATAGAATGCCGAGTCTCACAGTCGGTCAGCTTATTACTGAGGTAGTAAATTGCATACTCTTTCTTTCCTGATTCATCTTGCTGACCAAGAACACAACCCATACTCTCATCAAGCACAGTCAAATACATGATCAACGGTCTTCCCTCAACGGGAGGAGACAGAATCAGAGGCTCGAGTAGATATTCTTTGATACTGTCAAAAGATTTCTATCAATCTTAGGTCCAATCACAAGACCGATCTTTCTGAAGAAGCTTGAAAATAGGCGCACATATGGCAGTCATATGCGATATAAATCTTGAGACATAGTTTAAGCGGCCGAGAAAACCTCTGACTTGCTTCTCAGTTTTGGGCAAATGCATTTCTTGTATTGCTTTGACCTTGGTAGGATCAACTTCAATACCCTTCTCGCTGACAATGAAGCCCAACAACTTACCAGAACGAACACCAAAAGTACACTTATTGGGATTCAAGCGGAGTTTTTATTTCCTTAAACGCTGGAATAACTTAACAAATGCTCAACATGTTCTTCTTCATCACTTGCTTTGGAAATCATATCATCAACATAAACTTCAATCTCTTTATGCATCATATCATGAAAAAGAGTGGTCATAGCTCTCTGGTACGTTGCACCAACATTCTTTAAGCCGAAAGGCATCACTCTATAATAGAATGTTCCCCAGGGCGTAATGAATGTGGTCTTCTCCATATCTTCAGGTTCCATCTTTATTTGATTATAACCGGAAAATCCATCCATAAATGAAAAGACTTTGAATTTAGTTGTATTGTCCACCAACATATCAATGTGTGGCAGAGGAAAATCATATTTCAGACTAGCTTTATTCAAATCTCTATAATCAACACACATGCGGACTTTTCCATCTTTCTTAGGAACAAACACAATATTGGCCACCCACTGCGGATACTCGGAGGTAACAAGAAAACCAACATCAATCTACTTCTGCACTTCCTCTTTGATCTTTACTGCCATATCAGGATGAGCTCTTCTCAACTTTTGTTTGACCGACGGACATTCTGGCTTCAACGATAATCTATGCTCCACAATTTCAGAATCCAACCCAGGAATGTCTTGATAAGACAAAGAAAACACATCAGAATAATCTTGAAAAAGATCAATCAACCCCTTCTTAGATTCTGGACACAGTTGAGACCTAATCTTGACTTCCTTTACATCATCCTCGGAACCCAATTTGACTAATTAAATATGCTCTTCAAACGGCTGAATGGCTTTTTCCTCGTGCTCAAGCAAACGAGATAATTCATCAGATACTTCTTCATCACCAACCTCTTCCTTAGCTTCAAACACGGGGAAATCAAAGTTTGGAGAGGGAGTAGGATCATCGTATTCAATGGGTTTGAGAACCAACCTGCATAATGATTTGATATTTTGATTTTAGAGAAGTGGAGTGCGATCAAATATTATGTAGATGGAAGATTATTATTTATTTGTTTTTTGTGATTACCATTTTCATAAAAAGAAAAAAGTGAAAATAAAACAGCATAGATATGGATGAATAAAATTGTAATTTTATTGATGATAATAATAAAAATGCCCAACAATGTTCACTTCTCCCTTAGGCATAGGAGAAGGATTTTTCTTAAAACAATAAAAAACAAATTACTTAGAACGATGAATGGAAACAGGAACATCAACAACAACCCAATTGTTGAAAGTTTGGCCATGCGTCACAAAGTTGGCGCAAGCTTCGTCTTCATCTCCACTGTCTTCTATAATGGCAGCTGAGTGTTGATCATTCTCATGAATGAACCCTCCATTGTGGAATACTGGTTGCATAACTTTGAATTTGGAGCTGAATGACCCTGGTTGAAATCCTAGTCCAGCTCTGCTCTTGTTCTCAACGACCTCCACAACACGACCCCACTTATCAACATTACCAGCCTGAATAGCCTCTTGCACGTATTTTAAAGAAGACATGGGTGCCCTAGTTTTCTTCAATTCATCAGCAATAGATAAGGCTTAGAACAGCGTTCCAACCTCCTCCTCAGCATGAACATAAGTGAAAGATGACAAATGGCTCACCAGTAATGCCTTCTCTCCACCCACAACGACAAGCTTGCCGTTATTCACAAATTTCAACTTTTGGTGTAGAGTAGACGTCACAACTCCAGCTTCATGAATCCATGGCCTTCCCAACAAGCAGCTATAGGGCAGATGGATATCCATTACCTAGAAAGTAATTTGGAAATCACCCGGACCTATCTTCACTGGAAGATCCACTTCTCTAATGACAGTTTTATGAGAACCATCAAACGCTTTGACAATTACGCCGCTATACCTTATTGGGGCGCATTGATAGGAGAGTCTTGACAAAGTTGATTTTGGTAACACATTCAACGATGAACCAATGTCGACCAACACATTGGACATATCATCTTCCTTGCAATTCATCGAAATATGCAGCGCTAGATTCTGATTCCTGCCTTCCTCGGGAAGCTCTTCATCATAAAAACTCAAATTGTTACAAGAAGTAATGTTGGCAACTATGTGGTCAAACTGATCCATAGTCACATCATGCTCAACATAAGCCTGTTCCAACACTTTCTGCAATGCCTCCATATGCGCTTCAGAATTCATTAGCAATGATAGCATAAAGATCTTTGATGGCGTCTAGAGCAGTTGCTCCACAACATTGAATTCACTCCTCTTAATCAACTTTAGCACCTCATAATCATCGTTAGTCTTCAACTTGCTGGACTCACCAGACTGACATGTTGGAGCACTAACTGGATTTGCTATAGGAATCTCTGCTTTCTTACTCACTGCAACATTTTCTACTATTTTCGGAAACCCTAGACTGAACACACGACCACTACGGGTCACCTTTGCTATAACTACAATAGTCACCACTGAGTATGCAACTGGTAGAGGAACCTCTTGACCATTTTCAATCATAGTGGCATTATATTGGTATGACACAGCTTTATCGTATGCATAAGGGACAGGGCCCGCTAACCGTATAACTAATGGCGATAGCGATCTATTTACATTATTGTCGTTGCTACTATCAAACTGAATTACTACCCGCTAAGGGGTCTTAAACACTGGTACAATAACATTCACATCATCTCCCATATCCCTTGACTGTTGAATCTGGATTACATTCTCATCCATCAACTTCTGGATATCCCTCTTGATAACCATACACCCACGAGGGTTCACGCTACAGATTACACAACCATCGTGGTCATGTTCACAGTCACTAATTAAACACAAAGTCTTATGAATCTCCACACAAGATCTTTGGATACGTCTCACTGTCGCAGCCTAAAAAGTATAGTATGCGAAAAAACAACCGGCGAATAAGAAATGACAGAAGAGTCGCCACCGTGCGTTATTTATCCCAAAGGAGGGAAAGGAAATGCTCGAAGTAAACCTGGAAAAAGGAAAGGAAAAGACAAGGTCTCGCAACCAAATCTTGGGTTCGGGAGCCGATTATGCGAAGGGAAGGTATTAGCACCCCTACGCATCCGTATTACTCTACGGGATCCACTCTTGTTGTTCTTGTCTAAAGGGTGTGGGTTTATCTAATGTGCTATTTACTAAAAGAGGGGTCAAAAGAAAACGACTCGCACGGATGTCGCATCCAATGCATACGTATCTCGTCTGAATATGAGAATCAGAGTCTTCGTAGCTCGGCTGACCTATGGGCTAAAGAGGAGTGTGCTCGCTAAGACATCGCGTCTTATGCCTACGTATCTCATCTGGAATGAGAATCAGAGCAAGTCGTAGTTCAGCTAACTACGGGTCTGTTTTGGACGAACGACGTTACTACGCAATCTACCGGATGCTCGACCTTTGGAGACTTACTCGCCTATAGTAGAAGGAGTAAACGTGTTCTTAGGAGAAGAAAAATCAATGAGTTTGTTTGTGTGTTTAGGAATGCTCATGCAAAAAGGAAGTCCTAGACAAAGGAACCGTGCTACCTTAATTGACATGCAACGAGAGACTATACGAAGCCTAGCAATCATATGGGGAGACGATCACACCATACAAAACATGCATAAAGTAAACGTGCCAGCAAGGGGGCTCAAACATACATGGGTAGGGCTTTAGTCAAGAGGGGTCATATCAACCTCGACAAACAAGCCATGGAAAGGTAATCAAATGGGCTCTTAACCACTGACATTGAACGTCAGGGTGAGCAGATCAAAAGGGTAATGAGGATAAGACCTCATAGCTCTTAACCCTGGACATGGTGAGCTCATGACAAAAAGTGGGGATTCAGAAAGGTGGAACCCTCTCCACTGACTGACCGGACAAGAGATCTTGGGCTTTTGTTCTGAAGCATCGACACGTAGTGTGAGCATAAAGAACGACACACTGAATAACGGGGGATTGACTACTAATCCCTTTTATCCGTCAATTGCCTCTTCATGGAGGTCTTTAGGCACAAAAGTAAACAAACAAAAGAAAACATTGCCTCCTATAGAGGTCTTCCAGCTAAGAAAGCGGTAAAATACGGGAAAGATGTAAAAGGGATCAAGAGATCTACCACACGGATAAAGATCCGAAGTAACAACAACTAAAGAGACAAGAAACCCAGAGATCTCTCAGGCTGGCACCATCAAAGAAAGCAAGTCAGTACAGGTAATCGGAATAAATCTCCAAATGGTATCCCACAAATAAAGTGGAATGCCAAGCAAACTATCCTTTCAGGAGTCATGTGAGCCCTCACAAAAAAACTCAACAAACAGGTTAGAGAAACAAGATGGGGTGCAATCAAGAGTTGCACCAAAAAAAATGTAACCACGTGAATCATGCCATTAAAGCTCACAAAAAAACTCACAAGAAGCAGCCAAGGATAGGAGGCCTAAACCTCTTGTCAAACAAATGCATCAAAAGGGTATCAAAGCTCAAAATCAGGGGGCAAGGATCCACACATCAATACATGACATACATACCAAAACATGTGCCCGAACGTAATAGAAAGCGTGTCATAACAAACACCAAACAGATTAGAGAGCAAAAAGCAGCTATTGTCGCGATCGCTACTGCATCGCTTAGCGAAGGCTTAGCGAAGCTTCGCTGCAGGCTCGCCTAGCGAAGGTGCTAGCGAGTGCCTGCGGGTTCTGGATTTTTCTCTGATAACAGTATAAACATTCAAGGCATTGTTCTACATATTCATGCATAGCTAAACCCACATGTGAAACCTAACAATACCCACTCTTCCAAATTCACCCATAATACCTCATACATTCAGAAAATTCAAATTGAAAGCATAAAGTAATGGAAATAGGGCAAACCTGATCGGAGAGATCGAATGAAATTGAATTGCCCAGTTGGGTTTGCAAATCAATCTTAGGGTTTGTGTGAGATAGAGGTGGTAGAGGTGATCCTGTGCAGAGGAGTTCTTTCCTTTAGTGTCTATGGAGGCTACTCTGAATTCTGTTAGCTCTTCTCTTTTGCCAGGGTAATAGGAATAGAATAGGGTTTGGCTCAATGAAATTCTGAATTTATAACCTGATTTTCGTGGCTTTGTGGGCTCAAATGAGAGAGGTCCAAGTCCAATATTTTCTGTTATATTTTGAAAACGCGTGCGCTTCGCCTAGCGAAGAGTTTGCTTGCCTAGCGAGCATGATAGTTCAGATTCGCTAAGCGAACCACGCTGCTCGCCTAGCGAGCATGACAGCTCAGGCACAAACTTTTGCTCCTTCAAGATTAGCGATTTGACTGATGAATAGACCCCATTTGAACATGTTGGAAGTAACTCAAGTCATTCCCCTGTGTTGACTGATCATCTAAATAGAACCCACAAAGTGTCTTGGATGATATTCAAGCTTCTCGGATCTAATCCTGATTGACATGATGAAATGCAATATGAAATGTTGAATGACCTAAAAATGAATGTATGAATGAGGGGGGGGGGGGGGGGGGGGGGAATTTAAGGTGCTACACTCATATCAAAAGCTCGTAAATTCCCTGGACATCTGTCCACCATGTTGACAGAAGTGTTACCATAAGCAGGAAACGAATTGGCGTTTACATATGGCGCTATGTCCTCAAAGGACACCATACCACTCTTCACAAGCTTTTGAACTTCATATTTCAATGGATAGCAGTTCTCTATATCACGACCAGGGGATCCCTGGTGGAAAGCATAATAAAGATCAGGCTTGAATCACCACAGTAGTGGCTCAGGAACTAGCGGGGGATTTTTAGTTGGATGAGATTTTTGACGACCAATGACGGGTACAACTCTGCATAAGTCATAGGAATAGTGTCAAAGGAGACCTTCTTCCTCTCAAAATTTTGTTGATGATGATTTTTGTTGTTGTAGTTGGTTCTTTGTTGCGGTTGTTGTTGATGTTGTTGTTGTTGGATTGGAACTGATTAATTGGAATTGTTGGAAAAAACCAGAATTACTGATGAAACTTGGTGTTGATGTTGACGAGATTAAGAACTTTTCCTGACATGAGGCCTCTTCTGCATCCCTACTGATACTGAATTAGTTTCTCCTTCCTTTCTCTTGGAGAAACTCCCACCATATTTCTTGCTGGCTGATGCTTCTTCTTTAGACAAACGTCATTCACGGACTCCTTCTTCCAGCCTCATCCCCATGTTTACCATTTCAGTAAAATCATTGAGGGCACTTGCAATCATACGTTCATAATAAAAAGAACTCAACGTCTTCAAGAAGATCTTCTTCATTTCCTTCTCTTCAAGAAGTGGACTTATCTGGGCAACCAGTTCTCTCCATCTCTAGGCATATTCTTTGAATGCCTCCTTATCCTTCTAAGACATTGACCTCAAATGGTCTCTATTAGGCACCATATCCACGTTGTACTTATACTGCTTGACAAAGGCCTCGCCTAAGTCATTAAAATTACGGATGCTTGCACTGTCCAGACCCATGTACCACCTCAAGGCAGCTCTAGTTAAATTGTATTGGAAATAGTGAATCAACAACTGACCATTATCAGTCTGGGTAAACATTTTTCTGGCATATATAACAAGATGGATTAGTGGGCAGGTATTCCCTTTGTACTTTTCAAAGTCAGGGACCTTGAATTTCACCGGGATATTAACATTAGGGACCAAGCACAGTTCAACAACACTCTTCCCAAACAAGTCTTTCCATCTTAGAGTATTCAACTCTTTGTGTAGCTCGAGGAATTGATCTTTCATATCATCCATCTTCTTATATACATCTGGGCCCTCAGATGGCTCAAAGTGGTAGATAATGTTCTCAACACGATGAAAAGTGTGAGCAACAGGAGGTGGCACTGACATGACCAGGCTAGATGCCGACAGAGAAACAAATATGGGTGCATACCCTTCAGGCATAAAATTTGGCGGCATTCCCCAAGGGAACTCACCAGGCATAAAATGAATGGATTGACTGGTAGCAGTAACTAGAACAGTTGAAGTAACAACCTCAGAAATGACAGTCCTCTAAGAAGAAAAAGTTGCAGGAGTTGGTGATGATTGATTTTGGGCAGCAATGACAGATTCCATCAGTGTCGTTAATCTGGCGATCTCGTCCTTCAGCTCATTGTTCTCTTGCTCTAGATGCTCCATGACCTTTGGTTGATTAGCGCGAGCATTATAGCGGTGAGTCAGCTTGGCTGATGCATAGAAGAAGAACTGACAAGACATATGGCGAACAAACCTGTTATGCAAATGATGCATGAAATACAATATTTTTGATTGTTTTTAATAACCTTACTGATCCATATGAAGTCCTATTTGTAAATATATATGAATAATAATAACAACAATTTGATTGACCATAAAATCTCTTTTTATTCATAAAATTTGGGAGGATTACACTTAGTACAATTTCAGAAACCAAAGTATAAATACAAGAGCAAGGGAAACTATCATCCTAAGGATCCCTAGCAACTACATCATATGATTTGGATATGGGTGCATACTTCCTTCGGATGCGTCAAATCTCGGACTCAAAATATGTTTTCATCTGAGCCTTCTCAAGAACTACCTGATAAACAATCTTCTTCCAAGAACCGGAAGGTTGAGGCATTCTAGAGGAAGATGAACCCTCTGGCTCTCTCTGTCTCTTCACTGCTAGGTCCTCAAGAATCTCAATAAGTGCATCCTTGTCTTTCGACTCAAGCTACAACTCTTCATGCTTTCGGCTCAAAGCATGGAACCGCTCTCCCCACATATCTTTTTCTTGCTTCATCTTGGCAAGTGCGTCTTCCAACTCCTCTACATCTTGGTTAGGGAGAGTTGATGGCTCAACCATAACCACAGACATAAATCTTTCACAAGCATACGACATCTTCAACTCCAAGGCTCTCTTCTTCACCTAAATAGTATAAACTTCCAAAGTTACACAATTGCATGAACCAATCTTGGATGTTCCCTTATTATGCACATTATGCCAAGCATGCATCATTCTTTGCTTCAAATGTTAGGGATCTTTACCCTCTTGATAGAATATACCCTCTAACAGAGTGTTATTAGGTTTATCTCTCAAGGGGAACCCAAGTTGACGACGAGCCAAAGCAGGGTTATAGTTGGTTCCTCCTTGTGTACCAATAAGAGGCACATTAGAGAACTCACCACAACTATCCATAATGTCCAAGCTACCCAATGCAGAATCATACCAAACAATATAATCATTAGTAAGAGACATAAGTCTCTGAGACCATCGTAGCCATTGCTTGTTCTCCAGAAAAGCGGGTGTTCGAGGCAAGTGCAAAATAAACCACTTTTATAGAAGAGGAACACAACACACAATAGTCCCACCACCTTTAGAATTCCTCAAATGCAAAGAGAAATACATGTCACCCAACAGAGTAGGAACATGATTCCCAATCAAGAAGATTCTAATGGCATTAACATCAACAAAACCGTCAATGTTAGGGAACAAAGCTAGACCATAAATGACCAATACAAATATGGCTTCAAAAGCGTCCATACTACCGGATTAAACAAAGACAATAGCTTTACCAATGAGAAACTCAGAGGTCAACCCAAGAATACATCCTTTCTTCACCAAATGAGCATCAATCTCATATTTCTTAAGATGAAGAGCTTCAACTATAATATGAGATCTGGGAATCTCCTCTAATCCACTGAAAGATACTTTGTCAGATACGGGTATTGCCAAGATATGGGCATACTCCTCTAACATAGGCACAAGCTGATAATCAGGAAAAGTGAAGCACTGGTAGAGAGGATCATAGAACTGAACCAAAACACTCATAAGTCCTTCAACCACATCAGCAGATAATACAAACAAAAGCTTCCCATGATGTTGCTTGAAGTACAAGGGATCTAATACAAAGGGTGATAACTTCCTTAGCTCTTTCAAATTAGTACATCTGAAACTGTACTTCTTAGTGTTCAGTCGTCCACAATCCATGGTTAGAAATTATTTGCAAATAAGACCTTAGTTCCTTCAAATTTATTTTCCTGTGATGAATGTTATGATACGCATGTATGCATGAATTCAACAATCACACACAAGGGATCACACACAAGGCAATCAAAAAACAAAGATCAAGGAATGGATCAATTTATCATCAATATCAATCATCCATTTTGGTGGATTATGGTTTTCACCTTATCAACACCCAAGTTCCATTTATATTGACAAGACTTGATCGGATCAACCGAGAATCAAAGGGTTTGTTGTGAGTCACGAGCATGGAGTCAGGTTAAGAACCATCCCAAAGGCGTGTACTAAGGATAAAAACATGTCGATCATGTTCTAAAAAGTTCCCAGAGTCTTAATCTCATCTATCTGATATTATTGGTTAGGATGACTGACTCATCAACCCATAATATTCTCAAGAGAAACTTGTCTGAGTGTAGTATCGTGTAACAACTGTTATCAGGTCTACAGTTGAACAGTCTCCGCACTACATCCTAAAATAGGCCAAGTTGGGTTATATGTTCTACGGTCCTCAGCTCCTCGGACCCCAAATCAGAGAAAGTAATGCCTATCCACAAATAACTTGTGTGATATCAATAACTCCAAAGAGGTCTCCACTGAGTAGATGGATCTCAAGCCAACTTGTTAAGGACTACTCCACACAAGTTGAACATGACTATACCATCCTCATATCTTAATTGCACTCAAGTTCAGGTTAGAACTTACCTCGCCACTCAGAGATCACCAAGCATAACAGACATATTATATCACACAAATAATATACGAATATCACATATACAAATATATACACATAAAAAAGTAGGCTAAACCCGTTGAGGACTAGTCCCTAGCATAGTCGCCACTTAATTTCTTTAACGGTAAATTCATGACCATCAAGCTATGGATAAGCTTAACGTCAATAAAACCAAAGTCGCCACCGTGCTTTTATTGTTTCCAAAGGAAAAGGGAAAAGTACGAACAAAAGCCAAAGATAAGAAGTTTTCAAATCAAAACTAATAAAATTCCAGAGATTACAGGTAAGGGGGTTGGTTACACAGAGGGAAGGTGTTAGCACCCAAGGTGTCCTAAGTACTTCCAGAGAGCCCTTTTTTACGTGTGCATGTGTTTTTGGTATAAATGATATTTGAGAAAAATAAAGTGTGGGGATGGGAGAAGAATTCATTGATTATATTTTTGTGTTTGAAAAGACCTTCAGACATGTGCCTACGTACCAACATAAAAATGAGGGATCAAAACCTCGTAGTTCATGTTAAAAGTTTCAAATAAGTTGGTGAATTACTTTTAACAAAAGTTTAATAAGAAAAGGCACAAAGGTCCAAAAGTTTGAATGAAGTTGTTAGTTCTTTTTGTATTTTGAAAATTAAGTCAATATGACTTAAGTTTATTTACAAATTTTATTTAAGAAAAGAAGCTCAAAAAATTCAATGGCATAAGGCCAAAGTTTCTAATCATTAAAACAGAGTCTAAGTTTGAAATCACAAGCAAATAGTTTTTTGAAAAGGGGGAGAGATTTTGAAATTTAAGAAGTGGGAGGAGATGAAGAGACTACCCTAAGCAAAAATTTAAAAGTTAAGAGTTGAAAAGATTTGACCAATGGGATGCAATCCAACAGACAAGAATGTCATATAGAAACCTATTTTCCTTTTGACTTTTAATCAAGCAATAACCAATAAGCAATGAGCATTATCCAGACATCATGAAGATCAAGTCATCAAATAAATATAGCCACATCTAAGCAACCAATTCCCATAGCTAACGGTCTTCATTATCTTTCCATATATCAGATGAAATATACCTTGATTAACTCAGAACAAAGCATCAGACACAAGATCAAAATAAGAATTAAGCATAAAGACAAGGTAGTAGATGAATTCAAACAAATCCTAAGGCTTGTATCATATGAAGGCTCAGTTCACAATAGCTCAGTCTCAGAATGTTGGCATTGGCCAAGTCCTTTTTGCACATGGAATGTTGCCTAATCCTAAGTCCAAAAGCTCAGATCAAATTCAACAGTCCACCAAGTGGTTTTTTAGGGTTTTTGTTGTTATTAGGTGTTTTAGGGTCCTAAGACCACAAACAAAATCAAAACACAAAAACAAGTATATACAATCATAAGATATGGCTAAAATGAGCAAAAAGAAAAGGACTTAAACATAAATAAGTTATATGAAATGTAAATGGCAATGAATGATAAATGGCTGAAACTTAAATTGCATAAAGTAAATGACTTAAAAGTAAAAGCATAAGGAGTAAGAGTTAGTCAAATGTTAGTCAAACGTTAGTGGTGTTAGAGGTGATTTTGGTGATTTTTAATTGATTAAGTCATTCTTTGGAGAACACTCAACCATTCATTCACAAGTGTGAATCCTTAAACCAAGACATCTTCCATGAGAAGGGACCCAACTTGGATAAATCAACAAGTATGCCACTAGATATCATGAAAGGAAAAAAGGTCAAGTCTCCACTCAATGCCATGAAGAATGGGAGACTTACAATCTCACTTACTAGAATGATATGCCTTGAGGGTCAAATTTAACTCTATGTTAAGCAATCGTAATTGAACTTATGTAGAAGTCATAACTATTTGAGGCCGGACAATAAAAATATAGGTGTTAACGCATGTTTGAGATTTGGTATAAATAACCAAACTCCTAAAACATACCACACACTAAAAGAAAAGATCAAAAGGGAGGGACCTATCTTAGTCACACTTGTATTGGTTCATCTGACACAAGGTCATTGATGAACCAATTAACCTTTATACATTAGAGTTTTCATTGGTCAAAAGAGGGAATGGGGAAGAATAGGGATGAAGATGAATAGGGAAGGGAAGATAGAAACACAAATTGGTCATGGGAGGAATTTCATCAAATTAAAACCATTCATTCATTTTGGAAGATGAAATGTACATTTCATCAATCCCCTAAATCCAATGGTTTTGATCCAACAAAAGTCAAACCAACCTTGACCAAGGCCCAAATAGAAAGTCAAACATCACAAGACCATAAAAATGGCTCAATAACATTTTTAAACATTTAATCAATTAAAAATCAATTTAAAAGTGAATTAAAATACATTTTAATTTGGTCAAAACCTAAAATCCCTTCAAAACACCAAATAATTGGCCAAGGGATTTATCCTAGGTCTAACAAGGTCAAAGGACCTTAGAAAAAAAAATTCCACTATTTTTGAAAAGTCAGAAGTATTTTTAAACAATTAAAAATATGCACAAAAATATTTAATTCATGAAAAATATCAAAGTTAATCCAAAAAATAATTTTAATTCATAATATGGAAGAGAAAAATATTTAAAGATTTTTGGTGAAAGTCCCATATTTTTTGGATTAAAAATGAAATTTCTATGAATAAAATAAAATAAGTGGATTAAAAGAAAATTCAGAAAAATACAAAAAAAATAAGGGCCATCAGATCTCCCTCATTAATTGAGGTGGCAGATCTGATCGCCAAGCGCGCGCGTTCCATGATGCACTGCAGTCAACATGTTGCAAACTTGGTAATGCAAACCAAAGACTGAGATTAGATCCTTGGACTAAGGTCAGATGGATGAGAGGAAACCAACTCATCACCGGAGTACTAGGTCCGATCATCTTCTCTGGTGGACGTCACCGGACTGGTCCACCCTCAACTTAATGAAAAATGACAAACAAGGACACTATTTCAAAGAAAAAATGCTCATGAGCTCGAATCTGGCCTCATTTTTCTCCAATTCCAAGTATCTTGAAAGATACAGGGATTTGAATTTTGAGGATCATGAAATGAGTTGCTTCGATTTAACCTTAAAGCAACTCAATCTTGTTGCCTACATTGGTAGGACTTCAGCCAACCAAAAATCAAAGAGAATGGTGAACAATTGAGAGAGAATTGAAAAGAGAAAGTTTCTGAAAAATCACCTTCGACTAGCTTGAATCTGGCTTGATCTTGCTTCAAATTGGCCTTGGCTCGACTCCAGAAGCTTGCAAGAAGTGAATTAGATCAAAGAAGGGCTTGTATTCTTGGAGTTTCAATCTCAAAACAGAAGGAGATTTGAAACTCGATTCCAAGTGAAATCTTAAAGGTTATCCTTTAATGGAGGTTAGGGAGACAATGGTTCAAAGCTTAGGCAAGTAGGGATCCCCTTTCTGATAACAATGGCCTTGTATTTATAGTGCATCAAGTTGCTTTTAACACACTTCCAATTTTCGCAAAATTTAGCAACTCTTGCTTGCATGGACGCATGGGCGTGTACAAGGCCCAATTCATGATGCCAAATGATCCAATATTCTATGCTAATCAACCTGAAATGATGTCACATTGCCATGCATAATAGAGATGAATTTTGAATATAAATCTTACCAAATGAAGCCTTGTGAAGAACCCATGCACAAGTCCTTCAATCTTGGTCCAAATGAGGTGATCTTGGACTTTTTGGAAAGGCGAGATCAAGGGGAACAACTTTAATGTTCAACATTTTTACATTTGGAGCTTGTATCATGATGAGTTTTGAGGTGGAAGTTTGGGAAATCAAACATATTTGAAACTTTTCTAAGTACCAAGTCAAATGACCACTTCTTCCACCTTGAATAACTTCTGGTATGAGCTTCAAATGGAACAAGTTCCTTCATCAAAGTTGTAGCTCTTTAAAACCTATTCAATTTGGTCACAAAGTTGACCTTATTTGGATTTTTCATGAGGGAGTTATGCATTTTAGAAGTTGAGGAAAATTACTTGTTAAATGGTAATGGCCCAAAATGACCTATAATGTTTCCTCTTGGAACATGCTTTTGCAAGTTGAATTTGAAGTTTTTCAAAGAACCAAAGTTGGAGAGGACATCTTGAAATTGATAATGAAACTTGTATGGCCTTCATATCATAAAAATGGAGCAAGTTAGGGTCCTTGGAATTTCACCTCCTAATTAGGGCACAAACAAAATGACCTATAATATTTCACCATAAAACATGACTTTCAAAGAAAAACTAGCTCTTGATCTCAACATGAAAGTTGTTTAGAATGTCATAATGAGTAACTCGGATCTTGGAATAATTTTCATATGACAAAAATTGTAGGAGATAGGGTCTAGGGAACCCCAGTTTTGACCAGTTGACTTTCTCTGGTCAACCACCATGGACTAACTTGCAAACTTGAAGTTCTATTGATCTTTTGGACTCATGGAGAATCATATATGCATAATATGATGTAATATGAAGATCCCTTGAAAATTTTGATCAAATACTGAAGAAACTTGTTGAGGAAGTCACACAAGATACCTAGATGAATTAGGGCTTCCAAGGCAAACAAGCTTCAAACTCTTGATGATTTCTTGTTAAAATGATAAATGAAGATCATGGGGATCCATATATGATGTATAGAACCAATATGAACCATATCTTGATTGATATCCTTGCATTTAGGGTCTTAAACCCTAGATATGAGCTTGATGAGGCACTGGTGGATGCACACACTACCTACAAAGGAGACAAAGCTATACATAGACATATTTTTGGCATTTTGGTTATTAAATAGTGAAAAAAATATGATACAATAAAATGTGCTTGGTGATCTCTCCCAATGCAAACCCAATGGATAAGGGGTAAGAAGGATGCCAAGGTGAGATCCCAAAGCCAGTGCATATGATCAGATATCATGAGGGATCTTAGGGTCAAAATTGGGGTCTTACAAGCAGCAGGAAACTAAGTCACTTTATGAATCTTGGGAAAGATTCAAACTTTTGTTACGTAGATGCCCGAATCATAACATGAATATTCATATAGAGCAGATGCAAATTTTCATCAAAGGTCTTACGAGTCAAACTCGCATGTTATTGGATGCTTCAACGGGAGTTACTATCTAATAAATGACTGAACCAAAAGTAAAAGATCTCATTGAGAACATGTGTATGAATGAGTACCGCTCCAAGAGTGAAAGATTTGTCAAGATGGAAACTGTGGGCACGCCTAAAGGTATGTAATCTATTGATACCCATATTGTTCTCTTAGCTCAGATTGGATTGTTAAATAAAAATCTAGCTAAAAACAGATTAGTTAAAGCTAACGTGAGCCAGGTACACATACTTAGGTATGATTTATGAAGAGGAGAGCATGCGAATGGAAGGTGTTCGTTGGAAAGAACAAGTGAGGAGGTCCAATTTTCTAATTTTCAACAGAATAACCCGTATTCCAACACATACAATCTGAGTTGGAAAGACCACCCAAATTCATGTTGAAATAATAATAAAAATCAAATGATAACCAAGGGATGCAACAAAGCCAACAAGCTCCGTTTCAAAGGAAGCCATCACAGTTGGAAGAGACCTTGCAGAATTTCATTAAGGTCACTCAAAGTATCTTTGATCAGGTAAATAAGAACCACTAAATTATGAGTAGAAACCATGATGCGTCAATCAAGAATTTGGAGACACATATTGGTCAATTATCCAAACAAATAACAGCTTTACCAAGCTCAAGTGGAGAATTCACCGGTAACACTGTCGATAATCCTAATAATGAAACATGCAAGGTTATGGAAATGGATTTTGGGGTAGTTACTGAAAAGGGTGAAGCTGAAAGAGTTAAAAAGGTTAAAATTGAGATAAAGGAAGGTGGAAGTGAAAAAGAGGATAGCGAAAATCAAGGTGACAAAGAGGAAAGAGGAATCACCATTGATTAACTTATAGACAAAAATTCTCATTGGAGGAGAACAAAGAAGAAAATCTTGAATGAACCAAACCCACCTTTACCAGATTACATAAAACCACCATATCCGATCATTAAGAAGAAACCGATACATGAGGATGAGGCTGGAATGTTTAAGAAATTTAAGGAAGTGTTGACACAACTTCAGGTAAATATCTCTTTTCATGAAATTTTAGAATTAAATCCCAAGTTTGCTAAGTTTATGCAGGCATTGTTGAAAAGTGGAAAGCAGAAGTTAACTCACGAATAGGTCAACATGACAGAGAAAGTGGAGATGGCGGAACCGCCGAAAGTGCCACCAAATATGAAGGATCCAGGGGAGTTCAACATCACTTGTACCATTGATGGGTTAAAAATTCCACATGCTTTATGTGACTTAGGTTCAAGCATAAATGTCATCCTGTCACACCCTAATTTTGAGCATGAATCACCGAATCGATACATACATAATAACTTTTGCATCTCTACATATTATAGCATGTTTTCCATGCCGCATAATGCCTAGAATTTCAGTCGAAATAAATTTTTGGATCTATAGATAAACCGGTTGAATCAATTATCAAATGTGTGTCAAAATAGTGGGCAAAAAATATCAAAATCGAGCTTGTAGGCATCAGTTTTATTAATCTACGTTTCACGTAGTTTAACCTAGTGTGGTCGATTTATTTTTTTGGCTACTTTTTCGGTCACATTTTGATCTGCCTGAGCCTTTTAACCGGTCATTTTTTATTTCAAAATTTGATTAAAACTTGTATGCTTCCAAGAAGTTTATTTCGCGCTGATCATTTTTATGCATCCAGTTTAATTTTTTGAGTATTTTTGCATGCATTTTTTTCATTCATTTTGAGCCCTTTTAGTTTTATTTTTGTGTCCAAATATTCAAATTAATTATTTAGAATTATTCGATTAGTTAGTTTTAGTTTTGATTAATAGTATTTGTTTCTAATTTATTTACTAAGCTTTTTCTTTAATAATAAAAATAGTAATATTAATTTCAAAACAAAGAAGTTTGTTAATTTTGAACTTGTATTGGATTCCCATTTGTCCACCTATCACCAACTCACAATGAGCATCCCTTCAGTCATACGAGTACATGCTGGTGAGGATTAGAAATTGATTTTCCAAGGGCACCAATGACCAACCAACATGAGCCCCACTCACTCTTTTTCTTTTTCTATTTTCTCTATCTCAATAACGGTTCTTTGCTTGATCTCTCTCATGGGTTGATAGTTCGACAATCCCACCCCATAACACAATAAAAGGAAGGAAAATGAAGGAGGGTATGCTGGAAATATGACCATATCAGTTTTCGAAGGAATTTAAAAAGGAGAAAAACCAATAAAAAATATATAGGACCACCTCCTTACTTTTCCATTCGTTTTAAAATCGATACTTTCTCACCCAAAAAAAGAGTATTTTTGGTTCATCTTTTCCTCTCCACAACCGCCTCCTTTATTCCTCCATTATTTAAAATTATAAACCTCCTTCAACCTCTACACTATTCGAACAGGACCACCACCTACAATAGGTGACAACAACCTCACCTTCATGCGACCACAGAACCACCATGCGAACGAAACTCCTCGCGATTTTGAGCTTTGTCGGAGGAACCTCTCCTCCGTCCACTAACAAACAACGGCCTTCCTTCAAACAACTCCCTCGGGAAATCGACCATGTTTTCTCACTCTTTGTTTTCGTTCGAAACTCCGATGGAAAGGCGCACTGCAGCTTCATTATCACCTAATATAGTAGCAACCTATATCATCACAACACAGTGAGCATCCACAATAAGCTCAACTCTTTTTTATCATGATTCCAGCGACAATATCCACAACAACAGTAAAGATTCAGGTTCAGTGTAATTGATATTTCAGATTTAACACATTTTTGTTGTTTTAAATTTGATCCATAGCATGTCTTTTGATTGCGATGCTTTGATGTTTGAGTTGCTGAAGTTTGATTTCAAGTTGTGTTTGTTTAGTTGTTTACTTGGTTGATTTATTTTATTGTTGTTGGATTAATACTATTAATGATTCTATTTGAAGTTGCAAAGTATGACTTTCATGTTGGTTTGCATTCCGATGCAATAAGTTACAACTACTGGTGTTTGTACATGAGGCATTGTTTGGCCTGAGTTTGATTCCTTTTAGTTTTTCCCATTTTTTTCATTTTTTTTCTTTATGTATTATTCAATGCCATTCTTTGACAAGATGAGGCCAGTGGTTGAGTTGGTTGAGGCTCACGTCTCCCAACTCCCCTAACTTGGTTTTGAGTCCTGCAGGCCACCTTTTTCCTTTTTTGGGGTTTTTGAGTTTTTTCCATTTATGTGTTTTTCCTCCTTATCTACTTGTCCACGACTTTGTTTGACCGATGAGGGTCATGGTTGAGTTAGTTGATGCTTTGTCTCCCAACCCCCATGACCTAGGTTCAACCTCTGTCTGCCACACATTCTCCATTTTGGTGTATTTTTTCTACTTTTTCTACTTTTTGTTTTGTTTTTTTTTATCATTTATTTTTATCAAATAAACTGTCATTTTTAGGGGTTTGTAGCATTTAGCTCTTCCTATTTACACTTTATTTGTAATATCATTTTTATGTTTATTTTTCCATCTTTTTTATTTCGATTATGATCGTTGTAATTTTGCAATATTAATGATTAATGAAGTGTGATATGTGTGAGGTTTTGTTCTACTTTCTTTGAGTCATTTCATTACTGAAAATCGGATTGTAATCTGCGGATTCAACATGTTCATGTCGTTATGCCGCCGATTTCTTATCGATATATTTAGTGTATTTCACTGCGTTATGACCTGTTTGCATACGACGTATCATTTGTTGTTGATACACACAAACCGACTTTGAGCACATTACCTAGGGTTTTGCTTGCACTTCTTGGTTGCTTGCTTATTTTATTTGTCGATTGTGAGGTTGCTTAATATTGGTTTTCATATTGTTTACTTTGTATAAATTAAACCTTACTTTATGACTTTATTTGGTTAAGTGTTTGAGTTCATTTCCATTCCATTTTTGCAATGATATGTTTTCACGTTAGCATTTCCTTTGATTCATGATAACATACAACGATCCAACGTCGTTGGTTGTTTAAATCGAATTCAAACTCAATTTCCATTTTCTTTGCACGTCTTTTGCATTATCTGACATCCATTCACATCCCCGCATCATGATTTTGATTCGTGCACGTTTCATTCTTATTTTACTTCTTTCAATTTAATTTAGATGATCGTGTTTTGTGGATATGACTTGTGTGTTGCTATCTCCTATTCACATGGCTTACTCTTGGGCCTTCTTACAATGAGACCATTTCTCGTGCACGTACATTCATTTACTTGCGTTTGTTAATTGGGCTCGATTTAATCGTTTCATTATCTCATATCCCTATTCAACAAAATATACCCATATTCCCATGACGTGTAATAATTTTACCACTTTGTTCTTGATTCCTTATTGTTTAGCTAGTTCTAACACAAGAATAAAACCAATCCCTTTTCAAATAACAAAAATAAAAACTCGATCCAACTTCGAGTATTTTCTCAAAGACCAAACAATCCAAACCATTTCAAACCATTCTATTCATCCACTTCTACCATTCCCAATTTCTTAAACTTTTCACTTTCAAACCATTTCATTCAAACTCTTTTGTAATCGTTAATCAGAAGTTTGATCCAATGTCAAGCCATTTTCTCAATGAAAATAAAAAATACTTAACCACAATTCAACACTTTTCAATAAAAGATATGAAAGGAACGGGGTGTAGTCCGCAATCTCCGGAGAGTTAAGATCCGAGATGTAGTTATCGCCAATATAAACACTCATCATCCTCAAAATCAATTTCGCAATGCTTAATAAACCCCAACTAGCTTCAATTGCGCTTTCTCAAGCCAAACTTCAAAAACATCTAAAAGTATCAAAACCCTTTTGCAAATAAGATGAAAAAGGAGCGAGGTGTAGTCCACGAATTCCCGAGGGTTAGGAACAGAGATGTAGTTCTCGCCTCTCCGAACTATCTCATCATCTAAAAATACTTCTAACTAATCAAACTCTTTTTTCACCTCCGCGCGATTTATCCTTAAACCTTTTCTCAAACGAAAGGTACTTTGTCTTAAGACGATGCAAATCAATGTTTCGTCCACTTGAGCGTGTGAGTAAGCTTGTGACATTACCCACGAATGTTGATTTGTAAATCCATTCGGTCGTGATGCAAACATTCTCTTCTCCACTTGTTTTGGGTAGACAAAAATGTTTTCATCGATTGACACAAAGTAGCTTTCGCTAAAATCGACCAATAAAGTAGACTTTTCTACCCAGAACTACGTAAGCCTTCAGTTCTCTATTGCACCCAGAGATACGTAGGAGCAGGATTTGTAAATTTTTCCAGGTTCATTAATAAAAAAAAAATAGGTTTAGTTCATTTCTTCGCACTTTAATAAAAAATCCAAAAATATTTTCTATTTTCTTTTGATCCTATTCTTCTTTACCTTTTAATAACTCGGGAAGTCTAACATTTCTAAGCTAACACTAAAGCTCACAACTAACCTAATGGTTCTCGTTGACTACAACGAACGTGAGGGGTGATAATACCTTCCCCTTGCGTAATCGAATCCCGAACCTTGATTTGGTTGCGATGACCATAATCATTTTCATTCTTTCTTGGGTTTTAATGATAATTCCCCTTTCCTTTTTAAGAATAAATAAAGTTCAGTGGAAAATCTATTTAGTCCATCCCGCGAGCGTGCGATTGCGCTTTGCTAAGTCGTGTTCTCATTTTTTCAAGGTGCGACACATGCCACTGAGAAAATTTAAGGAATTGAAGATAAGAGAGATTATACCGGGAAACATGACACTCACTTTAGTCGATTCATCTATGACACATCCACATGGTATTGTACAAGATGTGTTAGTTCATGTTGATGGTTTGACCTTCCCTGCATACTTAGTGGTGATCAACATGAAAAATGATTCAAAAGGGTAAGTAATTCTCGGACTCCCATTATTGGCAACCGAGAAGTCAAAAATAGATTTAGAGACTGATGAACTGATTTTAAAGTTCAATAAGGAAAAGGTGGTGTTGAATGCATACCAATGGATACCATATATGGAGGATCTAGAGACATGTTATCAATTTGAAGAGAAATGTAGTGGAGTTCACAAAAGAGAGAAAAAAGGAGTTTTCACCGGCGTGAGGGTATCCATTGCGCCTGACGTGCTTTAAGCTTGGGATGTCAAGCTAATGACGAAAAAGAAGTGTTGGATGAGAGGAAACCCATCATTTTTAATCATTTTTGTTTTGAAGAATTTAATTTATTTTTATTCAAGACCAGCCACAAGAGGAAGTAGCTACTCAAGCATAACCCTTCCATGAGGATCTATATTGTCTTTGATAAATAAGTTTGTAGCTGTTTTTATTTTATTTTAGATTTGCAAGTTTAGAACTTTAGCATTGAACATATGATCCAAAAGAAACTTGATCCTTACAATAGCAACAAGCAACTTGAATGCGAAGAATGAGAAAGGAATCAACAGACTTGTACTCAACCTACAGATACCTTATCTAGTAAGGTTTGAGTCAAATATTTCCATTGTTCACTTTTCTTTCTTTATGAGTATATATGCATTATTATTTTATCTGGTTTGATCTATTTCTAATTAAGTTATCTGGTTTGACCGACACACACTAAGGCAGTTTTTTGTTTATAACTTTGAGCATTTTTAAACCACCTTGTAGTAATAGGTAATCCATTGCTAACAACTTTGAGCCTAAGCCCTTTCTTTCGGTGACATAGCCACATCTATTAGCCAATTAACTTGAAAGATTAAATCTTTCCACCTTCGCTTTAGAGTTAGGTATAAAATTTAGTTCCTTGATTATATGCAAAAGAATAAGTTTAGGGTTGCTCTTGGAAGTGAGCAAACTTTTAAGTGTGGGGTGGGGGTAATAAAGAATATGTCCAAAAGTTCAAAAAATTGAGAAAAAAAGAAGTGGGAAAATACAGTTCTTCAAAAAAAATGAGAAAAGAAAATAAATGATATTAGAAGAAGAACCATAACTCTCTAGTACTGTTAAAAAGGAACAAATAGGTATGATGATATAATGAGAACTAGACACCTAACTCCAAAGATTTAAACATACTTTCCTCAAAATATCCTACCCAAGCATAAGCCAGGTTACAACCTGAAAAGACCTCTAATGTGTGTGTTGTGATTTCTATGATGAACTCTATTAGAACATGATCAAGCTAAGTATAATTGATTTTACACATTGATTGAGAGATCATCATATCCATTGAGTGAGTTATAGTGAGCTGAGAGACAATTGAGTACTCGTCAATGTTGAGGACGATTTATGAATTCTCCGGATAGGATTTGGGAGCTAGAACAATGGTCAGGTAAAAGAAATATTTAATTTGGTGATGTTCGATTGTTATTGTGTGACTTGTTGTCTGTTGAAATGTGCAGTTCCAGGCGAGTTACTTGAGGACAAGCAACAACTCAAGTTTGGGGTTATGATGACAGTCCGTCACTGCACATATTTTGTCGAAGAATCAAAGCAGAACAAGTGAAAGTTGAGCTAAAATGAAGAAGAATAACCAAAGAATACGGAAAAAATAGTTAAGTGTGAAAATTGTGGACTTAGTGAAAATTTGAGTGAAAAAAGGAGAAAAAGCATGCAGCCACTGGAATAATCAATTGACCATTAGTCTATATGTTGGACCTAGGGTAATTATTATACTTACATTGGTTGAATAGGAATAGGAGACCCTGAGTAGTGGCATAAATAATTAGTGTTATATACATCGTCTAACTCTGCTTACGTTGGCGGACTAGGGATAGAAAGCTCCGAGTAGTGGTTAGTGAGTTATTTCATGAGGCATCGGCTATAACGATTTTGTTAATTCTCCGTGGTGTTATAGTGATAAGACCATTCACACAAGGCATCAAACATAAAAAATAGAGGAATAAAGGATTCTAGAAAAAAACCTAACCGCTTTGGTGATATTGTTCAATAGTTTATTTACTTTTCATAATGAAACTCGAAACCCCCATTTTTACTAGTTTTCTACAAATTGCACACATTTTGTCTTGCTTGAAGGCGGTTCCTGTGGATTCGATCTTTTTATTACTTTGACGATATCGATACACTTGCCAAGAAGTCATCAGCTGGTAACAAGAATCGAAGTAAATCAAGAGGAATCAAAGGAAAGCCTACCTTTTGAGCGGTGGCTTGCTCTGGCAAGTGTTGAGAAGCTCGTAGATGAGAATGCAGTGAAATCTAGAGGTTAATTAGGTAAGCTTCAATCTCCTTTCTTCCATTTGTGATTTATTATTATTCTTCTTCTTCTACCATAATAACTTGTAGGAGTATTTGCTCTCACTTTTTATTGTTGTTGTCACGTTGTGTGTGTGGGGATGAGGTATAGTGCAGAGAGGTTGATGGAGAAGAACAAAATTGCAGCGAGAGAGAGAGAATTGAGAGTAGGAGAAGAATGTGATGAAGTGAGAATCAGAGAGAGTTGAAAGTGATTTTCAGTGAATGGTTGTTGAATCATGAAGCTTGAAGGAGATGAACTGTTATATATAGTAGAATTTAATAACCGAATCATGAAGGTTGGGGCATGGGAGTTAGAAGTTAGGGCATAGTTAACAACTAGAAATTCAATGAGAAAGTTAGTTGGTGAATGGTAACTCAGTTACACTCTGTTAAAGTTAGTTATCAGTTAAATTCCTCTGTTAGAGTTAGAGGTTGTTAATGTTGAAAACCGTTAGTGTGAATATTAGGTGAAATTATTGAATTGAAACTTTCTTTGTGATGTTGAGATTAGTTCAAGTGAATTAGTTGTTAGAACTAGTTAGGAACAATTATGAATGTAGTTAGTTGTTGTTAATGTTATGTTTGAATTTGAATTAGATAGTGGGGATTAGTGTGAACTCTGGTTTAGGTGGACATTTGACTAACCTAAATTGGTTTGTTCAAGAATTGGACTTAGCTTAGTTGTATTTGAACTAAATTATTGAATGAACTAGTTCAATTTGTCATGTTGGTTTGGCTCAAAATAGTTAATGAAGGGTAATAAGTTGTGGATTAAGTGGCTGCTGAATTGGAGTTAGTTATGGTGTAAGTTAGTGAATTCATAATGTGAATTGAAATATATTGAAGTTAGAATGATTTGTTTTGTTAGTTTAGCTAGGGATGAAGTGAGTTAAAGGTTTGTATCTACTATGAGTTAGTTGTAGGTTTTGAGATGAGTTAGGAATTGTTAAAGTTTTCACATGATATTAACTAGTAGCAGCTGTTATGGGATTGAAGGGGTCCATGTTGATGTGCAAACTTGGTATCTATAGTTTGAATTGAATTTGACAGTTGGTGTATGTTGTGTTAGAATGAAATTGAAGTTAGGGAATAACTTTTCTCATTTTATTTGTTTGAATTTTGAGATTAGGATAGTTATTTTGAATCAATTGTGGAATTGTTGATTAGTTTCTTAATAATTCTATTAGCACAATGAAGATTCTATTGATGTTTTCTAAGGAACTGAGTTAGTTAATTTTGATGTGAAAAAGATTTAGTTAGAAAAAAATCAGTTAGTAACCTGTTAGTGTTGAAATGCTTTTATGTTAGCATTATTAGTCAGTTTAGCTGTCAGTTTGAATCTCGCATCAATTAATGAAGTTAACAAAGTTAAACTTTTGTTATAAGTTGTTAGTTTGGTTAGTAATTGTTGAATTGAATTGTAGTTAGATTGAATTGATGTTGAAATAATGTAATGGTGTTACATTGGATTTGATGTATGTGAATTATCATGAAAATATGCAGGCGACTAATTGGTATGTAAGAAAATATGCAGGTTGTACAAGGGACTGTTATAATGATAACTTGGCTTGAGGTTGAATGTTACTGCAATGCAATGGCTTGGCTGAACATGCGCGGCTGTAACCTATTAACCACTTTGGCTAACCGGTTACCAACTCAATGGTTTTTTTTCTTCTAGGTTATTGGATGCATTGTTTGTGTATGTGAGAATGAGTTATGACTGTGCATGGTGTATGCATTTCAGAACTGGTGTGCATTGATGGGATGTAACAATGTTTTGGCATGGCCTTTTGGTCATGAAGGCATGAACCAAGATTGGAACATAAAGAGGACATGATCCAAAAACAACATCAAGAATTGTGAAAGCTTTGAAAAAACACAGGATAGCTTATGAATGAAGGAAAAAGTAGAATTAGGGTTTAGAATAGTTAGTTGACTTTGGTCAACAGTTTGACCAAAAAGTCAACGGTTTATCAAAAGTCAACTGTAGGACAAAAATGTAATTTTGTGTGTAATTTGTTTTTGACTCATTATGTAATGTGGTTTGAATGTTTGTAATGAAAAAAGGCTTCTTTTGAAATGAATTGTGTAACTTGCATATCAAATAACATGCTTTTTCCTCCAAAATTACACTCTTGAATATTTGAATTGAAATTGAACCTTGATGGAATTTGATCATGAATCTTGACTTGCCTCTGACCACTTGAATGAAATAGCATGCCATAAATCAAACAACAATCAATGATGATCACTAAGTAGGCTTTATATAGAAAATGATCACCAAAAGCCAATCTTGACAATGACCTCCAAAATTAATTGTCTCATAATGCAATCCATAAACCATGGTCTAAGAATTAGGGTTTCACAAGAGTTGATCCATCAAACACCATTGTTGTGCCAAAATAATCAAGACATAGCATAAGCTTGATCCACCGGCTTTGTATCATAAATAGCAAAATCCTTGAATCAATGATGCTTATTTGAAATGCAATTGTGAATGAATATCTTATGATGGATGATTAGGGCATATGAATATGCAGATAAAATGAAAAACTATGACAACTTTTGGGGTATGACATGCACACATCGAAGCTGAGTATTCTCCCTAACGACTTCCTTAGAACTTTATATCTGAGGCACAACATAATGATACTCTTGTCTTTGTCCACCATCTTAGTCTTCTCTACTTGAGTTAGACTATGTGCATCAATGTCACACCCATTAATGCTTCAATACACTTCTTTTAAATTAAGATTTCTTGCATCTTTACTTTTCACAATAAAAAATCAATGTATCCAAAAAAACCTCTTAATCTATCATTTAAAACCCATGATAGATACTCATTTGTAAACAAAATCTCTTTACGATAGATGCTGATTGTTGTGAAAACTCTAAAAATTCTAATGAATTTATTGATAGTTGTTAAATTCAAACACACTAAAATTTTTTATGTGTGGAAAAAAAATCAATAAAAAGCAAATCCATATTTTTGAGTGAGTTGAATTTTAAATTCTTATATAAACTGAATCTATAAACTTATCAATTATCGATTTATATATTAGACTTGTCTCATTAGAACTCTTTTAGAGTACCTCAATTCACCTCTTAGTAACATTTTCTAATAATTTATATCTAGCGGCTATTTATTTATGGAAAGAACTCTCTTTCTGATATACAAAGCTGAAAATCAGAAAATGTCATCAATTATTGAAAAAGTCCACAATGTTGAAGAGGTGGCTCACACATAAGAAATTAAGATGCTTGACAGAGATATTTTAAATAATGACAAACTCGAATTCATGGCACTTGACAGAGTCTATAAACTATCATATTATCATTTATTCATTGTCTAATGTATACTGACCATGAAAGATACAATACGACAATTGCACTTACATCTCTATATTCTTCATACCATACCCACATTTTCAAAATATACTTTAGTATTATGAAAACCATCAAATTCCTCCATACTTCTATTTTCATTTATTCAGAAATTATTTTTTATTTTCTTATTTTTAAAATAATTTTAAGAAAAAAAATCTCCAAAATATAAATTTGATTTTGAAATTTAAAATTATTGAAAAAAAATAAGTTTAATAAATTAGTTTTCGGAAAGTTAGAAAATAAGTGCTCGTTTTTATAAAAATATTTATTTTATGTCTTTTATTAAATGGAGACTGAGTTGAGAATTTTTTATCCAAATAATCTAATTTTTTTGATTTTTTTTAAATAACTCATATTTTAAATTAATTCTCAAACTATCACACTTTCTAAAAAAAATATTAACACATAGGTGTCAGATGAATTGTCATCTACCCTTAAATTTAAAGAGGATGCGTCAATTGAATTGACTTTTGTGTGTAAAGAATGAAAGGAGGCGTCAATTGGTCTGGCTTCTGTGTGTATTGTGTAATTTTTTTTTATATAAATAAAGGTGTAGTGTGATTCATTTTTCCACATCTCTTTTCATTATATTGCAAACATGGTTTGTCTTCGTCGCCACTATGGGAAAATGATTTATTCGAGAGATAAGCCTCCGATGGAGATGCTCTTCTAGAACATCTGTTATTTCGAGCAACTACAGAGGAAGTTGGTTGTTGGTTAGACGGAGACATACCTGGAAGCAAAAAAATTAGAAGTATTGAGAGACGCAATGTCGTACGTGGGTGGATGCAAGTTAAAAATGATAAGGATGCGAGGGAAATGATGTTTGGACCAAATGATATCAATTTCATTGATGTAATCAGTTAGAAATGTTGTTTTTAAATGTTGTGGTTAAGTATTTTTTATCTGTTTTAATATCTGTTGTTTGTGTTGTTTATTCAGACCTGTTCGTTTTTAAGTATGTTTAAGTTGGGGTGATGTTTGTTGTTAACATTGTTGTAACAAAAAGTTATTAATATATCAAAATCAAAGGTTACGAAAATTGAAAGAGAGTACTAAAATATGATGCAGAGGTTGCTCCGAGATTGGGATTTTTTTATTGTGTTTGGGTTGACGACATATACTACATTATCTTATCATTTTATCATCCATATCTATTTCTATTCTAATACGCGTGTTGTTTGGTCATCCTTTTTTCTTTCTCCGCATCTCATCGTTGTGTCAAACTATGTCCCCTTGATATGGAGGCTAATATGCCTTCATGGCTAGCACTGAGAAGCTTTCGCTGTAGACATTCATGACGGTAATGGCCTTGTAAACATCAGATAGATGGATGTAAGCGTCCTGGCGAGTATGTGCGCATGCTGCAACGACATGGGAGCAAGGTATACAGAAGGCCTGGAACTTGCCACAATCACACCAACTTTTGTTTAGTCTGACAACATAGGATAAATTTGACCTCCCCTCGTCGTCTATTTTGGACATGTTAGCAAAATCATGTATTGGTCGATTGATAATAAATTTATTCTAGCTTTATATGAAAGATGGCGTCCTGAGACACACACATTCTAGTTTCCAACCGATAAATATACCGTAACGTTAGAAGATGTGTACATGTTATTGGGGCTGCCTATCGAGGGTAAGGAGGTAAATGAGAAAACCAACTATGTGAACTCAATTTGCATGGAACTCTTGGGTGCTGACTTGTTAGATAATAACTCGAGAGGTCAAGGTATACTCCTTTCACGCCTTAAGGCATATGACAACAGCTTACAGTTAGATTAAAATTCTACCGAAGATGCTCGAATAATAAAAACTAGGTGTTATATTATGCTTTTAATTGGTTTATTTTTATTTCCCGAAGGTAATGATTCTAGTATGCATGTTATGTATTTACCTTTATTAAGACATGTATATAGAATAAGAAGTTATAGTTAGAGGTCCTCTTGTTTGACTTATCTTTATAGTTCTTTGTGTAAAAATGCACACAAAGACACATCTACATTTTCTGGATGCAATGTTTTGCTCCAAACATGGAGTTGATCCAGACTACCGTCCCTAGCGCCCATCAACCACAATTCGTTCACATTCCCATACGCACAAAAGTAAGTTCTTAACAACTAACAATATTTACTTACTTTACCAATTATTATCTCTAAATAATATATTTACTTTTTTGGTACAGATGGTTGGCTCGTGGTATGAGTTACAACAGATGTCCTAGACACTGTATTACCTAATATCGTAATCTCTTGGATCACCTTCGACCAACAAATATACTCTTATTTACCGAATTAATTCGAAATAATTTGTTTATAATATCACCCATTTTATAATCTAATATATTTTCACATTTCAATTCATTTGGCGTCTATATCTAAACTTGGATCATGACCATGAAACCAACGAACAAGATGCATCTGTTTGGACTGCATGTACATCGATCATAAGGTTCACCACTGTGGAGATGCACCATAGTGATCGTGTTAAATTGCAGTTTCGTATGCTTCAACACATCCCAGATCCCCCGACAAACCTCAAAGAGTGGCATCTAAGAAAAGTTAACGATCAATGAAACTTTAACCTTGGCAAAGCTTCGTTAGATCTGAGTGTCGAAAATGGAAGCACTGACAAGACCCTGTCTTAACTAGCGCTGTGATGCCAACCGAAAAAAACCAACTCGTAGTTATATAACTTGGTACATATCAGTTGGATTTGAGTTCCTCGCCGAGGATATATACCTATACGACCCACGTCGGGTAACTTACACACAAGAAGGTTCAAAATCTAACCCCCTACAACATTGCCAGACCGGTTAC
This sequence comes from Lathyrus oleraceus, assembly GCF_024323335.1. Classification (NCBI taxonomy): domain Eukaryota; kingdom Viridiplantae; phylum Streptophyta; class Magnoliopsida; order Fabales; family Fabaceae; genus Lathyrus; species Lathyrus oleraceus. The sequence continues at coordinate 597,675,150 of NC_066583.1, read as the reverse complement.
TCATAACCCCTACCCATCAAAATTATTGACCCACAAACAGACAAATCTACGACCTTAACCTGCCAAACACTTAACCATAATACCAATAACATACCTCGTACCACCACCAACAAGAAGATCATCATCAAGACACCAAACATCTCTATGCACCTAACACATCACCCTACCATAGCGCCTTAGCTAAAACACTCAACAATCATTTAACACCAATCGTCCATCCTCATACTATAGCCAAGAAGCTCAAACATCACAAAACCAAAACATGCAGAACCATGTGGCTACCAAACACCACAACAACCATTTCAACCTTTCCCCGACGCATCATTCATATCAATACCGTCCTTCAATCGTCCCGGTCGCCCTCCAATAACTCAAACACAATCCAACTACTCTGACATGAGTCACGAACTCAGCTATGGCGGTAACGCTTCATTGCATACATAGGACTGCGTGAATTTGTCTGAATATCTTAGGGAATCTTCTGTAGGTGGTGGTGATGTTCCCGGGGCCTCAAATCCTCAAACACCTGGGGTGAATCATCAACATGAGTTAGGGCCACGCATCCGGGTAGATATGGGATGTGGTACCGGAGGTCGGTTAGGTCATCCCGGTCAACGACATTAGTCTTTTTGATATTCATATGTAAACACATATTAGTATTAATACCAATTGCTACAATTTTGACCTTTATATAAAATGTACATTGTTTTAAAAAAAAATTACATAACACACATAGGTGTCAGATCAATTGGCGTCTCCTCTTAAACCTAACACATAGGCGTCAATTGAATTGACAACACTAGCTGCAGAAGTCAATCTAATTGGCGCCACCTCTTTAACTTAGAGAGCAAACATCAATTCATCTGATATCAGTTCTTCAAAATGGATTATTTAAAAATTCTTTGAAATGTGAATTATTTTAGAATTTTTTTTTGAAAATATGGGCATTTTGATTAAAAACTAGTGTTGATTGTATAAAAAAATGAAAGGTGTGGTTTGTAAATTGTAGTGTGGAGGTAAAACAGCCCTAAAATTTATCTTTACCAGCCCAAGCCCATAAATAAATAAAATCTGTTTGATATTTCTTCAATTCACCTCTTCTAGATTTAAAAGCTATGTTTCTTCTAAGATATGAATCAATTGTTTACCAACTACATCAATTTCAATAAAACAAAAATCAGTTTGTCTTCCACTATATACTAGTTTGAATCTTTTCCAATTATTATCTGTCGACATTACTTACTACTAATCAACTCAATAATCATAAACTACTATTTTGGATAAAGATGAATTTCACAGGCTCAACACAAGATCAAGCAACTAGTCCATAATCTTCAATCTCACCCTCCTAAATCTTCACAAAAAAAACTAATAATATTATAACCATTCCAACACTCACAGAAAAAGGAAAATATGAGTTAGTTTATTATGTTCTACTAACATGAAGAATTTACAAACCTCTATGAACATTAAGCTACTACATAATATATATTCTCAAAAACCACTACTAAAACAAACAAGACAAAGTAGCTATCATAATTTAACCTTCACCTTTAATTTAATTAGGACCCCAACAACTCAAGTACATGACAGTTCTAAGTGATTCTTCTGCTTTTTTAAACCTATCAGCAGCATTTTCAGAAACATTACCAACAGCACAGTTCTTTGATTTGGAAGGAAAGTGTTGTATTCTTGAGAAGCCTTTGTAAGAACTAAGGATGTTTTTTCTTTTTGATCCATCTTTGATTCCTTCCTCCATGTTTGAAAAATATCTCACTTCATATCAGTTCCTTTAAATATTTTCTAGTTTCACAATTATGTTAGTTCACTCTGATTTTTTTTGGATAGAATGGTAGAAGCTAGATACAGATTAGATTTGGGATATGAAAGATTAAAGAAAACAACTTGCTCAGAGAGAGAGAGAGAGAGATATTTCAACTACTGAGGCATTTAAAGTGAGGTATTGCCTTGTATTATATACAGGAATAGAAATGACTAGCCTAATTTTTTAGCTTAGACGCATTATAAAAAATATGTTAAATTTTAATAAAAGCAATTGATCATGTTGGCATATTATTATAAGACAGAATGATTTTAAAAATAAGCTTCATGATTAAACTCTTTAATTTTCAATGATGAATAAGAGAGAAGGATTTGTTGGTATTAGAGATGGACATACTTGTCCTTCGTTCATTGTTCTTAAATTATAAGAGAAAGACACTAAATTTTTATTTTAAATTTTAATATCTTAAATATATGAATTATATTCTTCAATATTTATATAATTTATTCATAATCAATATAAAACTATCCAATATTTTTCGACGGAGCATGTAGAGCTGTTAAAACAGGTTATTCGATATTAAATACACTAAAAATGGATTATTCGATATTAAATACACTAAAAATTGATTATTCAATATTAAATACATCAATTCATACTATCTTGAATTTTATAAGGTTGTTTACATTATATTATGCGTTTAAAAATTAGTACCCCTCTTTAAATTTTTTGAATTATCTAACCTTAAACAGATTATTTTTTATATTAATTTTTACACAAAAATTTAAATAAAACTTCATAATATTTATTATAAATACAATTGAAAAATTATATTATTTTAAATATAATATATTTTTAAATATTATATTACTTTTTATAAATAATATAATATATTAATACATGTCTAAGTTATATAAAATAATTCTTAAATATTTAATATATAAAAAATTAATAAAATATAAATACATTATAAAATAAAACACAAAATAATTGAATATTAATTTGAATATATTAATATATAATATTTTTAAAAATTAAAGAATAGAGATAAAATTTAATAAAATGAAAAAAAACAATATTTTTTTTAAATAAAACATTATAATAAATTAGATTTATTTTAATAATAAAATAAATACTATCAATTATTTTTTAAAAATCGTGCATAACTTAAATGAGATACTTTCTTCGTCCTAAATAATAATTTTTTTTTATGATATTTCACAAAAATTTAGATTATAATTAATTTTGTAAATAAATAAATTATATATCATTTATTAATAATATGAAAAGATGATAAAATAAAAGAATAATATAAATAGTAGATAGTATGATAAGAAAAAATTATTAATATTTAATTTATATTGCAAAACAATTTAAAATATAAAATAAAATATTTTAGAAAATAGGAGTATCATATAATTTAAAATGAAAATAGCAATTTGTATGAGATAGTACTGGAATATTGAAAGTTAATAAAAATAATTACATGTCTTTTGTGTTTATTAAAAGTTAATAAAAATAATTACATGTCTTTTGTGTTATTTCAGAATTTCATGCAGCCCCTTACGCACGTGGTCCAACACGCTACTAGTAGTAACTAGTATGTGATATTATGCCCTTTTCTCTATCTGAATAAGATCACTGCAGTTTGTTCTTATCCATTGCAAACCATGCCAGCTATTACTCTAATCAAATCAAATATCTCTTTTTTCTTTCTTTACCAACTTCACAGCCTTTTTTTTCTTCTCTTAAATACTCCTTCGGATATTACTTTCATATTTTGATTTTTTTTTTCAAGTTTTCAACACTTAATAGTAATATATTTATTTTGTATCATATTTTTTTATATATTCCTTTTAAATAAAAAAATTTCAGACGAAATAAACAATTAAAAGTTACTGGCATCCCCCATATATACTTAAATAGAGTGTCAATTGAATTGATGCGGTGTATTTCTTTTATAATATTATTTATGTTATTTGCGTTTTTTTTTTAGGTTTGACGTGATCTCCGAAATTATTTGTGCATCATTTTTTATGTGTAAATAAATTCATAGATAATATGAAATATGCAGGAAGATTTACATATAATTTAATAAAATAAAATAGAGAACACCAATTCAAGAAGGGTGCCAATAACATCTAAGTATTCATTTTGTTTGTATTTTTTCTGTTTGAGACATATGTATATTAAAAAATATGATAGAAAGATGAGTATATTGATATTAAGGGTTAGAAATTTGATTATTTGGAAAAAAGATTCTCATATTTTTTTGAATAATTTAATAAATAGTTGTTGGATTTGGACTTTTTTTTACGTGGAGAAAAACTTAAATATGTGTATGTGCACGTGTAACTTTAAGGTGATAGGTGCGTGAGTTCTATCACTTATAAATGTTTAAATCTCCACATTTTCAACCAATGTATGACTATTATTCATACTACTCACACTTGATACATTCTCAACACTCCCCCTCAAGTGTGAGTCTACAATGCTCCTCCTCAAGTGAAAGCTCTTTTTTACTTCCATAAACTATTGTACCGCACCAAACGTTTCTTATTCATCACCCTGGCGTCGTTGACACTCTTCAATGAAACGTTTCTTATTCACCACCCTTGTGGTGCTGTTTGACTTTCGATACAAGTAAGCCAAACAATTTCTCGAACCAAAGGCTCTGATATGATTTGTTGGGGGAGTTTTTTCACTAGGGAGCATATATATATATATATATATATATATATATATATATATATATATATATATATATATATATATATATATATATATATATATATATATATATATATATATAGATAGAGAGAGAGAGAGAGAGAGAGAGAGAGAGAGAGAGAGAGAGAGAGAGAGAGAGAGAGAGAGAGAGAGAGAGAGAGAGAAATCAGTTTCAAAAGAGAGAGAAAAGGAGAGAAACAAATTCTCATTTTCCTGTAATAAACCTCAATAAATCTGCGATTCCAGTTTCGTTAACCGTTGGTTCGAGCTCTTTTATACAAAGAAGGTTCACAACACATGTGTCTACCTTTTGAAGTTATAAAACGAAGTCTGAGCTGTGACATATTGGCTTCGCACTACAGTTGCAGATTTGGGTATTTTCAGCTTCTTTCTTATTTGTAAGCTAATCTGCTATGTGATTTTATTGTTGTTAGCACTAGTTTGTGAATCACTGAGACTTTATTTTACCTTTATTTGATTATAGTAGACTTATTTCTTTGATCTGGATGACCCATGGTTTTTTACTCTCACGTTAAGGGTTTTTCACATTCAAAGATCAATGTTTTCTTGTGCCTTTATTTGTTCGATTTGCTGCCATATATTTGTTGTTAATCCTCATAGGTTCTTAAAAGTTTAAGGATTTTTATTTCTGTTGCGCATTTGTTTGTTATTATGTGTTAATTTCCCATCATAATGGTATTAGAGTCAATATTTCGGGTAAGGGCCAACTCGTTGTATCGAAAGTCTTCTTGACATAGTGGTGGTCAGGAGGCGTGTCCTATTGAAGTGCATGTGACGTGATAAGGTGTATGACAAAGACAGTACTATAAAAACAAAATTAGTTCTACAATAGAATTCCAAGATTTTGATGATAACAAAGGATGAAACCAAAAATGGCACCCTAACGAAAATTCTCTAAGTGTGCAGGACTCTGAACAACAACAAAGGAATCTGATCCTTTTATCAGATACAAACTCTGATCAGATACAAAGTTCTAGAAGATCAGAAGCATCTGAGGAAGAAGTGCGCTCCAGAAGCTTTGATTCTGAGCAAAACAAGACAGTAGAAAGAACCAAAAGCTCTAAACATCCACTGGACTTAGTTCTGATGATCTAGAAGACTAGTACTCTTAGAAGCTCTGAGGTAACCTAAACGCAATCTCCCTCTGACACAGAACTCCGAGATAACAAAGACTGATGAAGATTCAACATATCCAGAAAGAGTAACGGAAAGAATTTCTTCAAATGGAAAGGAAGTATTTTTAGAAAGAAATCATTCAGGGAGACAAAATGGTTATGGCAAGAAACACAGAAGTAATGACATTGAATGCTCATCAAAGGCCAATATTATGTCATCACTCCAACGGTCCTTTCACTACTATATAAGGGACAACCTACTTCAGTGAGAGATACACAACAACACACAGAAAATTCTTTATATTCTCTCTTAAAGCTTTTCACGAGCTGCTGCTCATACGTGAAAACACTTGCTTGATTATTCTGCTGTAATATTCGCTTATTCTTAGAAGCACTCTCTATTACATATTTATTTTGTTAAATTGACTTTGTTCCTCAAGTGACTCTGCGTAGTCTGTATACTTGGGAGGACTAAGAGATCACTCTCTTAGACGTTTGGTTGTATTAATCTTTCAAGATTAGTGGATTAAGTCCTTTTTGAAGGCGAAATCACCTTGGCCGGGTGGACTGGAGTATCTTTGTGTTATAAGCGAACCAGTATAAAATTCTGTGTGTTCTTACTTTTGAAAAAGCTTTTAATTTCTAAAACAATTCAAACCCCCCTTTCTTGTTTTTCTCACCTTCAATTGGTATCAGAGCTTCGGCTCTGTTATTGATTTTCTAATCAAACACTTAACAGTGTAGAGAGATCCAGAACGAGAAAGACTATGGCCAACACGAATGAAAGAGACAGCTACAACGCTAAACCTCCCGTCTTTGATGGAGAGAAATTCGATTACTGGAAAGATAGAATTGAGAGTTTCTTTCTGGGCTATGATGCTGGTCTCTGGGATATTGTCACAGTTGGATACAAACCTCCTGTAACAGATGTTAGAGTTGCTGTTCCCAGAAGTAAAATGACAGATGATCAGAAGCGTGAATTCAAAAATCATCACAAAGCCAGAACGATACTTCTCAATGCCATATCCTACAATGAGTATGAAAAAATCACCAACAGGGAAACAACTAAAGATATACTCGACTCCCTAAGGATGACTCATGAAGGAAACTCTCAGGTCAAAGAAACAAAGGCTCTGGCTCTAATCCAGAAATATGAAGCCTTCAAAATGGAGGATGATGAAGCTGTTGAGGTAATGTTTTCTAGATTCCAAACTCTCATTGCAGGTCTCAAAGTGTTAGACAAAGGATACACAACGGCAGACCATGTCAAAAAGATAGTCAGAAGCTTGCCAAAGAAGTGGAGACCCATGGTCACAGCCTTAAAGCTATCAAAGGATTTGAACAACATCAGCCTTGAAGAGCTTGTCAGTTCACTCAGAAGTCATGAGATAGAATTGGAGGAAGATGAGCCTCAGAAAAAGATCAAGTCTGTAGTATTAGAGTCCAGATCTGAAAGGCGCAAGTCTGACAAAAACAAAGCCTTCCAGGCCGAAACAGAAGACGCTGATGACTCTGAACAGGAAGATTCTGACGATGAGGAAGAATTATCCCTTCTGACCAGAAGAGTAAAACAACTCTGGAGAAAGAGGAATAATAACTTCAGGAGACCAAGACCCAGAGGGGACCGATCAGAATCAACCTCAAAAGGTAAATCTAACAAAGATGTTACGTGTTATGAATGTAAAGAAACAGGTCACTACAGAAACGAATGTCCCAAGTTAAAGAAAGACAGTTCCAGAAAAGAGAACTTCAAGAAAAATTCCCTCAGAACCAAAAAGGGATTGATGGTTACCTGGGATGACAACGAATCTGACTCATCAGAATCAAACTCTGATGAACAGGCTAATGTGGCACTCATGGCTACCACATCCAAGAACACTTCAGATGAAGAATCTGAATCAGAAGAGGTATTTTCTGAACTCTCTCGATCTGACCTTGAATCATGTATGTCTGAAACTCTAAGCTCATATCAGAAACTCAAACAAAAATTTAAAGTTGTAAAAGGCGTTCTTGAAGAAACATTAGAAGAATGTGGCAAACTTGAGATAACAATTTTAGAACTAAAAGATGAAAACAGAACTTTGACATTAGAAAGAGATGCAACAAAGAAAAATTGCTCAAAACTTGAAGAAGCGTTATCTCAAGCTCCACAAACTTCAAACACAATAATTTATAAATATGAATAATCTTTTCAAAAGTTTCTGAAAAATGGGATAGGGAGGAGCATAATGGCATCCATGATTTATGGAGTCAGTCAGAACAATAGAAGAGGAATTGGGTATGATCCTAGTGAAGATAAAACTTCTACTAATGACCAACCTAAATCTCCATTTTCATATCACTATACACATACACAAGAACAATAATTTAATAATGCTAGAAAACCCAAAGTGTTAAGAAACTCTGGGAAAACTAATCACAAAGGACCCAAAAGACCATGGGTACCAAAGGATAAGATTGTTTATGTTGCAGATATCTTATGCAGCAGAGTTAAAACACCAGTCATGGTACCTAGACTCTGGATGCTCGCGACACATGACGGGAAGAAAGTCTATGTTCCAAAGCCTGGAACTTAAAGATGCTGGATTCGTAGGCTTCGGAGGAGATCAGAAAGGAAGGATCAGAGGCTCCGGAACTATTGGTAATGGTACTCTTCCCTCTATATCTGATGTGTTATATGTAGAAGGATTAATGCACAATCTGTTATCAATAAGTCAATTAAGTGATAACGGATATGATGTAATCTTTAATCAAAAAACATGTAAAGCCATAAATCAAAATAATGGTTCTGTCCTATTCACTGGTAAGAGGAAAAACAATATTTATAAAATAAATCTCTCTGACTTAAAAGAACAAAATGTGAAATGTCTGATGTCTGTTCACGAAGAGCAATGGGTATGGCATAGACGCTTGGGCCACATTAGCATGAGAAAATTATCTCAGCTAAATAAACTCGAGTTAGTCAGAGGTCTACCTAAGCTGAAGTTTTCTTCAGATGCTCTATGTGAAGCATGTCAGAAAGGAAAATTTTCAAAATCATCTTTCAAAAAGAAAAATAGTGTTTCTACATCTAAGCCTCTGGAACTTCTTCACATTGATTTATTTGGTCCTGTGAAAACAGCATCAGTCAATGGAAAGAAGTATGGACTAGTCATTGTTGATGATTTCAGTCGCTGGACATGGGTAAAATTCTTAAAGCACAAGAGTGAGTCTCACTCTGTATTCACTAGCTTCTGTTCCAAAGTGCAAAATGAATTTGACTCAAAAATCATCAGAGTCAGAAGTGATCATGGTGGGGAATTTGAAAATAATTTTTTTGACTCTAATGGAATATCCCATGATTTCTCCTGTCCTAGAACTCCACAACAAAATGGAGTTGTAGAGAGGAAGAATAGGACACTCCAAGAGATGGCCAGAACCATGATCAATGAAACAAATGTGGCTAAGCACTTTTTGGCTGAAGCTGTAAATACAGTGTGTTACATTCAGAATAGAATCTCCATAAGACCTATTCTGGAGAAGAATCCCTATGAACTATGTAAAGGAAGAAAACCAAACATTTCCTATTTTCATCCTTTTGGATGTTCCTGTTTTATTTTAAATACTAAAGAACATCTGAACAAGTTTGATTCCAAAGCACAAAAAGGTATTCTGTTAGGATACTCAGAACGCTCTAAAGGCTACAGAGTATACAATACAGAAACCAAAATTGTGGAAGAATCAATTCATGTCAGATTTGATGATAAGCTTGACCCTGAAAAGTCAAAGCTAGTTGAGAAACTTGCAGATTTGGAGATCACTCTTGCAGGTTCTGACGAGAAGATTAAAGCTCCAGAAGGAACTGCCATTCAAACTTCAGAAGGAACTAACTCCCCAGCAATCCCAAAGAAAGCTAAAAGTCGCCTCTGAAGAGTTGATTCTGGGAAATAAGGACGAACCTATCCGAACTAGGTCTACCTTCAAGACTCCTGAAGAAACTCCTCTGGGACTAGTATCTCTGATCGAGCCTACTTCCTGTGATGAGGCACTTCAAGATAGAGACTGGGTTCTAGCCATGCAAGAAGAGCTAGATCAATTCACAAAGAACGATGTCTGGTATCTTGTTCCTAAGCCCAGAGGCACTCACATTATCGGAACCAGATGGGTGTTCAGAAACAAGCTGAATGAGAAAGGAGAAGTTGTCAGAAATAAAGCTCGACCGGTGGCTCAAGGTTACAGTCAACAAGAAGGCATTGACTACAATGAAACCTTTGCCCGAGTCGCCAGGTTAGAATCTATTCGCTTACTTGTATCATTCGCTATAAATCATTTTATCAAATTGTATCAAATGGATGTCAAGAGCGCATTCCTTAATGGTTATATATCAGAAGAAGTGTATGTCAACCAACCTCCAGGTTTTGAAAATTCAAATTATCCAGAACATGTTTTTAAACTTAAAAAATCTTTATATGGACTTAAACAAGCTCCCAGAGCTTGGTATGAAAGATTAAGTAATTTTCTTCTGGAACATAAATTTATCAGAGGGAAAGTTCACTCCACACTCTTCTGTAAAAACATTAATAATGATCTCATGATATGCCAGATATACGTTGATGATATCATTTTTGGTTCAGCTAACGCCTCTGTATGTCAAGAATTCTCTAAGCTAATGCAGGCAGAATTCGAGATGAGCTTAATGCAAGAACTAAAGTTCTTTCTAGGAATTCAGATTAATCAAACTTCAGAAGTCACCTATGTTCATCAAAGTAAATACATAAAAGACATTCTGAAGAAATTTGGAATGGTTGAATGCAAACCTGCAAAGACACTCATGCATCCAACCTGCATTCTTGAAAAAGAAGAAGTCAGTCAAAAGGTTTGTCAGAAGCTCTATCGTGGTATGATAGGCTCCCTTCTTTATCTGACTGCTACTCGTCCTGATATTCTATTCAGTGTTTGTCTCTGTGCCAGATTCTAATCAGATCCTAGAGAATCTCACTTAACAGCAGTTAAGAGAATTCTCAGATATCTGAAAGGAACTCCTAACCTGGGCCTGATGTATGAGAAAACATCAGAGTATTGACTATCTGGTTTATGTGATGCAGACTATGCAGGAGACAGAATGGAACGAAAAAGTACATCTGGAAATTGTCAGCTCTTGGGAAAGAATCTGATATACTGGGCCAGCAAAAGACAATCAACCATAGCCCTGTCCACTGCAGAAGCGGAATACATCTCAGCATCACTGTGCATTACTCAGATGCTCTAGATGAAGAATCAATTAGAGGATATGCAAATCTTCGAGAGTAACATTCCTATCTTCTGTGATAATACTGTTGCCATTTGCTTAAGCAAGAATCCTATCTTACACTCCAGAGCTAAGCACATAGAAATAAAACATCATTTTATCAGAGACTATGTTCAGAAAGGGGTAGTAACATTGAAGTTCATTGATACAGATCATCAATGGGCTGACATCTTTACTAAACCCTTAGCTGAAGATAGATTCCTCTTCATCTTAAAGAATCTGAACATTCAAAATTGCCCTGAATAAAATGTGCCTCTGAGTTTGTAAAATAGGATCCTTACGTAAACAAAGTGGATTCTGCATCTGACTCTGATACTCCTACCAAGTTAGAAATCATCTGAGTTAGAAATCTCCAGGAACCAATCCCTTGGTATTCCTGAAGATCAGAAAAAGCAAACACGTGGAGTACCTTGCATCTGACCTTGGAACTTCTAGGCAGCTGTCTAGCAGTAATCAAGGAACAGTCTCTTGAGATCTCCTCGAGCAGTGTACTGACTGTTGGGATTAGACATCATTTATGAGCTGTAATCATTTTCCCTCTAAACGTGCTAACTTGGTTTTTGTGCTAAACTCTGTTTTGTGTGTCGTTTTGCATGCGCCCTAATTTGGGTTTTTAAACACCTCAATTCACACATTGCACACTTTTCACTCTCACGCACTCTAAAACCTCTGCAAGCTCAACTCTCTCAAGGCATTCCTGCAGCATTCTTCAATCTTCATCTCAGCTTTCAACAACTTCATGGATGCTCAACAACAATCTGTTTACAACTTCTCTCAACAAATGGATTCAAGTGAACAAGCTCCAAGTTCAAGCAACCCAAACCCAGCGGTTACCAGTGTAGTCTTAACTCCCATCTACAAAGAACCACACATCCTTGATCGTGAGCCTCACATCAATCTAGCAACACCATTTGAGAAACTGGAGGTGTTATGTGAATCCTTGGTGGATTTTGACAACATGCGCAGAAATGGCATTGACCTCACTGAAGAACTCAGAAGTCAAGGTTGGGGAAACTACTTCAAACGTCTATATGGTCCAGTTTACACAAATCTAGTGGAGGAATTCTGGAGATTCGCTGATGCTGATGATCACTTCATCGTCTCCTATGTTCTGGGAGTCAAAATGGTGATAACTGAGAAGTTCATTGCTGCTCTTCTGGGCATGGAAAAAGATGGAGGCAGGAGAATCTACAACATTAATCCTAGGGCAAAATACATGTCCCCTGAGATTAACCCAACAATCTTCAAGCAGAACGCTGAAGGAAACCTCTCCAAGAACAAGGAGCTACATCCGAACCTCCGTGTCTGGCTGAAGATCATTCTGGGTACCATCCATCATCGCCCAGCTTCAAACTCCTCAGACTACATCAACACAGACCAGAAGTGCATTATGTACTGCATCCACAAGGGTCTAAAGCTCTGCGTTCCAACACTTCTTTTCAAGTATCTCAGAGATTCTGTATGAGATACAAGAAACAACATGAAACCCAGAAACTACATTCCTCTGGGAAGGCTAATCTCTGACGTTCTGATTGAAATCCGCCTTGTGGACCACCTGTTAAAGCTCAGACTCATGGACGACGTGATGATCGACACTGGAAAACCTCTCAACGCCAAAAATCTGAAAAGCATGGGGATTCTGGATCAAGTCAAATTCAAAACTACTCTGGACACCTCCTGGGAAGCTCTCAAAGATCAGAGGAAGATCCCCAATGGACTCTATTTGTTCTCAAAGGAAGACCCCCGAGAAGTAATCCTTTATTATCTAGATGATCTAAAGAAAGAAGGAGTGGATATCTCAGACTTCAACATAAGCCAGCTACCAGATAAGCCTCCAAACTTCATGAAACGTCCACGAGGACCCTCTGAAAAGGCGAAGCAAGCTAAGAAGGCAAGATTAGGAGAATCCTCCGGATCAAGACCTCTAGCACCTCTGACTGGACCTTCTGGTAAGTCTGTTTCTCTTACTCCATCTGCACAAACACATCCTATTGCTTCTTCTATTCCTCAACCAACACCTATCTACACAAACTCAGAAACCCCTCCCTCAACCACCAGAACATCTCACCAACCATCCCAAAAATTTAACCTTGCCACCACAACATTACCAGTTCTGAAGCAGAAATGCTGAAGGAAACCACTTCACCATCTTCATCTTCTTCTCCAGAAACACCCCCTACTACAACATCTCCATAGATACAGAACACTCTGACCCTTCATCTCCCACTCTGGCCCAACTCCAAACTCGTGCTCTGGCCTCACAACAGCCAACACAACCCACACCTAACCCGGAAGTCACATCATCACCCACAGAACAACCAAACCCAACAACATCTGACCCTTAACCATCTGAAACACCTCACGCTGAAACTCATCCAAATAACTCTGACACACACCCACCAAATACATCCGCTGAACCACAAACTCCCACTCTCCACCTAAGCCCTCCTCCTTCTCCACCTCCACCCTCTGAACCAGAAAACACCCTGCCAACCCTAGAGGAAGCAATAGTTCGGTTTGCAGGAGCTTCAGTTGACAAGGTCAAGTCTCTGACCATCAACTCTGGCATCAGTGACGATCCTTCAGCTGTAAGGACACACTGGAACATATTTATTGGGTGGATGACCTCTGAAGCCTTCAAACTGAAGAGCCTCTCTGAGCAAGTCAGAAACGACTTCATCAGAGATGCTGAAGTAAGACTACAGGAGCGCCTAGCCAGAGAAGCTGAGGAGCAAGCCCGAAAGGAAGCAGAAGAAAAAGCAAGGCAATAGGAAATGCAAAGACTTAAGGAAGCTGAAGCCAAAGCTCTAGCTGACGCTACTGCTGCTGAAGCTGAAGCAAAAGTTGCTGCTGAAGCTCGTTGTGCTGAAGAATCTACCAACAAGGTAGAACCGGATGCTCTGACTCAGGGGGGGTCTTCCACCTTTGTCCCTTTGGTTCTCAAGACACTTGAAGATCTTCAGAAGGAGCAGAAAGAAGTCCGAGCTAGATTGGATCAACAAGATTCAGTCAATGTCAACATTCATAATCTACTGACCCAGCTGCTTCAGAGGATGCCTCCACCTCCAAACCCTTAGGCACCTAGGATTCTTTTTGATTGCTGATTTGCTTGTTGCTTTCGGTTGTGTTTGTTCTCGCTTTCTGTTGTTTGTGTTTTCTATCTGAATATATATATATATATATATATATATATATATATATATATATATATATATATATATATATATATATATATATATATATATATATATATATATATATATATATATATATCTGCCTTTCCTTTATTTTACTAAGACTTTTTGATTCTGACAAAAAGGGGGAGAACTAAAAACAGCTCTGATGAAAACATATCTAAATCCTTTCAGTACTCTGCAAACATTGTTTAAAAATTGGTTCTAATCGTTTTTTACTTAGAAATTTGCAGAAGAGTATCTAGAAACATCATCTCATGGAAGCTCCGGTAAGAACTTTTGAACTCCCAGACTTATCTCAGGGGGAGCTCACTTCTATCTGATCTAAAAATTCTTATCTCTAAAATGTTTCATCTCTTAATTAAGATTGTTTTGTCATCATCAAAAAGGGGGAGATTGTAAGAACAAAATTAGTTCTACAATAGAATTCCAAGATTTTGATGATAACAAAGGATGAAACCAAAAATGGCACCCTAACGAAAATTTTCTAAGTGTGCAGGACTCTGAACAGCAACAAAGGAATTTGATCCTTTTATCAGATACAAATTCTGATCAGATACAAAGTTCTAGAAGATCAGAAGCATCTGAGGAAGAAGTGCGCTCTAGAAGCTCTGATTCTGAGCAAAACAAGACAGTAGAAAGAACCAGAAGCTCTAAACATCCACTGGACTTAGTTCTGATGATCTAGAAGACCAGTACTCTTAGAAGCTCTGAGGTAACCTAAACGCAATCTCCCTCTGACACAGAACTCCGAGATAACAAAGACTGATGAAGATTCAACATATCCAGAAAGAGTAACGGAAAGAATTTCGTCAAATGGAAAGGAAGTATTTTTAGAAAGAAATCATTCAGGGAGACAAATTGGTTATGGCAAGAAACACAGAAGTAATGACATTGAATGCTCATCAAAGGCCAATATTATGTCATCACTCCAACGGTCCTTTCACTACTATATAAGGGACAACCTACTTCAGTTAGAGATACACAACAACGCACATAATATTCTTTACATTCTCTCTTAAAGCTTTTCACGAGCTGCTGCTCATACGTGAAAACACTTGCTTGATTATTCTGCTGTAATATTCGCTTATTCTTAGAAGCACTCTCTATTACATATTTATTTTGTTAAATTGACTTTGTTCCTCAAGTGACTCTGCGTAGTCTGTATACTTGGGAGGACTAAGAGATCACTCTCTTAGATGTTTGGTTGTATTAATCTT
Organism: Lathyrus oleraceus; assembly: GCF_024323335.1. Taxonomy (NCBI): domain Eukaryota; kingdom Viridiplantae; phylum Streptophyta; class Magnoliopsida; order Fabales; family Fabaceae; genus Lathyrus; species Lathyrus oleraceus. The sequence continues at coordinate 597,659,800 of NC_066583.1, read as the reverse complement.
TCAAGATTAGTGGATTAAGTCCTTTTTGAAGGCGAAATCACCTTGGTCGTGTGGACTGGAGTAGCTTTGTGTTATAAGCGAACCAGTATAAAATTCTGTGCGGTTTTACTTTTGAAAAAGCTTTTAATTTCTAAAACAATTCAAACCCCCCTTTCTTGTTTTTCTCACCTTCAAGTACAATTATGTGAAGGAAAGAGCTCCCACTTGATGGCGAGAATAGTGGATGGACTCACACTTGAGGGGGGAAGAATGTTGAGAAATAAGTATGAGTTATGTAAGTTAGACATTGCTTAGAAAATTAGAGGTTGAACACTTTATAAGTGATAAGACTCATACACTCACTATTTTAAGGTTTTGGATGAATATGTGGTGTATTTTTCCTAAAACTAAGGCATATTATACTGAAAACAACTCAAAACACATGTGAATGCTTACTAAAATGACATGATTACAGTCAGTCATCAGTACCTTCATTAACATTTTTTGTATAATTGGTGGCATGATCTTTTTTGGGAGTGGGGATGGTGATAGGTTTCACATTGATGGGTGGTGTATTTGGGATGAGTGAGGTATGATGGTCATGTGATCTTAATAGAGGGAGGCCAGGTGGGCCTTGGAAAATAATTAGGTAGTTATTGATAAGGGTAGAGTTTTTTATGGAAGATTAGTACTGAGGTTTTCAAGTGTTGGGATAAAGGTTTTAATGGGGTCTTTTGTAGAGTCAATACTTTGAAAGATCGTGAGGTGTAAGGAGGTAATGGAGTTCGTATGCATTATCTTCCATAATTGGTGAAAGGTATGTGTGGGATGGGAGTTAGGATGAACCTTCAAAGTTATTGAAGTTTCTTTGTGGGAAACTATGATGGAGGGAATTGAAAATTATGCATGTATTGTCTCTAGAGTATAAAGTCAGACCATGCCTAAAACAATATCCACACCTTCAATGGGTAAAAAGTAAAAGGGCATGGTGAAAGGTTGATTTTTTAAGGTAATTTGAACATTATTACAAATGTCTTGGCATTGTAGATGAGAGCCCTTACTAATCATAACTAAAAATTGGGGAATTGGTGTGCGACTATGTTTAAATGGTTGCAATATGAGGTTGAAATATATTATGAGTGTTGCCAGTGTCAACAAGTACTATAATCGGGAGTCCTTCAAATAGTCCTTGAAATTTAAGTGTTCGGGGAGAAAATTGACCAATCAAAGTTTGACGTAGGAGCTGGAAATAAGTATCAGTAGGATTCACCTCCACAACTTCTTTTGCATTACTTAACTTTGCTAATTGCTATGTTGTTTGTGTTTCATCCTTAACCAGAAGTAGAAGAAACCTACGAGAAACAAATTTGTGTCTAAGAACAAACTTTTCATCACAATTATAACAAAGATATTGGGCACATCACTCTTGTATTTAAGCTTATGAGAGGTATGTTATGGGTAGTTTGGGTGGTTAGGGGTGTGGACAGAGGTTTAGGGTTAGAAGTGTGTTGCGGAAAAGGTTGAGTTTTGGGGTTTTGGAATGTGTGTGTTTTGTAAGGTGGGTTTGTGCAGTTGAAAGGGGTAGAGAAAGTTTTTGGAATTTGGGTTTAACATCTTTTAATTTGGCTTTAATGAGCTTGGCAAGGCCAACTGCTTGAGAGATTGAAACATGTTTATGAATAGTCATTTTATTTATAACTTCAGGTGCTAGACCAGAAATAAAACAATCAAGAATATCATCTTGAGCTAATCCCATGTCAAATTATTTGAATTATTATGATTTAATTTAATTATTATGTGTGATAATTGAATTAATATGGGTGTCACAGGTGTGTGACCTTGAGGTGGAAGTCTAGGGAGTGACCAGAGATTGGTAGAAGTGAGCTAGAATTATTATAGTCTATTTTTAATAATTAAATAATAGTATTTTAGTTAAATTATTTAATTAAAATGAGAAAATAGAGTAATAGAAAATAAGGAGTATTACCCGTAATTTTATTAAAATAAAATTAGAGGTGATATGGGAGTTTGGTGAATAGGGGAATAAGTGAGGGTAATGTTGGAAGTCTCTAATTGAGGGATTAGGTTATTAATAAAAAGTTAGTAAGGAGTTGTGAGAGGTTCCATACGTGAAATGAGAATTTGGTGGAAAGAGAAAAATACCAAAGGGCTAAGAAGAGGAAAAGACTTGGAGTAGAGAAGAGGAAGTTCTACCAGAAATCAGAATTTTGCTGCTAGGAGTATCCGGTAAGGGGGGAGAATAACCTTTAATACGGGTTTATGCATGAGGGGCAAGGTAGAGGAGTCCTTAACCTTCAGTAGGGATGATGATTGTCATAATTTCTAGATGTGTTCTTGAGGAGTGATATTCTCCTGATTATATTAATGTGAATTTCGTATGAGTTGATGTTTGAAATTTTGTATTGTGTATGATGTTGGTGTAAGCCCTAGAGGCCAATACTTTTTGGTACTTGTATCGAATTATTTATTAATAATAAAAGGCATTTTCTTTATTATGGTTGATTAATAAAGTCCCTGGAATAGATAGTCCGTTTAATGTATTAAGTGTGACTTAATCATGAGAACACATTAAACATAAGGACACTATTCTTAAAGTATCCGTAGTCGAGCTTTAGTGTGAAGTAGGATAACATTAAAGCATTAAGACTATTATGTTTATAGACTGATGATCACATCTCATGGATCATGGATAAAGAGTTATCAAGTCTTAAACATAGGTATGAATATTAGGAGTAATATTTATACCGGATTGACCCGCTATGAGAATACTATATAGAATGTTATACAAAGTGTCATAAGTTATTCTCATGGTGATAATGGTGTATACCACTCTTCGACCTGAAACCACTATGGACCCTAGATGTAGAGTCGAGTGCTTTATTGTTGATCAAACGTTGTCCGTAACTGGATAACCATAAAGACAGTTGATGGGTACTCCACGAAGCATGCTGAGGGACATGAGTTACCTAGATGGAATTTGCCCATCCTGCATAACAGGATAAATGTCTATGGGCCCAATATTGAACTGGACAAGGATGACATGGTCTATGCCTTGTGTTCAATATAGACATAAGGGCAAAAGGGTAATTATACACATAAGTATTATCACAGAAGGTTTTGTCAGATCACATGACATTTTCGTGTCTTGGGTAGCAGTGATGTGTTGCTAGATACCGCTCACTGTTTATTATGTTAAATGCGTGATTTAATATAATTGCCAACGTCACGAAAACCTACAGGGTCACACACAAAGGACGGATTGATGAGAGATAGAGTATCTAAGGAATATCGTAAGGTAAGGTGCCCTTAAGTGAATTATAGAACATCGTAAGGTACGATGTACTTGAGTAGAATACGAAATATGGTAAGGTATCATGGGCTTAAGTGATTTTGGGCATATTATAAGATATGGGCCAAAATACACTTAAGTGGGCCTTTTAGCTTGAAGCCCGCACAAGTGGTTCTATAAATAGAACCCTTGTGCAGAAGCATTGATTGCGGTTGCATTATTTTCGTTTTCTCTCTCTCTCTCTCTCTCTCTCTCTCACTCAAAGCCTTCATTCGTACCAGCTAGCACTGAGATTGAAGGAATCCGTTCGTGTGGACTGAGTAGAGACGTTGTCATCGTTCAACGTTCGTGATCGCTTCGTGGATCTACATCAAAGGTTTTGATCGTCACAAGAGGTAAATATTCTATCACTGATCATGACCATTCGTAAGGATCTCTAAAGGAGAAAATTTTAATTTCCGCTGCGTTTTGGACCGCAATTCTCCTTCATATGTATGTGTGTTTACCACCATTGTTACAATAAGGAAGGTTTTAGAGATGTGATTTTATGATGATTTGATGAATTAGTGATTGAAGTGGTATATTAATTGGCAGAATTAGGGCTTAATAAGACCGGGGTTTTAATCTGAGAAAATAGGTGTTTGAAATAAGTGTTTTTGTGTTAAGAAGTGTTTGGATGGTTTTATATGCCAAAATACGTTAAAAAAAACTTATTTTTAGGCAAAAATAGCAGTTGGGGTCAACTTATACGTGTTTGGAGTCGACTCCAAGCTAACAAAAAGTGCTTTTGTAAAAACTGCACATTTAGAGTCGACTCATATGTACTTGGAGTCGACTTCAAACTGCCACAATGTTTGTTTTGCCTTTTACTGCCCTGTTTGATGATTTTGGCTGTAACTTTCATTATGTAAGTAAATGAGACGTCGTTCGAAGTGTTGGAAAGCTAATGTGAATTACTATCAATTGGTAATAATTTCAGAGGTTGAATATGTTGTGATAACACGAGTAATTGATGAGAATGATTATTAAAATTTATTTGATCGAGTAAATGTCGAGTTGAGCGAGTTTGAGGAATATGTTTATGAGTTGTGGAAATGTTTGAATATGTTGCTATGACGAGATGTTAAGTTTTGAGAATAAGTATGAAATATAGGAATGTTGTGAATATGGATAATTTTGAGTGATGTTTGTCGTATTGTTGCATGTTTGAAATATAGTTATGTTGAGATGAATTATTAGCATGCTTATGTTGCACTGTTGATTGATAATGTGCATTTTGTGATTTTGGTGTGATGTAATCCAGAGAGGATTACTTGAGTTGTCAAGGCATTTAGGTTAGGAATAAAGAGGGGTCTTAACGCCTTGATTTAATGATCATGCATCATAAGAGTTATGTCAAGAGGCATGTCTGCTAGTTAAGAGGCGGGAATAGCGGCTTGTCCCAAGCTGAGAGAGGCGGCTTGGAGCTCATAGATGGGGCTCGGGGTTTGCAGAGATTGGAACCTGATTCGTATGAAGAACCAAATGTTGAGTTGGTACCAAATGCATATGCATAGAGTTTCATAGTCGAATTGCGTTGCATAATGAATTATATGCATTTTGTTGAGTTGTGAATGATTGATGAGTTTGGGTGTGAGAATGTATTGTGATATATTGTGAATGATATTGTGTAGAATATTTTGAGTAGATATATTACCTTATAGAATAATTCTTGTTATTATTGATTGCGATTTCTCACACCTTTACTGTTGTTGTTGTTATGGTTTGTGCTCCTCTTCGGGGTACAAATAAGCAGGTAACTGAGTAGCTGCTTATAGTGGAGAATGACATGAGGTTGTTTCTTCTTTTTATTTCTGCATTTAGTTTACATGCTCTGATATGTAACCCTGGGGGAAACGTTTGTGATTTATCTTTTATTGTGTTAAGTAGAGAGTTAAAGTATAATTCCATGGTTAATGTTTTGAGGTTTTGAAAAGATTGCATTTATGATTTTGTTTATGTTATAAAGTCTTTGAAATTAAATGATTTATTGATTGCATGCTTTGTTGATGAGAAATTCCCCTGCGATGACACCCTAAGTGAAGGTGAGCATGCGAAAACACCCTAAGAGAAGGTGTTGATTATTGTTATTATCTGTTAAAGTGTTACAGGGAATGCATGTTTGGATTTGAGAATGTGTGATATCATGCTTTTATTTTGATAAATACTCTGATTTTTGTATATTTATGCGCATGGAAAATCGGGTGTTATAATTAGCATATGTTGAAGAGGCAAATTGTAATTTTAAAGCTTTTGCAAATGAAAATCAATCTAACAATTGATGATTCAGATGCATCCATTTAAACCAGTCTAAAGCATCACTTTCATCTAAAATACAACTAATGATAAATGTTTTTCAGGTGACAATTGAAAAAAGTTAAAAAACTATTATCCTTGAAACAACCATTCTAAAGGATCACAACCATCAAACACAGTAAGTTCCAATTTGGGTGTTAAAATTAAGGTTTGTTGGGTATTTTGGAGAATTTATGGTGACGGGTATTGATGGAAAGTGAAAATATTAAAAATATATGAGTCTGAAAAGGAAGTTGAAGGACTTATATAAGTGAGTCTCATAAAATATGGTGGAGGAATTGGGGTGGTGGTTGTGCTATAATGTTTCTGATAGTAGTAGTAAAATTAGGTTAAGTGTAGTTATAGGAGAAGACTAGCATGAATAAAAATAAGAGTAGTATATAAGGTAGTAGGTGTAATAATAGGTTCATGACCAAGGGAGATTGAGGGTTGATAGGTATACATGAGGAAGCTGATGTTGTATGAATAATGGTGTTTTACTACTACTTTGAGCCATTAAAATTGTGAGAATGGTCATGATAGATTCATGTATAGAATCCAAACAATTGTTGTTGGTTATCCATTCTAGTATGAATGTTTCCCAATTACTGCTTCAAATTCTGACTTGCTTCATAAAACTTTTCATTCATTTAATGATGGGTATGGTTGATTGCATCTTCAATATGTTCGTGAGAAGCTTCAACATGTTAAAGGAAAGGTTTGTGGGTTTAAGAGACATTGAATCAAGGAATGGAATCACCAATCATAAATGATCACTAAGAGTAAAATGTATATCTAGGTTGCAAAAGAAAAATGCACAAAACAAACTTATGAATTTTCATTGTCCAACACAACATGAACATTATAAATTAAATACTTAGGATTTTATAAACATAATGGATCATGGACCTCTATTAAAAACAACACTAAAATTTTTTTCTAGAGAAATTTACTAACTACACCCACTTTTGAATAAAAATCTTTCAGCAAGACTGATATTTTCCTTTCTCTAATGGGCTTATTGGGTTTCTAAATTTTTTTCTAGGCCTAAAATAAGAGGCACATTTCCAGAGATTTGTTTTGCAACCCCCCAATCATAACTAGAAAACCCCCTCCCTCTATTTGTAGTGCATTTACTATATTACACTTGCATATTAAACAACAATTTTACATTTCCATTGTAATATTTTGAATTTTATCAAATATTGTGCAAATTTACCCAAGAATTCGAGCAAACTATCAAATTTTTATAAGTTATGTTTTTACCGATGTCGTATCTCGAAAAATATGATCTTTCGCGATGCTCGTAGAAAAAATGATTTGAACAGAGTCACCACCAAACTTTATTTATCCAAATGAAGGAATAGGAAAAATATCGATAAAACCTTTAAAAAAGAAAATGATCGTCACAACCAAATTCGGGTTCGGGGGTCGATTACGCAAGGGGAAAGTATTAGCACCCCTCACGTCCATTGTACTCAACGCGAACCTTTTAGTTAAAACTTGCGATTGACTGTTCGCTTATGCTAATTATTTTCTTCGAGTTATTGAAAGTGTAAAAGAAAAGGGGTCGCAAAAATATTTTTATTAAGGTGTTTGACAAGATTGCGAGTCTTGCTCCTAGTATCCTAAAGTACAATGAGGAATTCAAAGTGACGTAGTTCTGGGCAAGAGAAAGGATATTTTTGGTATTTTTATTATAGTGCTTGACGAGACGATGAATCTCTCTCCTACGTATCTCCAGGTGCGATGGAGAACTCAAAATTACGTAATTCTTGGTAGCCAAGAGTGTTGATTGATTGATTTTAGGGGACGAATGTTTAGATCATATTCTAATGATAAAATATTGGCTTGTTTGATCGCAGTTGGAAGTCTTAGCGTTTGTTTATTTTGGGGTAGAATGGATCTTATTTGATAGTGTTCTAGTAATTTAAACATTTAGTTGTATACTCGCGCATGGGAGACTTAAGCGCTTGTTGTATACATGTTAGAAATGACTAAATAATATCCATTTTTTGAAAAGGTTTTCAATCGCACGGGGAGAGAAAAGATAGGTTTGATTGATTGAGTATGTTTTAATGAACAAGTGTTAAGATCGCATTCTAACGGTAAAACATGGCTTGCTTACTTATAGCGGAGGCTTAAGCGCTTGTTTGTAGGTGTTAGAAGGGATTAGACAAATGTTCTTTTGTGAAAGGGGTTTCAATCGCACGGGGGAGAGAAAGTAAGTTTGATGTGTTGAAAGATTTTTAAAGGTGAATGATGAATATTTGGTAAGAACGAGACATGAGCCTCGGGACCAATTATTCGGGGTATTATCGGAAATGCTAGACTCCAACAATACATTTTTCATTCAATGTATTATGAAATTCGTTGATGGACAATGAACATTCAAAATATTATTCAAAGGTTTCACCAGAATGCTAGACTCCAATGGATTATTCTTTTGTCCAAGTTATCGTTAAGTGTTTTAGAAACGAAAGAGTGAATGAAAAGCCTACCCAAGACGTGTGCCTCGGGAGCATTCATTCAAAGATTCAAGGAATGTGAGACTCCAAGAACCTTCTTCTTTCGTATTTAAGAAAATAGATTTAACGTTATGGTTAATCAAGAAGAGATTTGAATTGTACAAAGGAAGTACTTGATGTTGGATCAAGTACTTGCATTAGTGAAATAAGTTTAATTTGAATTATGAAAATGGTTTGAAGTTGAAGCGATTATGAAATCGAATTGATGGTTTAAAAATGAAATTTGAAATGATATTGACATATGTCGATCAATTTAATTAACAAAATCAATCAATTGAAATTTGATTAAATAATCTAATTAAGCTAATTAAAATTAATTATCAAAATTGTTTGATTAAAAGTTAATATAATCAAATAATTAAGTTAATTAGAATTGATTTAAAAAATTATCTAATTAAACAAAAACTTTAATTAATCAATATAATTAAAGAATAAGCAACAAGATTGAATATAAAATAATAGAAGCGGGTTAACCACAATATGCTCAAAGTCAGTTTGTACATAATGACATCACAAGTAATCTCATACGCAAGATCATAACACGGAGAAAATATTAAATTAGTGAATAGAAATTTTGGCGACATAACGATATAAATTTTTTGAATCTGCAGATTGGAAATCTGATTTATCAACGCAACACAGTGAAATAGAAACAACAACAACCAAAAATGTTTATCATATTAATAATTACACTATACTATGAGTTTCCAAACAAAAAAATAAACTCAGCATAATTACTAGAGTGGGTTGCACCATACAAAACTAGCTAGCATAATATTTAACAAAAAAATAAAATCATATAATAACATTATTATAACTAAAACCAAGTAAAAAAACAAGTGATAGCATCATTTTTCTAATGATAAGAAAGTAAGGTAATAGCAATAGCAGTGTTAAAAAACAAATTAACATAATAAAATGTTAACCTAAAAAACGGGAAGAAAATAAATACATTGTGGATCTGTCGATGACAACACGAGGGATCAACCAGCAAATCCAACAGTAGCGGATACCAACATCAATGGAATCCAAAACTTCTGATGATGAATTGAAGGAATATTTAACATCGAAACGACGATAACAAAGAGGATCAAACGCACATTAGTGATACGGTTGCACAAGGGCAGAATTTTGGCAATGCGGTTCTGGTGTCTTCTCTTTCTCCCCCTGTTTTCTTTTTATTTTTGATTTTGTGGTGTTGTTGCTATCTTACTATGGATGTATTGTGGTTTTATGATAGATGTGTTAGATTGTGGTTGTTGTTTGACAGGAACGGTGGTAGGTTATTGTTGTTAACGACTGTTGATGTAAGATTTGAAGGGTGGGTCAATTGAAGACGCGGGTGGTGAATGGTTGTTTGTTGAGATTGTTGTTGGTATGAAAAACGTTTTATGTGATGTAGGTGATGTTTTCACGTGGTAGATCGAGAATTGTGAGCTGAGGTTTTTTAAGGTGAGTGTTTTCAAGTGAGATATGGTTATGAACGTTGAAGATGAAGGAACAGGAGAGGTGAATGAGGAGAGGAAAATGTGAGGTTTTATAGTGAAGATTGGGGATTTTGAAGGTTGCAGTAAGGAAGGAGGTTGTGGAGAGGAAAATATGGTCTATGGTTGTGTGGTGGTTGTTATTCGAAGGGTGAGGGAATCCTCTTAGTTTGTGAGAGAGAATGAGTCATGAAGAAGAGGATGATGTTATCCTCTTAGCTCCATTTTTCATTAAAGAAGAGAGTGTCCTCTTATTAGCGAGCTGAGAGTCTCTTATTAACGTGTGACAACTGCGTTGCGTGAGTGTCATTTTGGGAGTGGGATGCGTGGCAATTTCTTAGTGGAGGGAGCAGTTTTTTTTCATTTTCAGAATTTTGAGAGGAAACATGGCCAAAACACTTGTACTCCTTTCTCTCTTTTACATTTTCAGTAAGAGATATTCCCAATTTTTATGAAAAAAACCCTCCCCACCAATGTCATGTTGCCACATGTGGAGAGAGTATCATTTGCCTTAGTCTATCACATGTTTTTTCCCTTATGTCAATTCAACTCCTTTCCTTTTATTTATTTCTTTAATTTATATTATTTTTATTCACTTATTTTCTGATTGGATGATCATGGAAAATGGTAGATAGTAAACATGAGTCATTGGTTAATTTGAATCAATGATCCATATTAAATCAAAGAAGCAGACATAATTTAAAATGCCCAAGTTGCTCTATCTATAAGCTTTAATTAATTTAAAATGAGATTAAATCAATTAAAACAACTAAAATTCACTCCTTCTTAAATAAATATGATAAAAGTAAAATGAAAGGATAGAAAATTTTATTTAATTATTTCGAACATTTTAACAAAAGAATAAAAATAAAATGACTGAATATGAGTAAAAATTGGGTGCAAAAGTGCCTGAAAAATTAAACTGAATGCACTAAAATGATCATCATAAAGTAAACTTCTTGGAAACATATAGGTTTTTGTTCACTTTTGAAGTAAAAAATGTTCGGTTGAAAATGCTCTGACTGTTTAAAATGTGACTGGAGAAGTAGTAGAAAAATAAAGTGAACACGCTAGGTTAAACTACGCGAAGCATAGATTAATAAAACTGACGTCTATAGGCCCGATCTTTAAGTTTTTCGCCCTCTAATTTTAAGTATATTTGAGAAACGATTCAATCGGTCTGTCTGTAGACCCGAAAATTTATTCTGGCTGATATTTTAGGTATTATGCATGATGAAAGGCATGTCAGGCTATACGAATGATGCAAGGTAAAAATAAAGTCAGATGTATTAAAGTTTTGAAAATGTCTGGAAAAAATTGGGGTATGACAGTTGTCCCTATTTAATTACCTTGAACCATAAGGTATGAATGACAACGGTCTTCGTACATTTATGGTGAAAGATAATTAAATAAGAGAAAGACCCTGAATTTTGTCCTTCGAGATGCATGGATGAAATGCAAAAAGAAAATGAATTAAGAAATATAAGGAGATATATAGTGAAGTAGTGATCAGAAGGTAAATGAAACAATCAAGACTTCTTAAGAATCATCAGAACAATATCTTTTATGATATAATCGAGACTTTCCAAAGATGAAATGAAATCCCAATCGTATCTAAGATTTTCTGAACATTAGTAGAGCGGTGTCTTGAATAGAAGACATGAGATTCCCTAAGGATCAACGAAACATTATCTTATATGATATAATCAAGATATTCCAATAATCGAATGCTACCTCAATTGTATCTAAGATTCTTCGAGGATACTAGATCAGTATCTCAAATGTTTATCTGTTGGGGAAAATAATTCAAAAAAGCCTGCCTTTAGAGGAGATTTGCTAGCAAAGTTGTGCAAGGGAAAAGCTCATAAGAGAATTTTTAGGGTAACTTCTGCTTGAGGGGAAATAATGATGAAGAATGGCTTGTTGGGAAATAATTGCACGAGCACATGTGGGGTAAGAATTCACTTAGAGAAATACTGCTGACTTGAATGAGGATTGTCAAGGATACTTGTGCTTGACACTGGATCCTGAGTTGTGTTATGTATGATTTTTATATGATGTTCCACTTTGGATGGAAATACCATGCATGTGATGATGCATGAGATGTATGCAGGCATGCAACTGTTGGGGATTTGTTAAGTGCATGTAGGAATACATATGATTTTGTTTATTTTTTATGAAGTTTCCCATTTCGGAGAGAGAGATATGCATAAGTATATTGGTGGTTGATATGATTATGTTTTTGAAACTTTCCGTTTTTGCGAGAATGTCATGCATGAAGTGATGCATGCGATGTATGTGGGAATGCAAACAAGTGATTGGATTTTTGTAAGGTTTTATTTTTTGGTTGCTAATAAAATTGGACTTTGAAGGTGAACTGTCAGACGAGAACTAGACTTGAAGGATAAACTACCAGATTAGAACTGGTGTAAAAGGTTAAGTTGTCAGAAGGGAACTGACTTTATTTTTGTGTTTGTCAGGCGACAATTGACTTTTAAATTAGGCTACCAGATGAGAACTGGTTATGGAGGACTGACTACCAGATGGGAACTGGTATCAAAATAGGTGACCAGACGGGAATTGGTTTAAAAACTGTCTACCAGACGGGAACTGGCATTTGTAAGTGACTTGCCATACGGGAACTGGACTTTGGAAATGGTTTGCCATACGGGAACTAGACTTTGAAAATGGTTTCCCATACGAGAACTGGGCTTTGAAATAATTTTCCAGACGGGAACTGGACTTTGAAATGATTTTCCAGAAGAGAACTGGACTTTGAAGATGGTTTGCCAAGCGATGTTGGGTTTTAATGTCAGACCTTTTGTTATAAGGCTTTTTTATCCCAGATTCATGCTATGGGGTTAGTCCCGACGAATAATATGATATGCATGGCTTTATGCTAGAGCGAAGTGACCTAACTAATGCATCAAGGTGATTTATATAGTGATTTAAACATTTCTAAAATGCCCATGTGGTGGGTAATGGATGAAAAGGTTCTTTCCAACAAGGCTTCTTGTCTATCAAAAGGTTATTTGATGGGATGATAACATGATTCACTAGAACTTGTCTTGAACTCGACGGTTGCTAACGTGCAACAAAGTTTTGCTTGAACAACTTGAATGTATGGAGAGCACTTGCCCTTATGTGGATCATCTTGCCCAGTATGTTGGATCTTTGCAGAAGTTTTCCTTGAAATGAGTTTGGAAGAATTGGTACCTTGATCTGTCTTGGTGATGGTTTCCCCAGAATTTCGAGTCATGAAAGGATTTTTCCTTAATTAACTAACTCTTTAAGCATTTGCCTTTGAAGTTCTCTTAAGGTGTCTTACCCTAGTAGGAGCATTGAAGCGAATTAACTCATATTGACTGAGCGTTGGAGGGATTCACCCTTAGTCAACAAAACCTCGAGGTTGCCTGCCCCTGGTTGATAGAGTCCTGAGATGGTTTACTCCCGATTAACCGCTTCTTGAATGATTTTCCCCAGGATCAATAGACATTTGGATACTTGCTTTAGATTATCCAATTCTTGGTCAACATAATCATTAGATGACATGCCCCTGATTCATGGGGTTATGAGGTGGTCTTGATTCTGGTCATCATTGACGAATAGTCAAGTTTCTCTGATTGCTTCTTGTAAGAATTTCCTTGATGTCAAGTACTGACATGCAGTAAAAAATTAATCATTTAGAAATGGTAATTTTAATGCAATATTCGTGCATGTTTGAAAAATCATTATTGGAATGATGTGATAGTGTGTGACGAGTGGACCATAAGTCCAAACGCAGTGCTGATTTAGCGATTCACATTGAGAAAGATACAACAAGAATATGATACCAATACAGAAGATTAAAAAATTTCTAGGAGTAAGCTTACGTAACCTTGTTGTAGTATGCTTTCAGAATAAACCTTGCTTCAATTAGGTCTTTTAAGGGTTGTAACATGGTCTGGTTCACGGTTATTAAAACAAAGGATATAAGGCTCAAAATTTGTTTTTAACCCACCCATTCTTCTTGATAATCGCCATTCCCACATTCAGTTAATTCAGCCCACGCATTCAACTTCCAAGAGAATTTGACGGTGTAAGAGTGAAGATTCATGTTTTCCTTGAAATGGCAGTCACCTTATTTTATTCTTGATGTCAGCGACCCTTTGATTTTTGATATGGTGGTCACCCGAATCTTGTTTTGTTTTTTTTGAGGATTTTCATGACCTCTTTTCATTGCTTTTTTTATCCCTGTACCGCTTTTCGGAGCTTATAGTCCACCGAGATTACCCTTATTTTTGTCTAAGTAGCCTTTTTGAGGTGTTCGACTTAACGAGCTATTTTTTTGTTTTGCTGAAGGTTTAGAAAGGCTTGTGAATGCCAAGTCATTGGTATTGAAGAATAACCTACATAACTTTTGGATTTTGCATGATTCCTTTGACACTTTAGGATGTGTGCGACGAAGATCATGTGGTTGATCCCCATATGGGATGTTTCATCTTGCAATATGAATGCATAGTCAGATTAACTGAACAAACTACCCTGCCCCGGGTTAAGAATAAGGGTTTATAGATCCGAAAGAAACACATACTTCTAGGCTCAAAGTGGTCAACTATGGAATAAATCCTTATCTCTCAAGTGTTTGGGAATTTGAAACAATGCATGTACATCATCATCTGTGAGAAAATTCTTTACTTTGAATTAATTTTGAATGATAGCAAATTGTGTGATCATCATCCAAATGTTGGCTGTGCATTACATTACATGATACATTTGTGTTTTTATTGTGTTTTTATCCCATTCTATTGTTGCATAATTGTACATAAAGACCTACATTGATACATCTCTTAAAATAACACATAAAATCCATTTTGTGTCAGTATGCATCAACACATAAGCCTATGCATCGATCCATACAGCATGTGGTATATCACAAAACTCTTTTTGTTCAGTATGCATCGATGCATACGAGTCATGTATCAACACATGAAAGGCAAAAGGCTCTATGGATCGATCCATACGATCCTTGCATCGATACATGATCAGTTGAAACAGCCTGTGTATCAATGCATACGTATTAGGCATCGATACATGTTAGTGGAAAGGTCATATGCATCAATACATACGAATTATGCATCGATACATGCTTAATTCAATTCACCAAAAACTCACTTATCTTACAGTATGCATCGATGCATACTCTCATGTATCAATGCATAAATCTGTTTTGTGCTCTAACAGTTTCTGTTTTTCAGCATATATAAGAGATGTTGTGACAGCAGTGTAAGAACACGAATTCTTTGAGGGAAAAACAATTGAACACAAGATCAAAAGCAGTGTAGCAGCAATTGTTCGAGAGCACATAGAAACCTGAAAGAGACTTCATCTTCTTCATCTTCTCAATCACTTTTCTTCAAGAACATCAACACATAACCATTCTTGTTCTCTGGATTAAAGGATTATCGAGATAACGTTCAGTGGTACGATCAAGGATCTAGCTGTGGTTTTCAGTGGAACGATCGAGGATCTAGCTGAGTTGAAGATTGAAGGGGGTTTCGAAGAAAAACCTACTGATTTATCCTTCAAGAACTGGAGTGTTCTTGAGGGTTTGTGAGTCACGTTTGCAGAACAGATTCAGCCGCAGCGTTGCGTTTGGAGATCGGGGGATTTCGCAAGCAGGTCGTGGAACCGGTGAATTATTTGCAATTTCGTGCAGGAAATTCTTGATCGTGCTCAGATCAAGTGAAGGTTCATACAAGAAGAAGTTCTTGGAATTTAGAATTCTGTCTTTGTATCATAACCTTGTATCAACGAATTCGGCAATAATTGATAATCAAAGTTCTCAATTTCATTTGAAATTGAGAGGGAGACGTACCCACACACGAGGACGACGTGGGGAACTTCCTTACCAAATCTCTGCGTATCGTATTCTTACCTTACTCCTCTTTACGTTTAAAACAGTTTTCGCAAATTCAGTTAGTGTGTTGTGATTGTTCCTTTTGCAAGACAGCAGTGGTAAGAAAACCTTTTTAATTAAACTCTACTGCTGTTCATCATTGATCACATACACACCAACTGTTTGACAAAATTGTTAGCTAGGTTTTATTCATTGGAAATAGACTTTAATGATAAGTGCATTCAATTAGCTAAAATTCTGGTGTTGATTGTTTCTGTCATTCTTATTCAAATCCAGCATTAAACTCGTGTGTCCGGTTTTCTAGTAGCGGTTCAGAATAGACGGAAGTCGATTCGGGACTGATATTTTCCGCCAACTTTAAAAACTCTGATAAAACTTTAAATCCGTTAAATTTCAAAGAGGTGATCTATTCACCCCCCTCTCGATCACTAGCCACACCGTCTAACAAGTGGTATCAGAGCGCCGGTTCGCTGGTGCTCTGTGGCTGCCTGTAACAGTATGGATTCTGAACCAAAGGGGGCGTATAATAGAGCGCCTATTTTCAACGGTGAAAATTACGGCTACTGGAAAGACTGCATGCGAGTTCATATAAATTCTGTGGATAGGCTAGTATGGGCTGCCATTGAAAATGGTCCGTTTCAAATTACTATGACAAATGCGGCTGGCGCCATAGTACCTAAACCAGAAGATGATTGGAATGAGAAAGATGAGAAAAAGTGGTCGTGTGATTGGAAAGCTCGAAACATGCTAATTTCAGCACTTGGTGTTGATGAGTATTATCGAGTATCCCATTGCACGACAGCTAAAGAAATGTGGGATGCTTTAGAAGTTGCCCATGAGGGTACTACTGAAGTAAAACAGTCCCGCATTAACACACTCAATCAAGAGTTTGAGCTCTTTCGCATGAAACAAGGAGAATCTATCTCCGACATGCAAAAGAGATTCACTCATCTAACTAACCGATTGAATGCGCTTGGAAAACCTATTTCCAATGAAATTGCTACTAATAAAATTCTCAGGTGTCTTAGCAGGGAGTGGCAACCTAAAGTAACAGCAATTAAGGAAGCCAACGATCTAACAAGACTTACGATTACAACTCTGTTTGGAAAGCTGGAAGAACATCAGCAAGCATTGAAAAGTCTTGAAAAATATGAGAACAAAAGTAAGAAGGAAAAGGAGAAGAAAAGAGACAAAGAGGGAGAGAAGAAGCCAATAGCTCTTGTGTCCTCTAGCTCTAAGTCCTCACGAAAAGAGCAAAGCGACAATGATTCAAGTAGTGACAAAGACTCGGATGATGAGGAAATGGGACTGTTTGTAAGGAGATATAATAGATTCATTCGAAAGAATGGAGTCAAGCATTCCGACAAAAATCTCATGAAGTTTCGAAGACAATCTACAAATTCGAAACAAGAAGAGAACAAGAAGAGTAAAGGAAGAGGATCATGTTTTAATTGTGGTAAATCTGGACATTATAAAACGGACTGCCCTATGAAGTATAAGGATCAAAGAAAAGATTCACCAAAAGGGTACAACAAACAAAGAAGAGCGTACATTGCATGGGAAAGTGATAGTGATTCATCAAGCACACAAAGCTCAAGTGATGGTGATGAAGCCGCAAATCTGTGCCTTATGGCTCACACAAAAAATCTGTCCTACCACAAGAAGAAAAACAATGACAAAAAGGTAAAACAAGCCTATTACAATAATTTCTCTTCTATGTCTTTTTCGGAACTAAAAATAGCTTTTGAAAAACTGCATAACGAAGCTGTAGATGCTTTTAAAAGACTATCTTCCGACAAACATATTTTTTCATTTTTGGAAGGTAAAGTAAACAAAGCTGAAATTGATTTAGAAGCGTTGAAAGCTAGTATTGCAGAAAATTCAAAAAATATTGACATTGATGGATGTAGTAGAGTTAGGTATTGTGACGCTTGTTATATTTGGCAAAAAGAGGTAAACACTCTTAAGGTCAAATTAAAGAAGGCGCTACAACCTAAATTTACTTATGCCGTTGACTCTAGGTTGTTTAAGAAGTCATTAAATCCTTCATATGCAAAATAGTCTTTTATTCTAAAGGATTCAATGAACAAGAAACAACAAACACATCATCATGGTTTATGTCATTATTGTTGTCATGCTGGCCATACCATTGAGAAATGCAAGTTTAGGAGATTTCTTGTCCCTAAAGGTATTTATCAATGGAAGTCAAAAGGCAACCATGTTAGCACTTACCCACTTGGACCCAATGAAAATTGGGTACCAACGTCTCTCTTTTGATATTGTAGGATGAGTGCCTTGCCTCCGCAGATAGAAGGTGGTTTCTTGACAGCGGCTGCTCGAGACACATGACCGGTGACATATCGCTTTTTATAGACTTCAAGGCAAAAAAGAAGGGATATGTTACTTATGGAGACAATAACAAAGGAGCTATACTCGGCAAAGGTAGTGTAGGTAATCCCTCCACCACTACTATTTCAAATGTCCATCTTGAAGGTGAGAAAAACAAGAAAGGGGGGGTTTGAATTGTTTGGAAAAATAAGCGCTTTTCAAAAATGAAAATCACACAAGGATTTTATACTGGTTCGCTTATAACACAAAGCTACTCCAGTCCACCCGGCCAAGGTGATTTCGCCTTCAACAAGGACTTAATCCACTAATCTTGAAAGATTACAAACAACGCCTAAGAGAAAAATCTCTTAGTCCTCTCAAGTTTACAGACTACACTAAGTCACTTGAGGAAATCAACAAACAATAAATGAAAGTTTTATGTAATCTAGAGTGCTTCTAAGAAAGCAAGTATTACAATATTAAGAACAAGAGTTTTTTCACGTTATAAGCAAAAGCTTCGTGAAGATCTTAGAGAGAAAGAGTGTTTTTCTTGACTTGGTGTTTCAGTATAATTTTGGCTTGTTGGCTTACTGATTTTTTTAGTTTCTTCAAGGTTGATTGCAGCCTATTTATATACTCGTTGAAGTAGTAGTTGAAACTGGTGGATATTGAGATGAAGTTACGCCATCACATAATTAGCTAATGCAGGATGACTTTTTCTTCTTGAAATGACTACTTACCACAAGTAGTATTTTCTTTATTGAGATTGGAGATTAACGTCTCTTTCTCAATTAGGAAATCCATTTGCAAATCTTTTCTTGACTTAAACGTTACTCTTTCATGATTAGCAATTCCATGCTCAGAGTATTTGTGTATCTGGAGAATCTTGGAATCTTGCTTCTGATGTTTAATCTCTTGTGAGTTCTGATGGATTCTTCAGATAGTGCCAAGAGCTTCTGAGGTTTAGACAAAACTTTGTTCAGAGTCAAAACTACTAGAGCTTACTACTTGTCCAGATGCTTCTGATACTTTGATGTTTTGTATCTGATCTTGTTTTGTATCTGATGACATCATCAGATTTCTTCCTTCTTTCTTTAGAATCCTGCACACTTAGAAACTTTTCGTTAGGGTGCCATTTTTGGTTTCATCCTTTGTTATCATCAAAATCAAGGAATCTGTTGTAGAACAATTTTTGTTCTTACACATCTAGTAGAGGGACTTAAACACAATTTGTTAAGCATAAGTCAACTATGCGACATGGGCTATAAAGTTTCGTTCACAAAAACTTGCTGCATAATTGAACATGCTGAACAGAACATTGTGTTTAAGGGTGTAAGAGTAAACAATATTTATATGCTTGACCTGTTTGATGTACCTTTGACAAGTACTAAATGTCTAGTCACCTTGAATGATGATTCTTGGCTTTGGCATAGACGTTTAGCGCATGTTAATTTTGATTTGCTTAATAAGGTTGTATCTAAGGATCTAGTAGTCGGTCTACCAAAAATAAAATTTTCAAAAGACCACCTATGTGACGCGTGCCAAATGGGAAAGCAAACGAGGGTCTCTTTTAAATCTAAAAACGTAATTTCAACTTCACGACCCCTTGAGCTTCTCCATTTGGATCTCTTTGGACCTTCTAGGACAAAGAGCCTAGGTGGAAATTACTATGGCTTTGTAATAGTTGATGACTACTCTAGATTTACTTGGACTATATTCCTTCATAGCAAAGATGAAACTTTTTCTGCTTTTAAGAATTTTGCAAATCTGTCCCAAAACAAAATGAATTCCAAAATAGTTACAATTCGTAGCGATCATGGTGGTGAGTTTCAAAATTATCACTTTGAGAAGTTCTGTGACAAGTATGGTATTGAGCATAATTTTTCAGCTCCTCGAACTCCACACCAAAATGACGTTGTGGAGCGTAAAAATCGTGTTTTAGAGGAGTTGGCAAGAACAATGCTTAATGAGGGTGGATTACCAAAATACTTTTGGGCTGATGCTGTCAGCACAGCCTGTTATGTTTTAAACAGAATCTTAATTCGCCCTATTTTAAATAAAACTCCTTATGAACTTTTGAAAGGAAGAAAACCAAACTTGTCACATCTTCACGTATTCGGTTGTAAGTGTTTTGTTTTGAATAACGGTAAGGAAAATATTGGGAAGTTTGATGCAAAAGCGGATGAAGGTATCTTTCTTGGTTACTCACTGTCAAGTAAAGCATATAGAGTGTATAATAAGCGTTTACTTACTGTTGAAGAATCTGTTCATGTTTCTTTTGATGAGTCTTATTCGAAAAATGTCGAAAAAGGTATTTCTTTTGATGACGCAGATGTATCTACAGAAGACATACTCAAGGAAGCTGTTGAGGAAACTGATCAGTCCAAAACAGCTGCCCATGAGAAGAATGAAGATACTAGTCATGAAGAAAATGAGGAAGAAAAGACAGCTGAAGTGAAGGATCTTCCAACAGCTTGGAAATCCTCAAAAGACCATCCCATTGACAACATCTTGGGAGACATTTCAAAGGGAGTAATGACCCGTTCTAAGATAAGTAATTTTTGTTCTCACTTCGCGTTTGTTTCACAAGTAGAACCTAAAAATGCCAAAGAGGCCTTGATTGATGAATTTTGGCTAATGGCCATGCAAGAAGAGCTTAATCAATTTAAAAGAAATGACGTTTGGGAACTTGTCCCTCGTCCACGAGATCATCATATCATAGGCACTAAGTGGGTTTTTAGAAATAAGCTTGATGAAAACGGAGTGATTACTAGGAACAAGGCACGTTTAGTAGCACAAGGGTATAACCAAGAGGAGGGCATAGACTATGAGGAAACTTATGCTCCAGTTGCTCGCCTTGAAGCTATACGTCTTTTGCTTGCCTATGCGTGTTCTAAGGATTTTAAGCTTTACCAAATGGACGTAAAAAGTGCTTTTCTTAATGGTGTCATAAATGAAGAAGTATATGTTTCACAACCTCCTGGTTTTGAAAATGCTGAAAATCCAGATCATGTTTACAAATTAAAACGAGCTTTGTATGGTCTTAAACAAGCCCCTCGAGTTTGGTATGAAAGGCTTAGCAAATTCCTAATTGATCATGGATATTCAAGAGGTAAGGTGGACAATACTCTCTTTATTAAACACAAAGGGAAGCACATTCTTTTAGTTCAAGTTTATGTCGACGATATAATATTTGGTTCAACTAACATACACTTGGTCGAAGAATTTTCTAAGGTTATGCAGGGTGAATTTGAGATGAGTCTAATGGGGGAGCTGAACTACTTCCTAGGACTGCAAATAAAGCAACTTGATGAAGGTACAACAGTATGTCAAACAAAATACTGCAGAGAACTACTCAAGCGCTTTGGAATGAATGACTCAAAATCAATTGACACCCCAATGCCTACTAACGGAAATCTAGATAAGGATGAGCATGGTAAGTGTGTAGATGTCAAAAAGTTCAGAGGTATGATTGGATCTCTCTTGTATCTTTCTGCTTCTAGACCTGACATCATGTTTAGTGTTTGTATGTGTGCACGCTATCAATCAAATCCTAAGGAATCGCACCTAAAAGCGGTGAAGCGCATATTTAGATATCTTCACGGAACACCTAAATATGGGCTTTGGTATTCCAAAGGAAGTGATTGTAGTTTAGTAGGGTACTCCGATTCTGATTTTGCTGGCTGCAAATCAGATAGGAAAAACACAAGTGGTACATGTCACCTGTTTTCAAATTCCTTGGTAAGTTGGCATAGCAAAAAGCAGGTTTCTGTGGCTTTGTCAACTGCAGAGGCAGAATACGTTGCAGCCGGTAGTTGTTGCGCTCAGATTTTATGGCTGAAGCAGCAACTACAAGACTTCAACATTCAACTCAAACGTATTCCTATAAAATGTGACAACACTAGTGCCATAAACCTTACTAAAAACCCTGTTTTATACTCACGCACTAAACACATAGAGATTAGACATCACTTTCTTTGCGACCATGTTGAAAAAGAAGACGTTGTATTTGAGCACGTTGACTCCAAAAATCAGCTTGCTGATATTTTCACTAAACCTTTGGCAACAGAACCTTTCTTCAACATTCGTCGTGAATTAGGGATCTTAGATCTTTCTCATTTGATGTCTTAAGCATGTTGCCTCTTAATTATATTATGCCTCACCTTGGTTAATAAGATTCGTTTTAGATGACACTTATCCATCACAAGATTACGCCAACAGAGGTAATATCAATCCTTTCTACAATTCTCTTACTGCTAAGTGGTTGTGTATGTTAGAACAGATGTTCTTACTCTCGTTGATATAAATTTGATTGCATATATTGTTTGCCTATATTGCTTGCACATTAAAAATCTGACTTATGAATCTTTCTTGGGCATAACCATCATGACATAGTGCATAATGCATATCCATACTGCATCAAAATTCATTAAAATCTGGTTTAGCATCAGTATGCATCGACACAAAACATGTATGCATCGATCCCTATATTCTGGATTTCAATTTCTTTTAACGAACTGGTTCAGGATGCATCGATGCATCCATCGCATGTATCGATACACAGGCCTGTTATAAACAAATGTGAATGATAGGCATCGATCCATGGCCATTTGCATCGACACATACTGATGCTATTTGATTTAAATACATTTTTTTCTCTCTCATGCATCGACACATCAGCCAATCCTATCACTTCCTATCTCAAGACTTCATATCATCTGTCCTCAAAAACCCCAAAACCAGTGGCTAACCCTAATCTTCCTCGTCTTCACTCTCTCTAAAACCCTAAATCTCACATCACCATGCCTCCACGCACTATTCCAGCCAGAGCAAAAGGAAAAGGAAAAGGAAAGGAAACAGCCGGTACTTCTCAGCAACCACCAGATGTTCCTTCAAATGCCTTAGACTTACTTCATCCTGCTATTGCTGCTGAATTTGAGGAATCCTTCAAGACAAGGTTAGTTATGAAACCCCATGTCTTTGATAAAACAGATGCTATTCACCTGCATCTAAATGAGGTGGTTGAACTCCTACATGCACAAAGACTTGGGTCATTTCTGTCTACAAAGGATGATTACCATGAGGATTTCATCCGGGCCTTTTATGCTGGCTTACAAACTGGTAGAGGCTATATGTTCCGGTGTTCTATCGGTGTCAGAACATATACCTTTGAAGCCTCTGATTGGGAAACGGTGTTTCAAATTCCGCATCCGTCAATGAATGTCAAGTCCTGGCATGACCTGCATTTTGATACTGAATTTGACATGAAGGACTTTACTCCATCTATCCTAAAGATAGACAGACCGCTGAATGAGGATGAACACGTCACGTCCGGTATGATTAAGCAAACTCCGTGTATTCTTCACTGGATTATCACACACATTCTGTGTCCAACAAACAGTGGACATTCTCGGTTGGATAGGCCAAGCATACATCTTCTCTACATTCTACAAAATAAGGTTCTCTTAAATTGGGCAAACTACTTTGTAAAACGTCTATTTTTCGTGCGAGACAGCTCCAAGAATGTGGCTCTAGGTTATGCTTATCAAATAATGAAAATTCTTAAGTTTTGGAAAGTTGAAATACCTATTGTTCCTCTCCTATCTCCATCTGCTGCTCAAGAGTTTGACTCTTCCACTCTATCGCATATGGGATATCGGTGGGACAAGGACCGCAAATGTTTCTACTTCTTTGAAAGAAAATCCAAAACCAGAATCTACAACTTTGACGTGCCTTCGGAACGAATCCATGTTGTTGAAGATCAGCCTGATGAAGAAATGCAGGATGCGCCTGAAACAGATGTGCCTCCAGCTGAGGCCAATGCCGGTTGGGGTGATTGGGTGCCATGAAGGTGGTCCCTAACCAACTATGTGCCTGAACCTACGGCTCCTCCGTTCTCCGGTGGCACTTCAACCTCAACACCTTCTGCGGATATCACTCATATGCTTCAACAAATGGAACTTGCCAACAAAGAGCGTCATGAAGAGGCACGGTATTGGCATGTACAACAAAATGAGTGGCATCAGGAGCATCGTGACTGGCATGATGAGCATACACGGATGTATCAGAATCAACACTCTTGGCACCAAGACTTGGTTAAGTGGCACCAAGTTTTCTACAATGAAATGTCTGGCTTTATGGACGACTGCCGCGAAAATCCTGGTATTATGGACAGATTTAGAAGCATTGAAGTTCAGAACCGATTTAGGCAATACTCCTTCATGGGCCAAAATCCAGACACAATGCCTCCTCCTCCGCCTCCACCAAGCTACAGAGATCCTGCCAGAGATGATGAAGAGTCCTGTGGTGGCCACAATCCCAATTAACCCACCATCATTTCATCTCACTGCATTTCATCTCATATTGCTCAAGTTTTTATTTTTGTTGCACAATATATGGTTTAGCTTATGTAATTCTTAAACTTGTTCGAATCCTTAAATGCTTTTCAATTTCTGTTTATCTATATGGTTATTGCCCTTATTCGTCATTCTTTGTGAATGATTCTTTACTTTGTGAATGATAGCCTTTTTATCAATATTTTTGCCATGCCCTGCTACAACATGCTACCTTGATAAACCTGTTTCTTCCTCTTTTTGATGTTGACAAAGGGGGAGAAAATGCAGATATGCACAAACTCAGGGGGAGTATCACACATCTTGCCAAGAATTTGCCATCATCAAAAAGGGGGAGTTTGTGAGAAAATTCTTTACTTTGAATTAATTTTGAATGATAGCAAATTGTGTGATCATCATCCAAATGTTGGTTGTGCATTACATTACATGATACATTTGTGTTTTTATTGTGTTTTTATCCCATTCTATTGTTGCATAATTGTACATAAAGACCTACATTGATACATCTCTTAAAATAACACATAAAATCCATTTTGTGTCAGTATGCATCAACACATAAGCCTATGCATCGATCCATACAGCATGTGGTATATCACAAAACTCTTTTTGTTCAGTATGCATCGATGCATACGAGTCATGTATCAACACATGAAAGGCAAAAGGCTCTATGGATCGATCCATACGATCCTTGCATCGATACATGATCAGTTGAAACAGCCTGTGTATCAATGCATACGTATTAGGCATCGATACATGTTAGTGGAAAGGTCATATGCATCAATACATACGAATTATGCATCGATACATGCTTAATTCAATTCACCAAAAACTCACTTATCTTACAGTATGCATCGATGCATACTCTCATGTATCAATGCATAAATCTGTTTTGTGCTCTAACAGTTTCTGTTTTTCAGCATATATAAGAGATGTTGTGACAGCAGTGTAAGAACACGAATTCTTTGAGGGAAAAACAATTGAACACAAGATCAAAAGCAATGTAGCAGCAATTGTTCGAGAGCACATAGAAACCTGAAAGAGACTTCATCTTCTTCATCTTCTCAATCACTTTTCTTCAAGAACATCAACATATAACCATTCTTGTTCTCTGGATTAAAGGATTATCGAGATAACGTTCAGTGGTACGATCAAGGATCTAGCTGTGGTTTTCAGTGGAACGATCGAGGATCTAGCTGAGTTGAAGATTGAAGGGGGTTTCGAAGAAAAACCTACTGATTTATCCTTCAAGAACTGGAGTGTTCTTGAGGGTTTGTGAGTCACGTTTGCAGAACAGATTCAGCCGCAGCGTTGCGTTTGGAGATCGGGGGATTTCGCAAGCAGGTCGTGGAACCGGTGAATTATTTGCAATTTCGTGCAGGAAATTCTTGATCGTGCTCAGATCAAGTGAAGGTTCATACAAGAAGAAGTTCTTGGAATTTAGAATTCTGTCTTTGTATCATAACCTTGTATCAACGAATTCAGCAATGATTGATAATCAAAGTTCTCAATTTCATTTGAAATTGAGAGGGAGACGTACCCACACGCGAGGACGACGTGGGGAACTTCCTTACTGATAACATGAAATTATATCACATTTTAGGACTTAATTCAATTAGATTATATTATCATTTACTTTAATTTATCTCATTTTATCAGATATTATGCGGTATTTCCTTTCTATTTATGTCAGGTATCCATTTTGAAGCAAAAGTGAAAAAGGGAAGAAAAGGAGGTGTAAAAAGGAATAAAAAGGAAACAAATAACAAAGACCAAGCCCAGCCCAAAGAAAGCGCACGTTGTACCTGTGACGGGCGTCACAAAGGTTGTGACGAGCGTCACACTAAGCACACTCCTGTGACGAGCGTCACACATGGTGTGACGGACGTCACACCATTCCCCTATATTTTTGGCACTAGGAACGCAACTGACCACGTTGAAAGCTATTTCCACTCTTGACCCTCGGAACGAAAAGATCGTGTATACGGAAACCCTTGGAAAGCAGTTACACAAGTAGCAGTATAAATAGCAGCTAATTGGGAAAGCTCTGGGTTCAGAGATTTTCCACGCCTTTTGCCGTTCTCTCATTTTTTTTCTTCCAGCAGTTTAGGCTTATATTTTTATAGTATTACTTTGCAGAATTTTTATTGTTTTACCTTTTTGCAATTCTATTTTCTTTGCTAGCATTCAATTAATTCTTTTCGCACAATAGTTTCTACACCGGAAACTATTGTGCAACTTTTACCGGATCTAACCTTACGTTAGAATCTAGTTTTTTTTTATTTTTCCTTGGTTTAAGTTATTGTTTAATTGAAGAATCCGAGAACAAATCCTACCGGCTTGTGGTGGAGTGTTCAAGACTATTGTTTAACGCATTCAGGTTCTTTAATCATTATTTAATGCTTTGTTTTATTAATTATTTATATTATCTGCCTGGGATGAGTCTGTTTATGCATGATATGTATTTTTGTCTGTTTAGTATGTCTGGCTAATTTGCCTAGATATCGGTATGTAAAGTAAGCGGAATAAGGGATCAAGACTAAGTCGGTCTAATTAAATTTAAAAGTAAAATCAATCTTTTTACGGTCTCAATTTACAGGTTTAATAACAAGAATTTTTTACAAAAGTAAAAGACATAAAGAAGTTAAAATCAATAGAGCGAGAGTTTGAGGTTTTAACTGGACAGTGTAAATTAGGCATTAATTCTAGATCAGGGCGAGAGCAAGTTTTAGAGTTAATTAAATTCTGACCTTTTCCAAAAAGTATTCTTAAAGATTGAATGTGAGGACGAGAGTTAAGCATTCGGGTTTAATTGTATAACCTAAGTCAACAGAGCGAGAGTTTGAGATAAGGGTGTTTAAAACGGTCAGTGTTTTCTTAAAAAGAGTTTCTGCAACTTTATTGCTTTCAAAAAGTGGTTTTTGACTTAATTATAAGTGACAGCTACATTAACATAAAATCATGGTTTATTCAACAGAGCGAGAGTTTGAGATAAAACCTTTAATCAATAAAGTTAACTGAAACGATTTATTTTAAAACCAAGAAACCGACAAAGAATTGATTCCCTAATTACGACGAACTACATACCGATATCCGATTTATTAATATTTAATCTAGATCTTAGTTTAGTTTTTAGCTTCGCCCCCAAACAATCAACCATTATTCACCTTAGCTTTACGAAGTAACCTTAGATAACGGTATATCGATTCATAAGTCCCTGTGGGATCGATATCTTTTAAAACTACGCGATAGAACTGTGCACTTGCAGTTTGTACCCCAATTTCGACTGATAAAGTCGAGCGATCAAGTTTTTGGCGCCGTTGCCGGGGACTTCTATTTAATCGATATCGTAACTCTTCCGTTACACTGTAGAGACTAAGGTTTCTCTTTTCTTCTATTCTTTCTTTCGTTGATTTGTATGCCACGCACTCGCTCACAAGGCGAACCGCTCTATTTACGAATCAACGATATCGAACTATATCTCCGAGTCTTACGACAAATTCGGGAATATCGTGCTGCAAACAATCTCCCTCCTATAGAACTTCCTGATTTCAAAAACCTTTTTCCTTCGATAACCGAGATGGCAGAACCAGCTCGTGCTCTTAGAGATTACGCCGCTCCATCGCAAGATGAGCCGCATTCAAGTATTGCTCCGCCCGCAATCGAAGCAAACAACTTCGAACTTAAACCTTCGCTGTTGCAGGCAGTGCAACAGAACCAATTCTCTGGAAATCCTACCGAGGATCCAAACCTACATTTATCCGTATTTGTCCAATACGCTGATACTGTTAAAGCTAATGGTGTCACTTCAGAGGCAATTCGACTTCGTCTTTTTCCTTTCTCATTAAGAGATAGCGCTAGAAGATGGCTTCAATCTCTCCCTTCCAACTCAGTCACCACATGGAACGAGTTGAAGAAAGTTTTTCTTGCCCGATACTTTCCGCCAAGCAAAACAGCTATGTTAAGAGCCCAGATAAACGGATTTAAACAGAAAGACAACGAGTCTCTTTTCGAAGCATGGGAAAGATACAAAGACATGATGAGACTTTGCCCACACCATGGTTTGGAAGACTGGTTAGTAATTCACACATTTTATAATGGTCTCTTATACAACACAAGGTTAACAATAGACGCCGCTGCAGGTGGTGCATTAATGAACAAACCTTATGCTGATGCTTACCAGCTTATCGAGAGCATGGCCCAAAACCACTATCAGTGGGGAACCGAACGAACAACGGTGGAAAAACCTCAAACGAAAACTGGCATGTATGAGATAAGTAACCTTGATCACGTTAACGCAAAAGTGGATGCTCTGGTCCAGAAAATTGAAAGTTTAAACGTATCACCCCCAGCCGCCGTGGTTGCTATAACTCAGAATTGCGAGGTCTGTGGAATCCAAGGCCACACTCCTACGGACTGTCAACTCTTGACAGGAATCCAAGCAGAGCAAGTAAACAATGCTCAAGGAAGCCCCTATTCGAACACCTATAACTCAAATTGGAAGAACCATCCAAATTTTTCATATAAGAGCAATAACGTTTTGTACGCACCTGGACAGTCTCCAAATCAAGCCCCAGCTATACCTCCGGGATATCAGAAACCGAACCCATCCATGCCTAACAATAACGCCCCTAGGAAATCCAACTTGGAAATCATGATGGAAAACTTTATAGCTTCCCAACAACAAACCAATAAAGATTTCTTAAACCAGAATGTACACACTGGCGAACAACTTAAACAACTAGCAAGCAAAGTAGATGCCTTGGCTACCCATAACAAAATGCTGGAAACACAAATATCATAAGTAGCCCAACAACAAGCACCTACTGCTGCCCCAACTGGTACATTCCCTGGACAGCCCCAACCTAACCCGAGAAGCCACGCTCATGCAATTATATTAAGAAGTGGAACGGAAGTGGAAGGACCGTCTGATCCAAGGATAGAAAACCAAAACCCTAAGAAATCAACTGAGGGAAGTGAACCTAAGGAAAAGGAAGAGAGTAATAAGGAAACCCTAGAAAAGAAGGAACCTTATGTACCTCCACCACCTTACAAACCACCTATACCTTACCCTCAAAGGCTTGTTAAAACCAAAGATGCGGGCCAATTTAGAAAATTTGTTGATCTCCTTAAACAATTAAACGTTACAATTCCGTTCACCGAAGCTATTACGCAGATGCCCTCATATGCTAAATTCTTAAAAGAAATCCTTTCTAATAAGAGGAAACTTGAGGATAGCGAAACCGTTACACTCCCTGCCGAATGTAGCGCTATAATCCAAAACATGCCCCCTAAACTCAAGGATCCAGGTAGTTTCTCTATACCCTGTCACATAGGAAAATTTGTCATTGACAAAGCCTTATGCGATTTATGAGCCGGAATTAGCGTTATGCCTTTATCCATATGTAAGAAACTGGAAATGGGAGAATTAAGACCAACCAAAATGTCTGTGCAACTAGCAGATCGTTCCATCAAATATCCTGTAGGAATCCTTGAAAACGTTCCCGTACGCATAGGTCAATTCTACATTCCCACTGATTTTACAATTATGGACATTAGAGAAGATGATATTACACCCATTATACTGGGAAGACCATTCTTAGCAACTGCCGGTGCAATCATAGACGTAAAACGAGGACGACTCACCTTCGAAGTAGGTGAAGAGAAAATTGAATTCATTCTTTCCCAATTCTTGAAAGCACCTGCAATAGAAGATACATGTTACTTCATGGATATCATCGATGAATGCATAAAAGAAGCAGAGTTAGAAGAAGACAAATCATCTGACTGCCTTGTAGAAGATAGATCTAACCAATGTTTAGCAATAACACCGGATCCTACGCAATGTCTTAACAAACCAACCCCTGACCTGAAAACACTTCCCAAAAATCTGAGATATGAATTCCTAGACTTAGAACTTGAACGACCTGTGATAGTTAATGCAGACCTAGGAAGACTCGAAACAGAAAAACTCCTACATATCTTAAGGAAGTATCCAACCGCACTAGGGTACCACATCACCGATCTTAAAGGAATAAGTCCTTCTATTTGTATGCACCGCATCATGTTAGAAGAAGACTGTAAAACCTCTAGGGAATACCAGAGAAGACTAAATCCGATCCTGAGTAAGGTAGTAAAGAAGGAAATAACCAAGTTATTGGAAGCAGGTATTATATATCCTATATCTGATAGCAAATGGGTTAGTCCTGTGCACGTTGTACCAAAGAAAGGAGGCATAACCGTTATTGAAAACGAAAAAGGGGAAACTATAACTAAACGAATCGAATCAGGATGGAGAATGTGCATTGATTATAGGAAACTAAACAAAGCAACCCGAAAAGATCATTTCCCTTTACCATTCATTGACCAAATGTTAGAACGATTAGCAAAACATTCACATTTCTGTTATCTAGACGGTTATTCAGGCTTCTTTCAAATACCAATTCACCCTGATGACCAAGAAAAGACAACGTTCACATGCCCTTTTGGTACCTTCGCTTATAGACGAATGCCGTTTGGTCTGTGTAATGCCCCTGCAACCTTTCAAAGATGCATCATGGCAATTTTCGCCGACTTTCTCGAAAACATCATGGAAGTATTTATGGATGACTTTTCTGTATACGGACAAAGTTTCGAAGAATGCCTTGAAAACCTGGAAAGAGTTCTTGAGCGATGTGTAAAAGTAAACTTAGTACTTAATTGGGAAAAGTGCCACTTTATGGTACAAGAAGGAATTGTCTTAGGACACATCATCTCGAACAGAGGAATTGAAGTAGACAAGGCCAAAATAGAGGTAATCGAAAATCTTCAACCCCCAAGAACCGTGAGAGAAGTACGAAGCTTTTTAGGACACGCCGGTTTTTACCGACGATTCATCAAAGACTTCTCTAAGATAACTAAACCTTTAACCGGACTGTTGATGAAAGATGCTGAATTCATATTCAACGATAACTGTTTAAAAGCATTTCAAACGCTTAAGCAAGCATTGATCTCCGCACCCATAATGCAGACACCAGACTGGAATGAACCATTCGAAATAATGTGTGATGCCAGCGATTATGCTGTAGGTGCTGTTTTAGGACAACGAAAGGATAAAAAGCTTCACGTTATATATCACGCAAGCAGAACCCTGGATGAAGCACAAATGAATTACGCCACTACCGAGAAAGAACTCCTAGCAGTGGTATTTGCGCTAGATAAATTTCGTTCTTACTTGGTTGGAGCTAAAATAATAGTTTACACTGATCACGCTGCTATCAAGTACCTTTTAACAAAAAAGGATGCTAAACCTAGACTCCTAAGATGGATCTTGTTGCTACAAGAATTCGACTTAGAAATCAAGGACAAGAAAGGAACTGAAAACGTAGTAGCTGACCACCTCTCCAGACTTGAGAACCTTGAACCGGAAAGAACATCAATTAATGATGATTTCTCGTATGACAAACTTATAGCTACTTTGGAAGAGAACAACTCCGACATGCAAGTAGAAACCACCTTAGCTATATCTGCCACACCATGGTACGCTGATCTCGTCAATTATTTAGCTGCCGGAATAGTCCCACCTACTTTATCTTACCAGCAGAAGAAACGATTCTTCTACGACATAAAACACTATTACTGGGATGATCCCTTACTTTTCAAAAGAGGCCCCGATGGTATTTTCCGTCGATGTATACCCGAAGAAGAGGTAGAAAATATAATCCAACACTGCCACTCCGCTCCTTATGGTGGACACACAAGTACATCCAAGACCTGCTCTAAAATCCTACAAGCCGGCTTTTATTGGCCAACTATATGGAAGGACGTACATGCGGCTATTAAGGAATGTGACAGATGTCAACGCACGGGAAACATATCTAGACGTGACGAGATGCCACAAAAAGGTATTTTGGAAGTAGAGATCTTTGACGTGTGGGGAATAGACTTCATGGGACCTTTTCCATCCTCTTTCGGTAACAAATACATACTCGTGGCAGTTGACTACGTATCAAAATGGATCGAAGCTGTAGCCTCCCCAACAAACGACACCCGAGTAGTAACTAGACTCTTTAAGAATATAATATTTCCGAGATTTGGCATCCCAAGAATAGTAGTCAGTGATGGTGGATCGCACTTTATATCCAAGGTACTCGAAAAATTACTATTTAAATATGGAGTGAGACATAGGATAGCGACACCTTACCACCCTCAAACCAGTGGACAAGTGGAAGTATCTAACAGAGAAATCAAGCAAATACTAGAAAAAACGGTCGCCACTTCAAGGAAAGATTGGTCATTGAAATTACCAGAAGCTTTATGGGCATACCGAACTGCTTATAAAACCCCCATAGGGACGACCCCATTTAAGCTCATTTATGGAAAATCCTGTCACCTCCCGGTAGAATTAGAACATAAAGCCTATTGGGCTATTAGAAATCTGAATCTAAACTATAAAGCCGCCGGTGAAAAGAGAATCCTTGACATAAACGAATTAGAAGAACTCAGAAGAGACGCCTATGAAAATGCCAGAATCTATAAAGAAAGAACAAAACAATGGCATGACAAGCGTATATCAAGGAAAATCTTCAAGCAAGGCGACGCAGTCCTTTTATTTAACTCTAGACTAAAGTTATTCCCGGGAAAACTACGATCCAGATGGTCAGGACCTTTCCATATCACTAACATCTTCCCCAGTGGAGCAATAGAAATTAAAGGCAAATCCACAGAACCGTTTACCGTAAACGGACAACGTCTAAAACACTATCATTATGCGGAAACCAATGGAGATTCGCAAATCCTACACTTAGACGAAATGCCCCCAGGACCTATAGACCATACTTAACAGTTTCTTTGTCGAGCTTGCGACATTTAAACAAAGCGCTTAGTGGGAGACAACCCACAATTATTTTCTTATTCTATTATTATCATTTTCCTATTTTTTTTTCCTAAATTATTCTTTTAATTTCTGTTTAGTATTAATTCCTGATTTATTTTAATTCAAAAGAAAAAAAAAATATATATATAATAATAATTTTTTCCTCTTTCGGCATTTGGCCAAATCCTGACTAAAACTCATGTTTTCTTTTCCCTAGCTAACACTAACCAGATGGGACATTTTGATCGTATGAGTATCAAATTCAGAGGAATGGCTCAGAAACAAAAGTTTGAAGAACTAGCCACTAGAGAGATGCTACCTAGTTTATATGCTGATGATTGGGCTATGACTGCCCTTGGACTTAGACAGAGTGTCCTGTATTTGCTGAACCAGATAGGATGGGAGACATCCCCTATCCTGAGACATTTCACCACCTACCGGAGACTCACACTAGAATTCCTTAGCTCATTAATCTATCTACCCAGCCATGGAAAAGGAATTAGCAGAGGTTTTATCCAGTTCAGAATGTTCAATATGGAGTACCAATTTAATATTAGAGACTTTACCAATCTTTTGGGTTTTCCTACCTCCTTTGACACATTCACAGTAAGCCAGGAAGAACTTTTTGAACATAGAGAACTTGAACACTTTTGGGGTAAGCTGACTGGAAATGATGAGCCCGAAGAACATGAGTTTCTCTCTGGAAACATACACAACCCGGCCTTTCGCTATTTCCATAAGATCCTGACCCACACTTTATTTGGGAAGAAGCCAAATAGTACTTCAGTTTCACGTGATGAACTCTTCATCATATTTTGTGCTTCCCAGAACCGTCCAGTAAACGGTGCCACTTTTATGTTAGCTAATTTGGACCACCTTATCCAGGATGAGCGAGCACCCATTAGAATAGGCGGTTTGATAACTATGATAGGTAATGCTATTGGACTACGTCAGCCTATGCTTGGCCTAAGCCCTTTTTGTGGCATTACTACTATGAGTATACCCTTCCTCTTCAACACTATGTTTATAGCAAACCTTGGGATTGATGAGTTTGAGCTTATAATTAATAACCAAGTTCTTTGCCTATTCACCATGCCTGATCCCAGGACTAGTGTTCATAACCGCAGTAACTGGCTCTACAACCTGAACGAAACTCCCTCTCCTTCTAGATCCACTGAATCCATCCAGGATTATGAGATTTGTGATGACTATGAGACTTATGATGACCAGATCCCTCATGCTGAATCTGACCCTCAGACACCATCCGGGTATTATGAGATTGACCCTCCTCCTCAGCCTGTTCAGACCGAAGAATCAGCCATATCCGACCTCCGGCATCATATGCCCGGAACTGATTATAACACCGCCATTGAAGCTTTGATGTCAGAACAAGATGCCCTCAGAGGAGAATTTACTAACATGAGACACGAAGTTCTAGGATACATGAGCAGTATGACGAATCAGTTTCACGAGTTGCTACATCATGTTAACTCTTTTGCTCCTCCGGCCAGAGATCGTACAGAGGGATAGAATTTAGTTATTTTTCTAAGTTATTTAGTTTTAAGTTAGATTATTTATTAATGTTATTTGAATTCATGTTCACATTTATTTCTCTTTCATTTCATTGTTTTCCTTTCCTGTATTACATTATGATCATTTTATTGAAGTTGTTTATTTAATTTTATTATGCAATAGCTATTATGCTCTACTGTTGCTACCTATGAATTATTATTATACAAAGCAGATTAAGCGTGCACAATAAATTAAATTGCAGAATAAACCAATCATAAGCAAAACAAAACAAAATAAATAACAAAAATTAAATCCTTTACCAAAGTGATTCTGTGAAACGCTACTGAAACCTTGCCAAAATGGAATGTGTGACGAGCGTCACACAAATCCATAACGGACGGCACGCCAAGTGCCCGTTACGAACGTCACACCCCTGTGACGAGCGTAACACCCTTCAGACTAGTGAACGTTAAGGAGCCGTTGGAGACGAACGTTACACTTTCTTTTCTTTTTTTTTTTTCTTTTTTTTTTTTACTTTCTACCTTCCCCATTAATTTCCATTCAACCACACTTAATTACTTTTCAACCACTTCTTCTTTCCAACTTCCAAATTCTTCTCCTATAAATACCCACCAAACCTTCCTTCATTCACCACAAACCATTCTCTCCTATCAAATACATTTCTTTTCTTTCCAAATCACCCCTTCAAAAATTCATTCATCACAATGGCGGGAAATCAGAATTTTGGAAATATCATCTTCCGATCCGAAGATGAAAATTATCAAAGGGAGCAATTCGAGCGTTTCCAACAGCGAGGCGTCGTTTCCACCAGGTACCCCGATTTAACTTGTTTACAACAATTAGGATTACTCCAAGGTATCGAATGGATGCTCCGTCAAGCCAACTTAACCTTCCTTTGCACTCATAATCAACCCACCTACCCATCCCTAACCTTAGAATTCTTAAGTTCATACGACTACACCACTCCCGCCGGTGAAGACGAATTTTTAACCGGTACCGCAACCTTCCGTATGTTTAACACCGAGTACTCCTTAACCCAAAACCAATTGAGTACCATGCTACAATTCCCCATAGAAGGTCTGCTACACCCCAGAATCCCTCCACACTCAAACTGGAACACAGTTGGCGTTTTCGGCCTTTTTAAGAAAATTTCCGGTATAGATACCTACAACTGGGAAGAGCTCCTTCTCTCCCATATACATAACCCCACTATCCGGTACTTTATCCGCATCTTGCAAAACACAGTTTTTGGAAGACCAAACAACAGCAAGGTCAACTCAAAGGAGCTATTCTTCCTCCAGTGCGTCTTCGAACCAGATACTCAGGTAAACGCCGCCTCCTTTCTATTTCATCATATCCGCACCTTATGTGCTAGAGGCCGGCAACCTTTTATAATTGGTGGATTAATCACCACCATAGCACTTGGCCTAAACCTAGGGGATAAACTCCAAACTTTAGAATCTCTACCTCCCCTATCTATGGATATCAGCTACTGTCGATCCAGCCGCCTGATTAAGAACAGAGTAGGCGGAGGATATTATCTTATGGTGAACAACCAGGCAGTCCCAAGCGTTGTTCTACCAAATATCGCCCTAACTGATGTCACAAACCCCGACCGCCACCTCTATGATCTAAACGCTCCCGAAGCCACCGAGCCTTCACAAACAAACCCGCACACAGACGAGTTTGAAGCAATGGAGCAAGGTGATCGTCCGCCTACACAACAGTCAGTCCCGCTCAACCCTTCCGGCAATGCAACTGGCTCCTCCTCCCAACGTCGTCGATGAAGAAGGCCTGCAACCAACGACGACATCATAGATGCTATTGAGGGTATGCAGGCACAGAATGTCGAGATGATGAAGATAATGCATCAAATGCAACAACAACAGGATGCTAGAAATGCCATAACCGACCAGCGGTTTACTGAGTTGTTCAGCAGGTTCGACAACTTAGACTTACGTCAGAGATCACCAGGTCCAAGAACCAGAGGCGGAAGACAACCTTAATTGTAGTTTCTCTTTCCTTTCCATATTGTATTTCATTTCCTTAAAACATTGGGGACAATGTTTAGTTTAAGTATGGGGGGGAAACCATGTTCTTTCTATTTCCATTTCTTCAAGTATGTACCTTTCCCTCCATTGTTATTTTAATTACTATTAAAAAAAAAAAAAAATCTATTATTTTAAGTTAAGTCCCGAGTGTGAATAAAATTC
Source organism: Lathyrus oleraceus (assembly GCF_024323335.1). NCBI lineage: Eukaryota > Viridiplantae > Streptophyta > Magnoliopsida > Fabales > Fabaceae > Lathyrus > Lathyrus oleraceus. Next base: position 597,622,988 of record NC_066583.1, on the reverse strand, counting down.
GTATTATCTATTCCCCTCAATTTTCTTGAGCCATAACAAAAATTTAACACACCAAATAAGTATAAAGGTTGCTTATTTTATAAAACTTGAGTGAAATCAAAACAAAATCATTACCATAACAACGCTCTGAGAACCTCAACATGTTAGATCAGGATAAGTACCTATTATACCGATTCCTTGAACTTTTAGTTTTATAGTAACCCCAAGTAGTTTATACGAGAAGTCAGCACCATCTTAATAGCAAACTACGTGGAGAGCCGATGAATATAAGTGGATGATTCCCAAAGTAACGAGAAAAAAAATATATATATATATATAAATATATATATATATATATATATATATATATATATATATATATATATATATATATATATATATATATATATATATATATATATATATAAATATATCAGGAAATGCACTAATTAAATTAGGTGATCCTTACCAGATCATTTAATCTAAAGGTTGCAGATCATACAAAAACACAATATAAAAGATCCATTATGAGTTGGTTCAGTAGGTATCTGGTACTGAACTCGGTAGGGCGGACTACGGTTCGATCCCCCGCAATTTGCATTGGACTGAATAACGAAGTTATCCGACTTATGTACCAGAACTTCTAGCTAAAAGGGGGATCATAATCACTAACCGGTTACTCCACTATGTGCGCGAAAAGATAAAGGGCTTAATGTGATTTCGCTAGAATGAAAACGGGTGAAATAAGAATAAGGGAACCAGGATAGCTATAATAGCAGTACTTGAACTGATTTGCACAAGGCAGGGTTATCTAGGTTGTGACGGTAGTTGTTGATATCAAGATTTAACTCAAGTCGCTTCTAAACAAAATCCAATTGCAACCTATTACGAATTGATGTGTGTTTTGAAATTTCATCTGGCTAAATTTTTAAAACGATTTCTATACTGTATTTTGCTTGAGGACAAGCAAAGATCTAAGTATGGGGGAGTTTGATAACATGAAATTATATCACATTTTAGGACTTAATTCAATTAGATTATATTATCATTTACTTTAATTTATCTCATTTTATCAGATATTATGCGGTATTTCCTTTCTATTTATGTCAGGTATCCATTTTGAAGCAAAAGTGAAAAAGGGAAGAAAAGGAGGTGTAAAAAGGAATAAAAAGGAAACAAATAACAAAGACCAAGCCCAGCCCAAAGAAAGCGCACGTTGTACCTGTGACGGGCGTCACAAAGGTTGTGACGAGCGTCACACTAAGCACACTCCTGTGACGAGCGTCACACATGGTGTGACGGACGTCACACCATTCCCCTATATTTTTGGCACTAGGAACGCAACTGACCACGTTGAAAGCTATTTCCACTCTTGACCCTCGGAACGAAAAGATCGTGTATACGGAAACCCTTGGAAAGCAGTTACACAAGTAGCAGTATAAATAGCAGCTAATTGGGAAAGCTCTGGGTTCAGAGATTTTCCACGCCTTTTGCCGTTCTCTCATTTTTTTTCTTCCAGCAGTTTAGGCTTATATTTTTATAGTATTACTTTGCAGAATTTTTATTGTTTTACCTTTTTGCAATTCTATTTTCTTTGCTAGCATTCAATTAATTCTTTTCGCACAATAGTTTCTACACCGGAAACTATTGTGCAACTTTTACCGGATCTAACCTTACGTTAGAATCTAGTTTTTTTTTATTTTTCCTTGGTTTAAGTTATTGTTTAATTGAAGAATCCGAGAACAAATCCTACCGGCTTGTGGTGGAGTGTTCAAGACTATTGTTTAACGCATTCAGGTTCTTTAATCATTATTTAATGCTTTGTTTTATTAATTATTTATATTATCTGCCTGGGATGAGTCTGTTTATGCATGATATGTATTTTTGTCTGTTTAGTATGTCTGGCTAATTTGCCTAGATATCGGTATGTAAAGTAAGCGGAATAAGGGATCAAGACTAAGTCGGTCTAATTAAATTTAAAAGTAAAATCAATCTTTTTACGGTCTCAATTTACAGGTTTAATAACAAGAATTTTTTACAAAAGTAAAAGACATAAAGAAGTTAAAATCAATAGAGCGAGAGTTTGAGGTTTTAACTGGACAGTGTAAATTAGGCATTAATTCTAGATCAGGGCGAGAGCAAGTTTTAGAGTTAATTAAATTCTGACCTTTTCCAAAAAGTATTCTTAAAGATTGAATGTGAGGACGAGAGTTAAGCATTCGGGTTTAATTGTATAACCTAAGTCAACAGAGCGAGAGTTTGAGATAAGGGTGTTTAAAACGGTCAGTGTTTTCTTAAAAAGAGTTTCTGCAACTTTATTGCTTTCAAAAAGTGGTTTTTGACTTAATTATAAGTGACAGCTACATTAACATAAAATCATGGTTTATTCAACAGAGCGAGAGTTTGAGATAAAACCTTTAATCAATAAAGTTAACTGAAACGATTTATTTTAAAACCAAGAAACCGACAAAGAATTGATTCCCTAATTACGACGAACTACATACCGATATCCGATTTATTAATATTTAATCTAGATCTTAGTTTAGTTTTTAGCTTCGCCCCCAAACAATCAACCATTATTCACCTTAGCTTTACGAAGTAACCTTAGATAACGGTATATCGATTCATAAGTCCCTGTGGGATCGATATCTTTTAAAACTACGCGATAGAACTGTGCACTTGCAGTTTGTACCCCAATTTCGACTGATAAAGTCGAGCGATCACTTACCAAATCTCTGCGTATCGTATTCTTACCTTACTCCTCTTTACGTTTAAAACAGTTTTCGCAAATTCAGTTAGTGTGTTGTGATTGTTCCTTTTGCAAGACAGCAGTGGCAAGAAAACCTTTTTAGTTAAACTCTACTGCTGTTCATCATTGATCACATACACACCAACTGTTTGACAAAATTGTTAGCTAGGTTTTATTCATTGGAAATAGACTTTAATGATAAGTGCATTCAATTAGCTAAAATTCTGGTGTTGATTGTTTCTGTCATTCTTATTCAAATCCAGCATTAAACTCGTGTGTCTGGTTTTCTAGTAGCGGTTCAGAATAGATGGAAGTCGATTCGGGACTGATATTTTCCGCCAACTTTAAAAACTATGATAAAACTTTAAATCCGTTAAATTTCAAAGAGGTGATCTATTCACCCCCCTCTCGATCACTAGCCACACCGTCTAACATCATCAGGATTTTACCCGAAAGCATACCATTAGCAATTATAGGTATTTCTTTTTTGTCATCCTCCTTCCCATCTTTGCTAAAACAACATTTTGATAAAGAAAGTGAAATGGGAGAAATATGGATGTATGTTTTTTTGTTTTTGATATAAGAGAATAAAAATGAGTGAATACGAAAGGATTCGTTCAAAACATGCATGATTACTTCATTTATATTACCATTAAAAACAACAATGTTTAAAGAAAAGTAGAATTTAACAAAAAAGAAATTACAAATGCAAATGATAACAATGTCCAAAGATTGTCATTATTGAGGAGGCGCTCCATGAAGTCTTCAAACTCATTCGGGCGAGAGGTTGACCTGCACCACCAAGTTCCCTTATGGAAAGGATAATGTACTTTTTTGTCAATCAATTGTTGAAACTTAGCTTTGAAAGCATTGTTGTCTTCAGTGAAGTGCCATATTGATTTGACATGATATCCACACTATATGTCAGGATCATACCCGGGTGGGTATGGTTATGGAAACAACTTGAGAGGTTTGGGATCCACCAACGAGCTTTGAATCAGAGGCTGCATAAGTTGACTGTATGACATGGGAATTGGTTTGAGGGGAGCATTCCTTCTTTCCAGATTGTTTTGAGGCATATGTTGGCTCTGATGTTTATTTTGATGTGTTTGACCATGAGCTCATTGATTTGTATGAGGCTCGATCCATGGTTTTTCGTATTATGCTCTAGGCATTGTTGATTTCCCATAAGGATAAATGGTGCTAGAAATGGTGACTATTAAAAATATGGGGGATCATGAGGTCTGGCTGGTGCACCATGAGAATACCCAACATCTGCTACAACTGCATTAGTTTCATCCTCTTCTTCCTTTTGGGAATTGTTGAGGGACCATGTCTTGCTAGTTTTGCTACTCGAGGCGCCCTGGATTATTTCGCTCTTGAGGCCACTCTCAATGCATTCTCCGATTGTAACTAGGTGGGCAAAGTCTAATAATGCACTGCCTACCAACCTTTCGAAGTACGGGCTCTACAAAGTCAACTAATTATTTTTCTAAGAGTGGTGGTTGCACTTGGGCTATTAATTCTCTCCATCGTTGTGCATATCCTTTGAAGGATTCGTTGCTCTTTTAAGATAAGCTTTGCAACTGCCTTCGGTCTGGAGCCATGTCCAAGTTGTACTTGTATTGTTTTAAAAAGGTGTTGGCTAAGTTTTCCCATGACTGAATATGGCTTCTTTCTAACTTCATATACCAGCTCAACGACGCTCCATTTAAACTGTCCTAAAAATAGTGAATCATCAACTTATCATCGTGACTATGAGAGGCCATTTTTCGGAAGAACATCACCAAATGCTTCTTTGGGAAGCTATCCCTTTTTTACTTATCAAAGTTGGGTAATTTGAGTTTTTGAGGGGTTACTAGTCATGACACTAAGTACATATCGAGCCTAGGAGTGTCATGCGCCTCCATTGCTCGGATTTTCTCCTCAAGGGAACAAATCCTTTCAACATCAGGATTGGTCAGTGGGATCAACTGGGATTCAGTCGAAATATTCACTTGTGGAGGATCATAGTCCGATAGGAGATCATACATTGAGTTGGTAATACAGTAAAACCTGATGTAGTATCGACATTATTTGTGACAACATGCTGAAGATTCTTCTTCGACTGAGCTAGCATAGCTTCCAACATTTGGGTCCAACTTGCCTTGCATGTTGTTCAAATCCTTTCTCACCTCAACTTGGTTCTATTCCAAGCGCTTCAATATCCTTTAGCAACTCTCAAAGATTCAATACGAGTACCGGGAAGTCAGCCTATGGTTTGTGGGCAAAAGGCGAGATGAGTTTTTTTTGTTTATGAAAATGATATGCATGCATGCTGATGAATGCAAATCATTATTTTTTTATTTTGGTATGCATATAAAATGCAATAAGGTATAGTCAAGATTCGGGATAACCTGAGTATCACAGAACAACCTATGGGTAAATTACCTACAGTTGGATAGTTCTAGGCTCTCTACCCCTAAACCACTCATAGGGTTGGCTCTCAGGTTTTGGATAAGGTTCCCAAAGTCATGGACACTAACCATATCAACGTCCTGCAACAACTTAGCTATTTTATGACGAGAGTGACGAAAGGTCTATTCTGGGCGGTGTCTTCATGTTAGGCACACAAGGAGTGGTCCTTGGAGTCTAACACTACGTAACCACCAAGACAAAAACTGGTTCTAAGAAGGTTCCTAGAGTCATAAACCCTTCATGAATCAAGTCATGCGACAGGCTAGCTTCCTTACAACGAGATCTACAAAAAGGTCTACTCTAGGGGGAGTCTTTATGTTAGGCGTACAAGGAGGGCTCCTTGGAGACTAACACTAGACAAACTCCAATTCTAAACTTATGTGGTCCCTCTTATTTTTCCAAAGCTTGGGTGTAGAGCTTTACTCATGATATGATCCCAGATCCCCCAAATAAACAAGATGATAAACATATAATATGAAAAGAGAAAGTAGGGGAAAAAAAGCAAGCAAGCATGTACAACATGAAGGAAACAATTAAGCAAAGCCAACATTTATCGCAAAGTTAACTAATTTAGGCTTGACTCTTTCTTACAGGAGCAATGTTATCCCCATCAGAGTCGTCAGCTATCGCATCTCGAAAAGTACGATCCTTCATGATGGTCACAAAAATAATTATTCGAACAGATTTGCCACCGAACTTTATTTATCCCAATGAAGGAATAGGGAAAATATCGATAAAACATTTAAAAAATAAAATGGTCTTCACAACCAAATTTGGATTCGGGTCGATTACGCAAGGTGAATGTATTAGCATCCATCACGCCTATTGTACTCAACGATAACCTTTTAGTTAAAACTTGCAATTGAATGTTGGCTTATGCTAATTGTTTTCTTCGAGTTATTGAAAGTGTAAAAGAAAAGGGGTCGCAAAAATATTTTTACTAGGGTGCTTAACAAGATTGCGAGTCTTGCTCTAGTGTATCCTCAGGTATAATAAGGAATTCAAAGCGACGTAGTTCTAGGCAAGAGAATATATATATATATATATATATATATATATATATATATATATATATATATATATATATATATATATATATATATTATAGTGCTTGACGAGATGATGAATCTCGCTCCTGCTTATCTCTAGGTGGATGGAGAACCCAAAGCTACGTAGTTCTTTATAGACAATAGTGTTGGTTGATTGATTTTAGAGGACGAAGGTTTAGGTCACATTCTAATGGCTAAACATTGGCTTGTTTACTCGTGGATGAGAGACTTATAGTTTGTTTGTTTTACGGTAGAAGGGATCCTATTTGATTGCGTTCTAGCAACTTAAACATTTAGTTGTATACTCACGCATGGGAGGCTTAAGCGCTTGTTGTATACACATTAGAAATGAATAAATAGTGTCCATTTTTGTGAAAAGGCTTTCAATCGCACGGGGGCGAGAAAATATATGTTTGATTGATTAAGTATGTTTTAATGAACAAGTGCTCAAATTGCATTCTAACGGTAAAACATGGCTTGCTTACTCACAACGGAGACTTAAGCGCTTATTTGTACGTGTTAGAAGGGATTATACAAATGTTCTTTTGTGAAAGGGGTTTCAATCGCACAGGGACGAGAAAGTAAGTTTGATGTGTTGTACGATGTTTAAAGGTGAATGACGAATATTTGGTAAGAATGAGACCTGAGTCTCAGGACCAATTATTCGAGGTATTACCGGAATTCTAAACTCCAACAATACCTTTTTCATTCAATGTATTATGGAATTCATTGATGGATAATGAACATTCAAAAGATTGTTTAAAGGTTCCACCGGAATGCTAGACTTCAATGGCTCATTCTTTTGTCCAAGTTATCGTTAAGTGTTTTAGAAACGAAATAGTGAATGAAAACTTAACCCAAGACGTGTGCCTCAATAGCATTTATTCAAAGATTTAAGGAATGCAAGACTCTAAGAACCTTCTTCTTTCGTATTTAAGAAAATAGATTTAATGTTATGGTTAATCGAGAAGAGATTTGAATTGTACAAAGGAAGTACTTGACGTTGGATCAAGTACTTGCATTAGTGAGAATGGTTTAATTTGAATTATGAAAATGGTTTGAAGTCGAAGCAATTATGAAATTGAATTGACGGTTTGAAATGATTGTTGAAATGATATTGACATATGTTGATCAATTTAATTAACAAAATCAATCAATTGAAATTGGATTAAATCATCTAATTAAGGTAATTAAAATTAATTATCAAAATTGTTTGATTAAAAATTAATGTAATCAAATAAATAAGTTAATTAAAACTGATTAACAAAATTATTTAATTAAACAAAAACTTTAATTAATTAATTTAATTAAAGAATAAGCAACAAGATTGAATCTAAAACAATAGAAGCGAGTTAACCACAATATGCTCAAAATCGATTTGTGCATAATGACAACACGAGTAATGTCATACGTGAGATCATAACACAGCAAAAATATCAAATTAATGTATAGAAATTTGGCGACATAACAACATAAAATTTCCGAATCCGCGGATTGGAAATCCGATATATTCAACACAATACAATGAAATAGAAATAGCAGCAACCGAAAATATTTATCATATTACAAATTACACTATACTATGAGTTTCCAAACAAAAGTCCAGTGGCAATACAATGAAACCAAAATTAAAATAAACTCATTATAATTACTAGAGTAGGTTGCACCATACAAAACTAGCTAGCACAATATTTAACAAAAAAAAAAGAAAATCATAAAATAACATTATTATAACTAAAACCAAATAAAAAAATAAGTAATGATAGTATCATTTTCTACTGAATAACCAACTAAGGCAATAACAATAACAGTGTTAAAAACAAATTAACATAATAAAATGTTAATATAAAAAGCAGGAAGAAAATAAATACATTGTGGATCTACCGATGATAACGCGAGGGATCCACTGGCGAATCCAACAGTAGCAAATACCAACATCAATGGAATCCAAAACTTCAGATGATGAATTGAAGGAAGATTTAACATCGAAACAGCAGCAACATAGAGGATCAAATGCACGACGGTGATACAGTTGCGCAGGGGCGGAATTTCGGCGGTGCGCTTCTGGTGTCTTCTCTTTCTCCCCCTGTTTTCTTTTGATTTCAAGTTTTGTGGTGTTGTTGCTATGTTAATATGGATGTGTTGTGGTTTTATGATAGATGTGTTGGATTGTGGTTGTTGTTTGACAGGAACAGTGGCATGTTATTGTTATTCACGACTGTTTATATAAGATTTGAAGGGCGGGTCAGAGTTGAAGACGCATGTGGTGAATGATTGCTTGTTGAGATTGTTATGGAGGTGAGAGAAAGATTTGTTTATTTTAGGTGATGTTTTCATATGGAACATCGAGAGTTATGAGCTGGGGTTTTTTAAGGCGAGTATTTTCCAGTGAGACAGTGTTATGAACGTCGAAGATGAAGGAATAAGGGAGGCGACTAAGGAGAGGAAAATGTGAGGTTTTTTAGTGGAGGTTGGGGATCTCGAAGGTTTCAGTAATGAAGGAACAAGGGAGGCAGCTATGGAGAGGAAAAGGTGGTCTATGGTGGTGTGGTGGTTGCTATTCGAAGGGTGAGGGAGTCCTATTAGTTTGTGAGAGAGAATTAGTCCTGAAGAAGAGGATGATGTTATCCTTTTAGCTCCTTTTTTCATTAAAGAATAGGGTATCCTCTTATTAGTGAGTTGAGAGTTCCTTATTAACGTGTGACAGTTGCGTTACGTGAGTGGCATTTTAGAAGTGAGATGTGTGGCAATTTCTTAGTGGAGGGAGCAGTTTTTTTCATTTTCAGAACTTTGAGAGAAAACATGGTCAAAACGCGTGTACTCGTTTCTCTCTTTTACGTTTTCAGTAAGAGATATTCCCATTTTTTTTGTGAAAAAAAAAACCTCCCCACCAACGTCATGTTGCCACATGTGAAGAGAGCATCATTTGCCTTAGTATATCGCACGTTTTTCCCTTATGCCAGTTCAACTCCTTTCTTTCTTTTTATTTATTTATTTAATTTATATTATTTTTTATTCACTAATTTTCTGATTGGATGATCATGGAAAATGGTGGATAGTAATTATGGGTCATTGATTAATTTGAATCAATGGTCCAGATTAAATTAAAGAAGCACACATAATTTAAAATGCTCAAGTTTCCCTATCTAGAAGATTTAATTAATTTAAATGAGATTAAATCAATTAAAACAACTAAAATCACACCTTCTTAAATAAATATGATAAAAGTAAAATGAAAGGGTAGAAAAGTCTATTTAATTATTTCGAACACTTTGACAAAAAAATAAAAATAAAATGACTGATTATGAGTAAAAATTTAGCACAAAAGTGCATGAAAAATTAAACATAATACACTAAAATGATTAGCACAAAATAAACTTCTCGGAAACATACAGGGTTTTGTTCAATTTCGAAGTAAAAAATGTCCAGTTGAAAAGGCTCAGGATGATCAAAATGTGATTGAAGAAGTAGTCGAAAAAATAAAGCGAGCACACCAGGTTAAACGACGCGAAACATAGTGGAAAATTAAGTAATAGAAGCTTAAGAATAGATCTCTTTAGGTCATATCACTTTAGCTATGTCATAGTCATTTATCTGCATCTTTGTCATTCATTCTTAGAATAATAACAGGTCGGTCCATTTATTTTGAAAGGGCTTTGATTAAAGTTCTAAAATTATCAAAATTATTCACAAGTTTGATAAGGGGTTTTGAATTCATATAAGTCATTACATATCTTTTAAGTAGAGCATCATCCAATATGCATCAACATAAGCTTGATTTACTTTAGGATTATTTGCAATAATGTTTGAATCGGTTTGGAAAATTAATTTTATTTAGTCATCCATATAAGTGAAAAAAATAAAAATAAGTTTAGTTTCTAATGCATTTCATATTCCATAAGGGTACATATTTTTCATGGCCTTTGAAGCTACATGAAATATACCCGAGTGCATCGCACGCTCGAACATACAATAGAGTCTCCACTGAACTTTATTTATTCCTGAAAGAAAGGGAAAATATCGTAAAATCCATGGGGAAGAGAAATGGGTAAGGAAGTTGATTATGGAAGGGGAAAGTATTAGCACCCCTCACATCTGATTTACTTGACGGGAACCATTTTGATTATTCTTTGCTCAAATGTGTGTTATATCTAAAGATTACTTGCTAAAAGGGAGAAAAAAAGGTTAATAATTAGTGTGCTCGTCAAGGATTCAAATCCTCATGCGTACGTATCCTTATGGTGCAATAAGGAAATCAGAGCTCTGTAGTTCGTGGTAGAAATTACAGATATGTTGGTCATTTTTAATGAACAATGTTAACGTTCGCGTTCTAGCGGTTAAACGCTGCTTATATGCTCGCGCATGGTAGACTTAAGTGTTTGTTTATTTGTGGTAGAATGGATATGTTTGGATCGCATTCTAGCAGTTAAATATTACTTGTATGCTCGTGTATGGGAGACTTAAGCGTTGTTTATGGTGAAACGGGAGTAACATGTCCTTTCTGAAAAGGTTTGAAAATGATGCCCTAAGGCAAAAAATTGATAAGTTGGGATTGATTTTAGTTTTGAAAAAAAAAATTGATTAGAATTACACTAAAGTCTATGAGTGAAGGTGAATACTTTGAACACCTGGGTCATTTGTCCTGTATCCAAAGATATTCATAATTAGGATAAATATTCTCCTTCTTATTCCTTCTCCACTGATTAAGACTCATGGTGCACAAATTCAAATCGTATTTTTAAATGTTTTTGAGTTTATTTACAAAAATGATTTTATTCTTATATGGAAAGAAAAGGAAAGGAGAAAAGGCCTAAAGGTTAAGGTTTTGATACCAGGCTGCCTACAACGTCTGTGTGGAAGAAGAATTGTCAATTACCCGATTTAAATTGCACTAAAGTCTATGAGCAGAAGTGGATAGTCTGAGCAGAGGTGAATACTCTGAGAAAATACGTCATTCGTCCCATAGCCAAAGATATTCAGAATGAGGATATGAATGCCCCCTCTCACCCTTCTCTACTGCTTAAGGCTCGTGGCGTGCCATTTGCATCATAACTGACAAGTGTTGAAGAAGAACTTTTATTGTGCTTGAACAGTAATCCAGTCTCCTGTTTGTCTACAATGTTTGTTTGACTTGAGTGTAAAGCTTGAGACATCAAAAGTAGCTCCAGTACAAAGAATTTATATTGTCAAAGGATCAAGAGGCTTTTGATCACTTGATTAGACTGAGGATATAAGAACAGTCAAAGGATTTAGTTGATCAAAGAAACTTTGATCAACTCAATCAATCAGGATGAAATCAGTTGAAAAATCTCAGGCACAAGGAAGTTATGATCACAAACCTTAAGAATAATCACATTAATTAAACTCATACTTCTAAAAGTTTACCTAGAACTATGGGAACCTGACAATGTTATTAATTAGAGGCTAATACAAAGCTAACCCTAAGAATTATGTCAAAATTCTAACAAAAATTATTTGACAATTTTTTTATGAATTAACTAAAAATAGAACATGGTATTAGTTTCTAATTATTTTTAAATCAGGATGGCATAGAGAATGTCTCAATAAACTAATGATAAAAACAAGTAAAAAAAATAAGAGAGTGAAAAAAATGATTAAAAAAAAGCGAAATAAAAAGGCAGAGGGTGCATGGATTATATCCATGGTGTAACTAGTGAAAAATTGGGCCAGAGCACTGAGGAGGCCCAATTGCTATTAATTCAGGCTTCAGCAGAGAGAGACATCAAGTGATTGCAATGGGCCTATGTGTAACTGAAACCCAAATATTTTTCATTGGAATAAATAAAATTCGGTGACAATTCTGTTCGAATCATTTTTTCGTGATTTTGCGAAGAATTATATTTTTCGAGATACGACACCTGGTATGTAAACTAGAACTTTACTTACTCAAAATAATATAATCCTAGTTGTAATTGTTGAGAAATTTTTCAATTCTTGATGCATTTGAGATTGAGTGATCATTGGAATCAAGTAACTTTGTTTATTTGTTTTCAATCACAAATTTGAATGCTACTGCAGAATATTTATTAAAACCTCATAGTAGATTGTTTATCTGTTAGTTATATCATGTCTACCCTTTTCTTTTATACGTGTCCAGCTTTATGATGTATGCAATGTATTTGGACTTGAGCAGATTCTAATGCATTCTACCACATCTAATTCTATTTTTCAAAAAATTTAAAACTCTCTCCTTTCAAATATTGCCTTAATCCATTCCTAGTTGCTTGAACAACCTCCTTTTTTTAAATATAGAGCTCAGAATATATGAAGAAATTTTTCTTCTCCAAGTGTTTTTAATATGAACCTTCAGCACTCTTCTGGTTTAACTTTTAGGTTGACATTGACTTTGAAAAGAAGCTGTTAGGAACATGAAAGGATGGGAAGAATGTCTACTTGAGGGATATATGACTTTCCACTGAAGAAATTGCACAGGTGAATGATGCCTGCTTTTATCATTATGTTAAATTACTTAAAATTTGATGATCTGTACAACAAAATTAACTCTAGTTAGCTTGATTCCTAGACCGTTCAATCCAGAGTGTTGCCTGACATGTTTTGAAGTACATATGAAGCTTATTGAGAAGTTCTATACACAACTTATGTTTTAATTTTTGAACGTTAAAAGTATTTTATTTAAGAATTTAAGATGTAACAATTTTCATATTTTTAAATAATAATTATATATATTGATCTTATTTATGATTATTCAAAAATAAAAAAAAAAATTAAAGAAAAAAGATAAAAAAAATTGTTATCAAAAGTAAATATTTAAAATAATAAAAACTAATTTATTAAAAATAAATTTAAAATATTCAATTGTTTTAACAACAAATCAAATTGTTATGAGATATATATTAATGATTTTTTTCAAAATATTGGCAACGGTTTGAACAGTCGCGGAGTCACCCGCAATTAAATATTTAAAGCAAAAACACTAATTAAAATTGGTGACGGTTAAAACTGTCTCAAATAAATTGTTGAAACAATTCTATAACTGTCTTAAATATTAAAGGTGGTTGGAGTGCCGATTTTAAAAACTGTTGTAAAATAGGCTCGTGACACACAATTTTGCAACAGTTGTCAAACGGTCACAACCTAAGTTTTGAGGCGCTTTGAACCACCGCAACAACGTCTCAAAACCTTTTTTTTCTTATAGTGAATTTGGTTAAGCCACATGTATTTTTATCAATGATTTTGAAAAGTCCTGTAAAAATGCATACAAGCATACCAGATATGTTATGAGTCCAGTTCCTATTGATACTAATGTTGGAATTGGGCCTGTTGCCACTACAGAAGATGGGCCTGTGAATGATACTGTGAGAAGGCCCATGCGTACCAAGAAGCTGCCTTCTAAATATAAGGATCATATAGTTTACAAATAAAATATCCTAATCGCTTCTAGAATGGATGACTCACTACTAGTTTGTTATATTTTGCATTGCTGTCAAATCTGTTAGTGGATTATGTTGTGATTTCCTTAGGTTTGAATTCCTTTATATTTGGTTGTATTCACCATTTCAAGGATATCAATGAAATATATTCCAACTTCATTCTCTCTCTATCTTTTCTTGAGGAGGTACTCATGCCTTATAATACTGAGAGTATAACATTGGTGCTTTCATTGTGTGTCCTCTCCTCCAATGACCAACAATCGCCCTCCTCCTCCTCCACCTGACCGTATGGATGAACTAGCCTGTCAAATCTCCTTCCTCACCATCCAATTTGAAGCTCTGAGCAAACGGTTAACGGAGTCGTCGTCGTCCCCGGCGTCTTCGAGTCGCTCCTCCTCAGAATCTTCCAACCGTCCTCGCCTGAAACTTGACGTTCCTCGCTTCGACAGCACCGACACCCATGGGTGGATCTTCAAAATCTCCCAATTCTTCACTTATCACCAGACTCCCGATGAAGAGCGCATTACCATCGCCTCGTTCTACCTCGACGGGGCTGCCCTCGCATGGTATCAATGGATGTATCGTAACCACCAGATTGTGTCATGGCCACAGTTTCTCACTGCCTTGGAAACTCGGTTTTCTCCCACCACATTCGACGATCCTCGGGGAAATTTATTCAAGTTAACTCAATCAACCACCATCGTCGCTTACCTTACAGAGTTTGAAGCTATTGCCAATCGCTTAAAAGGTCTCTCTGCTGCCGATCTTCTGAGTTGTTTTGTCTCCGGCCTAAAAACAGAAATTCGCCGTGAAATTTTGGCTCTTCAACCAACCACCATTGCTTAAGATGTCGGGTTGGCTCGTTTACAAGAGGATAAACTTCACGATATTGCGCGTGCCTCGCGTCAATGGCAGAGCACTCCGTGGCAGCCACCGTCAAAATTGCGCCCTACGGTTAAAACAACCACCGATGTGACCCCGACGGTCAAATCCTCTCCTGGGATTCTCCCTACTCCTCCGGTGAAGTCGCGTTTCCGCCATCTCTCTAGTGTTGAGATGGATGAGCGACGAGAAAAGGGACTCTGTTTCAACTATGACCAACGATGGTCTCGTTCCCATAAATGCGGTGCTCGCATTTTTCTATTATTAGCTAACAACGACGAAGCTTCAGTTGATGCCGGTGACCTTGAACACACAGCTACACAGTTGGATTCGGACGATGATCCATGGATTGAATCAACTACCACCGCAGCACAGTTGAGCTTGCATGCTCTCTCTAGTGACCACGTTGTTGACACCTTTCGGGCAGTGGGCCGAATCGGGCCACAAACAGTCCATGTGCTTGTGGATGGAGGAAGCACGCACAATTTTGTGCAAGAGACTATCGCTAAGACTTTGGGCTTGACTCTTGACCCAATTGATCCATTCAGGGTATTAGTGGGTAGTGGCCAAGAATTGCATTGCAGTCATGTGTGTCTTGGGGTGTCTATTGTAATTCAAGATCACACTTTCTCAGTGGACTTGTACGTATTGGGGCTACGAGGTGCTAATCTGGTTTTAGGGGCACAATGGCTTAAATAACTTGGCCGGTGCTGATGAATTACAATAATCTCACCATGTGTTTCTTTCATAACAACTCCTGTGTTGAACTATAAGGCCTCGCACCTACCCCCACCATGGGCTTGCATTCATTTCACAAATTAACCCGTCACAATCCTAAGGCCCAATTATTCTCCTTACGCATTTCTGGACTTTCAACCACAGACAATCCACCCAATCAAACTGACTCACCTAACACATCCCTATCTCTCCTTCCTCCCCAATTCCAAACCCTAATCATTCATCATGCCAAGCTATTTGCAGAACCATCTTCTCTCCCACCCCCCACACCACTGACCATACAATTCCCCTCATTCCACAATCCACTCCTGTCAATGTGCGTCCTTATTGTTACCCCCATTCCCAGAAGTTGGAAATCGAAGCTCAGGTTTCTAAATTTCTCAGTACCGGTTGGATTCAACCAAGCACCAGCCCTTTCTCCTCGCCTGTACTATTGCTTAAGAAGAAGGATGGGACCTGGCGAATGTGTGTAGATTACAGAGCATTGAACACTATCACAGTGCGTGACAGGTTCCCTCTTCCCACCATAGATGAGTTACTTGATGAGTTAGGCAGCGCCCATGTATTCTCTAAGTTGGATTTAACTTCTGGGTTTCACCAAATACGGGTTGCTCCGCAAGATATCCACAAGACCGCCTTTCGCACGCATGATGGTCACTATGAATATCGCGTCATGCCTTTTGGACTCTGCAACGTGCCATCTACGTTCCAAGCAACAATGAACGACATTTTCAGGCCTTTACTGCGAAAATCAGTAATTGTATTTTTCATGATATATTGGTTTTCAGTGAAACAATGGAGAGCCATTTGGAACATTTGACTCAAGTTTTCTCTATACTTGAGAAGCATGAATTCCACTTGAAACCATGAAAATGCACTTTCTGCCAATCCCAAATTGCCTACCTTTGTCACATTGTCACTGCAGGCACCGTTGCTCCTGATCCCCTCAAAATCCAAGGAGTTTTGGATTGGCCCACTCCTAAAACAGTTAAGAGTTTACGTGGTTTCCTTGGCTTGTCTGGGTTTTATCGCCGTTTTGTGCGCTCCTACGCTAGTTTAGCACACCCCCTCACTTCCCTGTTGAAGATAAATGCCTTTGAGTGGTCGACTATAGCATAAAGCGCTTTTGACACCTTGAAACAGGCACTTGCTTCTGCCCCAGTCTTGTCTCTGCCAGATTTTGGGAAGCCCTTCATAGTTCAAACCGATGCTTCGGGGTACGCCATAGGAGCTGTTTTGTTGCAAGATGACCATCCCATCACCTACTTCAATAAGCTGTTATGTCCTAGACTCTCTAAGGCTTCTACTTATATACGTGAATTACATGTTATCACGTGTGCTGTTAAGCGTTGGCGTCAATATTTGTTGGGTCACTACTTTGTCATCCAAACGGATCATTGTAGTCTTAAGGAGCTACTCGCACAAGTTATTCAAACCCCTGAGCAGCAGTTTTATTTGTCCAAACTATTAGGTTATCATTACGACATTCAGTATAAAGCGGGGAAAACCAATGTGGTGGCCGATGCTTTGTCTCGTTGTTTTGAGTCAAGGAGTGTTGAGTTACAGATGTTGTCCACACCACAATTCATCTTTATTCAGGAGCTTAAACAAGACCTTCATCAATCTGATGTGTACCAGGAAATGTACCAAAAATACGCAGCTGATCCTGCTAGTATGCCCGGCTTTACCGTTGCTAATGGCTTATTGCTGCAGAAGGGCAGAATTTGGATTCCCTCAAATTCTCGTTTCAAAATGTTGCTTATGAAGGAATTCCATGAGACTCCAATTGGAGGACATGCTGGCATAGTCAAAACTTTGAAGAGACTTTCTGCCAACTTCACTTGGGACTCCATGCGCAAAGATATCACTTCCTTCATTTCTGCCTGCTTAGCTTGCCAGCAAACTAAGTACTCTACTAAAAAACCAGGGGATCTCTTGCAACCATTGCCCATCCCTGCTCATGTTTGGGAGGATATATCACTTGATTTTGTTACTGGTCTGCCCGTTTCGGGAGGTTATTCTGTC
Organism: Lathyrus oleraceus; assembly: GCF_024323335.1. Lineage (NCBI taxonomy): Eukaryota > Viridiplantae > Streptophyta > Magnoliopsida > Fabales > Fabaceae > Lathyrus > Lathyrus oleraceus. The sequence continues at coordinate 597,605,697 of NC_066583.1, read as the reverse complement.
CTATTGGTTGTAGTTGACAGGTTTTCTAAGTATGTTCACTTAGGCGCTCTTCCATCACACTACACAGCTTATAAAGTGGCTGAGCTTTTTGTTAATATGGTGTGTAAATTGCATGGCTTACCAAAAAGTATCGTCTCGGACCGTGATCCTATTTTCATTAGCAAGTTTTGGTCAGACCTCTTCAAATTCAGTGGCACACTTTTGAGGATGAGCTCGGCTTATCATCCCCAAACTGATGGCCAAACAGAAGTCACTAATTGAACAATAAAACAGTACTTAAGGGCCTTTGTTTATCACAAACCATCACTTTGGCACAAATACTTACTTTGGGCAGAAAATCACTATAATACCTCCTATCACATCGCAACAGGAATCACTCCTTATCAGGTTGTCTATGGTAAACCTCCTACCACTATTCCTAGCTATGTTGCTGGTTCCTCCACTGTTGATGCTAATAATGATTTATTGTTGACTAGAGAAGAAATACTGGAGATGTTGAAAAAGAATCTGGAAAAAGCTCAACTTAGAATGAAATCTATAGCCGATGGGAAGCGTAGAGAGTTGCACTTTGACGTTGATAATTGGGTTCATGTTAAGCTTCAACCTTATCAACAAGGGTCGATGTCTGCAACCAAGTTCAATAAGCTTAACAAGCGTTTTTATGGTCCATATCGCATCTCAGCCCGTGTCGGACCTGTTGCTTATAAGTTGGAGCTCCCTTCACATGCCAAAATTCATGATGTGATTCATTGTTCTTTGCTGAAGCTGTATCAAGGCCCCATCCCTCCTCATACTTTGCAGTTACCCCCAGATTCAATTGATAACAATCCTGTTGTTTCCCCTCTTGTTATTTTGGACACACGTATCGTTGACACTGCTGGTGTGCCTTGTAAACAGGTGTTAGTGCAGTGGAATGGCTTGCCACCAGAGGATACGTCTTGGGAACTGTGGGATGACTTGAAGCAGCATTACAACCTTGAGGACAAGGTTGTTTCAGATGGGGTGGGTAATGTTATGAGCCCACTTCCTATTGATATTAATGTTGGAATTGGGCCTGTTGCTACTACAAAAGATGGACCTGTGAATGTTACTGTGAGAAGGCTCATGCTTACCAAGAAGTTGCCTTCTAAATATAAGGATCATATAGTCTACAAATAAAATATCCTAATTGCTTATAGAATGGATGACTCACTACTAATTTGTTATATTTTGCATTGCTGTCAAATCTGTTAGCGGATTCTGTTGTGATTTCCTTAGGTTTGCATTCCTTTATATTTGGTTATATTCACCATTTCAAGGATATCAATGAAATATATTCCAACTTCATTCTCTCTCTATCTTTTCTTGAGGAGGTACTCAGGCCTTATAATACTGAGAGTATAACAAGATATTTCAAAATATCCAAAAGAAACAAATCTTGAGATGGTAACTAGATTTTTCAAAAAATTCGAGAAAGTCATGTTGATTTCTTGATTTTTTTAAAAGTTTGGTCGTTTATATTTTATTTTATTTTTGTAGTGAAGGCCAGAGGAAAGGACGACACGATTACTTCTAGACAAAATGATAGATATAAGAAAGCAATTGCAAAGAGCTCACGTGCGAGGGCAGATGACGTTGAGGATTCGCATATCCAGGCAGATAGAGTAGTTCCGATCAATTCTCTTATAAGGCGGTTGGATGATCAGTCACACACACCTTGTATTATCCGACATAAAGGTAAACCTGATGGATGGGGCATAGATCTTGTTAATGAGCTCGATGTTGCGATTGTTGACGATTTCGAGACAATAACTCATGACGTAGGGTCAGGATGATGTGCAATTGGTGGTTGAGACAGGGTGACTAATCACGCTGAGACAAAGACTCCAATTAATATGGTGGAAGCGACTGATATGGAGCTGACTACTTCGATTGATACGGAGCTGTATGTACACACGAAAGAATTTCTATAGGATCCATTAACCATCCCATGTTCACCGGATATGACATGGTATTTCTTAAGCACATTAAGTATCAATTATTATGGTGCCTTTATACTCTATTCTTATTTAGTATGTCATTACTTTTTTCTATCAATTTAAGTTTAAGTATTTCTTTTGGGGTAATGCTAACTTGGGGCACAAGTTAAAAAATCTAGTTATAGTAAATTTGTATTGGAAAAAACAATTAAAAAAATAAATTTATACTCCTACCCTTTCTTTAGTTCTTAACTTGTGCCCCTACCATTTCTTTTGATTTTTTATATTTTTGCACTTTCCATTTTTATTTTTATTTTATATTTTTGCATTTTAAACTTCTGAAAATTTCGCATAAAGAACTATTTACCGTTCATTATATTTTTATGTCAAATGATTCAACTTAGACAAGAACATTCAATCAAATTAGAAAATGGACTCCCTAATACAACCGTTGATCTGGTATATGATCTACGGATAAATTTAAGTACTTGTCTATCTTAAAAGCAAATTGACTCCCTAGTACTTTTTTGGAAAAGATATGTGTCTATGATGTTTTAGGCTACATAAGCGGTGTGACTGTCAAACTTCAACGTGTCTTTATGTCAGCGACACCTTCCCATGTCGACAGCAATAACGTTTCGGTTTTACTTTTTCCACTTCACAGTGTTGATAAGCTTTTTTGTCTTTTCCCCCCTTAAACGTTGTTGCCAACACAAACGTTTGAAAGCAATGCAACTTTCCTCTGAATTTTGTCCTTCCATTCCATGAACCATATTTTCTGAGTCTCATTGCTTCTACTCTCTTTCTCTCTCTTGTCTTGTATTTCCGTTTTCTAGTAACTATGGCTGCTCTATCTTCTCTGTCATTCTCAGCAATGAACTCACAGAGAAAATCAACTCTTCCAGCTTCTACTCGCTTCCTTGCTTCCAATTCTGATATCTTTGGAATTCGGACAGATTCCTCGTACCATTGTGTCGGTGTTCGAGCTGCCAATTCTGCTTCTAAAATGACCGTTCAATGCATGTCTTCAGTCACAGGTTTGTGCCTTTGTTAATTTGGTTCCTAATATTTGAATGGCCTTGAAATAGTATCACTTTTGGTTTTACTTAGGAAAAGTTTCTTCAAACTAGTTATTGTGTGTTACTTTATTTTACTTTACATTTGCATGCATGTAGAATGTTTTGAAGCTTAGGTATGATTTATGAGTGTATGACATGGTGTAAAAAGTTTTATATTAAGTATCTATAATAGAAGAAAATGAATCTTATTATATCTACTGCAGATGTTCCTAGTGTTTCTGAGACAAAGTTAAATTTCCTAAAGGCGTATAAACGACCGATCCCGAGTATCTATAACAATGTGCTGCAGGAGCTTATTGTCCAGCAACATTTAATGAGATACAAGACATCATACCGTTATGATCCGGTATTCGCTCTTGGTTTTGTTACTATATATGATAAATTTATGGAAGGGTATTCGAGTGAAGAAGACCGAAACACCATCTTCAAAGCTTATATTGACGCGTTGAAGGAAGATCCAGAACAATACAGGTTAGGAGATTGATTGATTCTTCTTTATTAGCCTTTGTTATCCTTGACCTAAACCTTTGACTCAATGGTGTTTTATGTTACCATTTACAGAATAGATGCACAGAAGTTGGAAGAGTGGGCTAGGGCTCAAACTTCATCTTCTCTGGTTGAATTTTCATCCAAAGAAGGAGAAGTTGAAGGGATTTTAAAGGATATTGCAGAAAGAGCGGGAGGAAAGGGCGAATTTAGTTATAGTCGTTTCTTTGCGGTAGGCCTTTTTCGCCTTCTTGAGTTGGCAAATGCAACAGAACCAACAATTTTAGACAAGGTAACTCATTTCATTCAAGGCAATGACTTATAATTTGGATGATTCAAATCAATGTTTTATTATTGTTTTCTATTTTACAATTATTGAAGTTGAACCTATAAACAGCTTTGTGCGGCTTTGAACATCAACAAAAAAAGCGTTGATCGGGACTTGGATGTATATCGGATGCTGCTTTCCAAGCTGGTTCAAGCAAAAGAGTTGCTAAGGGAATATATTGACAGGTAGAAGTCTAGCATTTCAATGCCCTTCTGGCTTCAGTTGTTCTCATCTTCTCTGCTGTCACGGCTTTTCATTTTGAATTTGGTATAACTGCAGTTATTATTTGCTAAGTGTGTTTGGTTTTACGGTAGAGATCATCATCATTGATTTTAGCTCCTAACACGATTTAAAGTAAAAATATATATCTTTATAGTGTCAAATAAAGTTGACTTTGCTTCTAAACCTCAATTTGACTAGATGTATTAAAAAGTGACTTTTGCAGCAGGTGAAGAAAGACACACAAACATCCTTATTTTATAGATAGATTCAACATTCTATCATATTTACATTTTTCAGAAAACATGAGATTACAAAACTTGTTTGTAACCAACTGAGAACTTGTCTTGAGCTTATGATTTTATTGTTAAATTTGTGAAAATCGGGCTATTTTATTTCTGAGATTACCTAATCTCATATTCTATCTGCACTATAAATGAGTATGCTATCATTACAATTCGATGTCTAATAGATGTGGCAGATTTATAGTTACAACTTGATGGTTGTTCTCAGCAAGATTTTAATTCATTGATATGATATTTTACTCCAGGGAGAAGAAGAAAAGTGAAGAAAGGGCGGAACCACAGAAGGCTAATGGGGCAATTTCAAAATGTTTGGGGCAACAATTGCCTGTTCTGTAGCTATGGTCTTCTGAAATGATGTCCAAGTGAAGATTTCTTATCCTTCAAATGGGTTTTCTTAATCCAATGAGTCGGATAAGCAATAATCAGCATGATTTCACATATTGCTAAAACCACAATTGACCCTTCTTCCAACACGATTTGGGCGTATTTTGTTGTTTTTACCTCACAGTCACCAATGTATTTTGCAGTTCTCTCGAAAGAAAGCCCAAAGGCATACATTCTCACTAAATAAATCTTTTTCTATATTTCGGCATATGTACAATGAAAGAGTTTGACATCAATTTCATAGTTAAAATTTACCATCATTAGCTACTGATTTATACCAACAATTGCACTTTTCTCCTTTTAGAAAGTTGTAGGGTTCTCTGTTCCTTTATTACAGGGCCTTTTATCTGGGGTCCTTCCTCCTCCATAGCCAGGATGTGCATATTTTAAAGAGTATATTTAATCGTCGACTCTCCCCAAACACTGAATTTTAGAAATTGTGTAGAAGATTCTCAAATAATTTATTAAAACTTACTTTCATTTTTGTCACTCCAAAAGAAACTAGAAACAACGACACTAGTTTGAATATGTATTTCAACTGCAAGGATGTTCAGAAAAAATCAATTATTGCATTCTCAATTCTAAATTACAATCACCATGTTTGCAGACATAACGCTGCTAGAATTTAGCAAACATGTGATAAAATTGATGGAGGCTACGTTAAATAAACACACATAAGTTTAAGCAACTGGCTCGGCAATGTCAACAGCATAATGTTAAAGAATGGTGTAATAGGGGAAAACCTAACTGAGATGAGCAATATCTACCTCATCTGGGATTTTGAATGATTCAGCTGCACCAAACTTTCGAAATTCATCTGCTAAACTGTCTTCATCATCGTCGTCTTCAGCATCATGATGATAAGGTGATGATGGATCATTCACACTTTTAGACTTGGATTCATGAGTGGCAAGCATGTTAACTTGGCCGTGATGCGAAATCTCAACCAAAACAGTATCATCATCAACTGGGAGAGGTTGCTTCCAAGGCTCCCCATCAATCCTCATGTATGTATGATCTGCTGCACCTTTGTGAAACTCAAAGCGGATTCTTTTTGCCTGACAAGATCATTTCAAGCCATTTTAATAATAATTGGCACGGATGGATAGTAAACTATTGGAAAGTGTTTCCAAGAGAAAAACATGATTAAGATAAGAATGTAGTGGTCTAAGAACTTTAAACAAAAAAGAAACAAAAATGTAAGTAATATTTCATCTTATCCCATACCTGAGCAAGGCGAGTTCCATGACCATTTGGATGAAGCAAAACAAGTCCATGCCAGGCATCTCGAAAACCAACAACTTCAATAAGACCATCATCTACATATGGAGGTGTAAATTCTCTCTGTACTTGATCAAGTTAGCATATTTAGAGTTTTGTTTGGAGATTGCATAATTATTACTACTTCAACTACTAACACCTAGACTATAAAAATTACAGGGAAAACGACATAAATAAATAAATAAAATTCAGAATTAGTTATGAAATTTACATCACGTTGCTTCCTTCTGTTTGGTGTACCCCATGGATTGAATCCACCAGAAAAGCTAGGCAAGTTAAGGCATACAATTGATCGGATGCTGCAAATAACATGAAAAGCAGGTAACAAACACATCAGATGTTATTCAAGCAGTAAACAATAACAAAAAAGAAATTTAGATAGAGAAAAATATAAACGGCCATGTGGCTATAAAATATCCGTACTCAAGAAGTTGACATTGTGATGAAACGTTAGTCATCAAATAATTAACAATTGATACAAATGTTAGTCATCAAATAATTAACAATTGATACAATGATAAACGCAATGAAGTTCTGAAAACATGAATGGGTATGATTCACATGACAGTGAACTTAGAAACAATCAAGCATAGTTATGTGTGGCTATTGATCTATGATATTTTCGAAATGTAGTTTTTGCTAGATATGTGCCAATGAGCTTGTAGCTTAATAGACATAACCAAGTTATAAGACTTCAGTATGATGTTGATGTGGAAGTTTCAATCCTCCACTAGACAGTACTTTCCTCTCCACTGCCCAAGTTCTTACAACTTCAATATTACCAAAATAGAAAGGTAAAAAATCACAGAATGTTTTACCTGGAAGGTATTTCTAGATCCTCCCAATGACCATGTGTTTTCATGACTTTGACTTTTCCCATATGTGCTATGTTCCTGCAGTCAAAGATCAAATTAAATTTACTTAACAGTATATATATATATATATATATATATATATATATATATATATATATATATATATATATATATATATATATATATATATATATATATATATATATATATATATATATATATATATATATATATATATATATATATATATATATATATATATATATATATATATATAATTGCTTAAGATGGACCTATGAAGATAGATACAATGATATTGCGTGTGTAGTTGGGTGCATATGTGTGCGCAATTCACCAGTCTAAACAAGTAATGAAGAATGAAAGAACTGCATAGTATATAACATTCAAAATTATTACAACTTTGTTCTCAGGCTCCAGACTCTCCATTAGGAAGCAGAATATTTACAACCATTTAAACTATATTTGAATTTGAACAAGAGGGAAATCCAATGATCTTCTGTTGAAATTTAGTTTCTACATGTATCAGTGTCCATTCCTATCTAGGGACCTGGTTAAATAAGACTCGTCATAGATGAGAAACCAAATAAGCCGCAAAATAGTAAATTAACAATGATCACTAGGTTTATATTTTATGATTTTGTAGGCTAGTTTTAGAAGAACCAGAGAGTGTTGTTTTACTGATGTAGCATTGTTGCTACAATTCCTAGCTCTGATCATAGGCCAGAATCATTACCTATGCCCACACCAACTTCCAACAGGAAAGATGGCTCCCTGGCAAATGAGTTATATATTGAAACTTGACATGACTAATAGTGAAGATAGGACTATGGTATATTTTAGAATTCAGTGTTTCTCTGACAAAAAAAAAAGAATTCAACGTTTCTTTTACCATAATAGCATATCAATAGAAGTTATGTATTGGGAATAATAAGATCACCAACAAGGATATTACCTAATTTTCTGATTGAACTAAAAAATGCTATTGGCCTAGTTGTTGAAAGTTCTAAGCAAAAGGAAATGTTGGTCCTTAATAGTCTGTTCCTCGAGCCTATAAACTAACGATTTAACAAATCAACAGTGGAATGGGGAACTTAGCATTCTGAAGCTTCATAAACCAAAATGAAAATAAATATATCGAAGTCAAAATAACCACAAAGTTAGTTAAAGGACCAGTTGCAAGTTGCAAGTTTTAATATGAACTGATTTTAAAAAATAGATTTCCAGTGTCATGTGTGTATCATGCAAGATAAGGCTGTCTATAGTATATCCATAACAGAATCAACGCTTTCCTAGATGACACTGGTGGGAGCTCTATAGCACAAGGCTGCTCTTTTATTTGTGTAGGTATATATCACCACTATGAACTTTCATGACTTTACAACAAGGGTCTATATTAGATGGTTCATGAACTCACTCAAGTAAAGGGAACCTTAAAAAGTTAAAATCATAAAAGGAAAACATATAAATCTTTTGTGCAATCAATGCTAGATCTACATGAACTGACCTGGATGGAGGATGGAATAAAGAAGCTAAAAACCATCCTTGTGTGCATCCAAGCTTAGCATAAGTGCTCTGACACAATTTTAAATAGAATCAAAAAATCAATCACAAAAAAGAAAAAAATGGATAATGAAACTATATTTCGGTGGTTTGAAATTACATATCCCAATAAATAGGGAAAGAGTCGGCCGAGTTGTTGAAAATAAGATTAGGATCCATGTATTTATTATATGGGATAGATATATTGTATCATATGGTGTAAATAGAAATAAAATATTTTGTAATTAGTCTATTAATCTTTTGCCATATGCCTTTCTCTGCTGCTATTAACTTCAGCATAATAATATTTCTAAGTATTTTATTATAGTTATGCAGAAATAACAATATACCTGATTAACCAACTGATTTTTGAATTTTTCAGGGTGCAATTTTCGTTCAGAATGAAATGCATAAGACACTTGAGCATCCATTCCTACAATCAGAAGTCACAGATTTTTCAACCACTGCTTAAGCAAGAAGAATTGATGAAAAAAAATTTGGGGGGGGGGGGGGGGGGGGGGGTATCACAAAAAATTCCTTCTATTAGATTCTATGACATTAAATACAATCACTAAAGTGAAAAACTAGTCAAAGCTAAAAACAATTAGCACTACTTATGAAGTTAATCAATAAATTTTACTGAATAAGCAAACTAACTACAATATATGAAATGTTTCCATCATTTCATATTCATACTTTTCACAGCTTATGTAAAAAAATAAAGGTTTTATTGCTAAAGTTAATTTAATTTAATTTTGCAATTTAATAATTTGATATTACTCAGTAATACACTAATACTTAACCAAGATCAAAGGATGTGAAACAAACAAAATTAATTATTATAATGTAAAGCCAACTAAATCAACTAATTCATCCTTCACTATAATTCTTACCCATGCTGAAGTAATTCCAAAATCCACCTCGAAAAGTATGGCAACCTTTCTGAAGAACAGTAAGAAACAACCACACAAGGAAGTAGAGTGATTAGAAAAGAAGCCTGAACTTCTGTAACAAAAGATTTACAAAGAACTCCTATCACCACACAGTACACTATAAATTTTATTAATAAAAATCAAGGATAAAAGTTAAAATATGCACATGTTTTTCTGTTTGTGCTTGAGGAATACAAGGCGTGTGCCCATAATAGTTCATAACGAAAATTTCACCCCAAACTAGGTGTGATTTAGTTTCAAACCCTATATTATCAACTCATCCTACAAATAATTGCCCAATCACCATGAATTGGATGTAGTATGAAATTACTAAATAGTGAATGGTATAGTGTCTTACTATATTAAGTTCATCTGTCTCTGACACACGATGGAAGGCATGCAGAGAATGGGGCAAATCAAGAGGTGCAATAGGTTCACAAGCACCATGTTTCGGAGTCTTCATCCGCATAAGAAGGTGCCAGCTGAGGATTTAAGAAAAAACAGAAATTATCAGACAAGCAAGTGATATAAGAAATCTGCAAAAATATTTGTTAAAGATCTTGAACAATAAGTAGCCCTTAAAAATTGTCACAAATTTTCTTTGGATAAAGGAGCATTCAGAACATGAGAAGTCAGTAAGAGAGAAACTAAGTACTCCTTAAGGCTTAAACTATTGGAACCACTCAAAAATGCCTCATAAGAGAATATAATATAATGATGATAAAATAGTGTGAATAATGAACCAACAAAATAATAATAATAAACAACATTCAGCGTGATGGTTTGTGATTAACTACATATATGACACCACAGAAGATATCAGATTGAGATGGGACACAGAAAATGGTAATAAAATACTAAATTGAAAAAGAAATTACAGGTTTTCAATTATGATATCAATTAATTGATTTCATATTGAAGGGTTCTATGAAATCATTCTATAACTAAAATATTCCTTAGAATTTCCCAATAGTAGGAAGAAATGTAACTATAGACTCATATGCGAGCTATTTAAACAGTAGAATAACTAATAGATAAAAGAAAAGGAAGAAAGTTCATTACTTGTCAATTTTCATTTCCTTAGCTTTCATTACTTGTTCTAGAAATGACAAAACAGATTGTTCATCGGTTCCCGGGTTTTTCTTCCCCTGCAATACAGCAGAAAAAATTATGATTTACAGGATCCGTCATTTTTTATACTTTTCTAAAAAAAATATTTATTCAGTAACCACAATCTTTAAATTTAGGAAACCTGTTTATAGTTAATTAAAAGGAAAAAATAAACTAGCTAATGCAAACATGCGCAAAGCTCAGAAATAAACCAGCATGATATGCAAATTCTAAAGCGCATCTGGTCAAACAAGGAACACAAATCATGAAAATTAAAAATTCTTAGCTTCTAAAAACAAGTCATGGCAGAGGCAGCATATGTTTTAAGCATACTTTAAGGTTTCATTAAAAGCGAAATGTGATTTCCTACCCAACCAAATGCAAATGGTAGATTATTCCCTGTGCCCAAGGGAACCGTGGCTATGGGGGGCGAATGAGATAATTTGAGATCACAAACAACTCCAAGCAACCAGCCAGCTGTTCCATCACCTCCTGCAACCTACAGACAAAATACACATCAAAATCTCAAACTAAAAAAAAAACATTTGCATATAAAACTGAACATATGGGTAAAACATGTTAACATTATATAAATTTAAAAAATTAAAAACAAAAATTGCAGTTGCAACCATTGTGGTTTAGCGAGGGCTATCTGTAGTTTGCTCCAAGCAACTGAAGTTCACAATCATGGCCTAATGCGATTGCAGCAACCACAGAAATCGAAAAAACTTCCAATATTATTGAAAACAGAAACACATTAAAATGGAATTTTAACTTACAATTAATCTTTGTGTCAAAAAAAAACTTACAATTAGTCTGAGTCTCTCCAGAGTGGATATAGCAAGCGGATCACCCCGAACCTTGAGGTTTTCCAAATTAGCATAGATTCTACTCAAAACCTTATCAGGAGTCTCTTCCCCCAAATCAAAAACCTAAACAGACAAACAAACAAACACAAGCTATACTCATTCCTACATAATAACAAGCCATACTCTAAAAATCCATAAATCCAAAAATCTAAACCTGTTTTTCTTTGAGAAGTGCGCGATACGTTTTCAAGAGCTCTCCGCCTAACTGACCACCACTCTTAGAGTTAACAAAAACAAGCACCGGACATTTCGGTCCATCGCCATCGATCTGGCCATCATCAACCTCAGAATCCGGCACAAGAACGTGATTCGGGATCCAAAAGTTCTTCAGGAAATCGGAATCTCGTGATGCCATTGTCGCATTCAGTTAAAACGATAGTAATTCAGTAACTGAATTTCAATTACAGAACTAAACAAGTGATTTGAAAGCACTTGTGACGTTGACAATTAACCACTACAAATCGTTATTATGAAATTCAGCTATTGCGATTATTGGATAAGTTAAATGGCGAAACGTGATTATGAAAGAGTGCGCAACGTAAGAGGTTGAGTTGCAAAAATGAAATGAAAATGGAAAGGAAATTGACCTGGTGATGTGATTGTGAAGCGTGATGATCGATGAAGAGGAAGTAGAATTGAGAGGGAGATTATGGAAAAGAATGGAGCCAATAAGGAAAAAGTGGAAAGGAGCGTCACTTTGCCAGATTAGAGATGAAAATGATTTTTCACAGTTTAAGTTAGTACATGACAATAATTTCATTTAAAAATCTAATTCCTATTCAAACAATAAAATAAAATAAAGTTTGACTTTCTTGTAAATAATAGAGTCTCAGGATGTTTAATAATAATTGAACTTTATTAATTATCATAAATGGACATTAAATAAAGGGTATAAAAATGTATAGTAAAGTTAAGCTTACAAAAATCAATGGATTAGATCTAATGTCATTCTAAAAGTGTGCGGGATACTCTCAAAAGAAAATATTTTATATTCAATGTAACGTATTGAAATACAATATTTTTTTTAAAAAATATTTTTATTTTTAATATATATATATATATATATATATATATATATATATATATATATATATATATATATATATATATATATAAATTTTTTGTCTTTTTAATCTCTTAAAAATATTTAATTTATCCTTTTAATTTCTTAAAAGTGTTCATAGGAGGATATTCATTAATATTTTTCTTTAAAAAAATTAAATTTATTTTAAAGATTTATGCCTTTTTTAAATGATTTTTATAATTTAAGATTTTTTTTATAGATGGTGAATCTCAACTAAAACTTGGAAATGAATCGAGTCCATACGAATTCGGCTCAACTCAATTCGATTCGATAAGAATTAGATAAGTTCAATATTCGATTATAATTTGATTCGGACATTTTTTAAGCTCAAGTTTGACACATTTTAAATTCATGAACAAACATTTCAAGGTTTATCCGGTTAGTTTTAATTCACTTCCTCCAAAGACTTAATGCAATTTTTTTAAATCTAATTTTTTATATATTGATATTTTAAATTAATATTTTTTAAAACTTTTTTATTTAAAATGTAATAAGATTGAAATTTAATTTTTTCTTTCAAAAATCTCTAATACTTTTATTTCATATAAAGGATTTTATTATATAATAAAGTTTAATCTCTTAAAAAGAAAATATTTTATATTCAATATATTGAAGATACAATATTTTTTAAAAAAAAATTATTTTTATTTTTAGTATATTTAATACACATATTTTTTTTTAAATTGTCTTTTAATCTCATAAAAAATATTTTATTTATTTTTTTAATTTCTTAAAAAGTATTCATGGAACACTCGTTAGCATTTTTTTTGAAAGAAATCAAATTTATTTTAAAGATTTATGCTCTTTTTTTAAAATCATTTTTATAACATAAGATTTTTTTCTTTATAGATGGTGAATCTCAACTAAAGCTTGGAAATGAATCAACTCCAGACAAATTTGACTCAACTTAACTCGATTCGATAAAAATTGTTTTAGTTCAATACTCTCGATTATAATTTGATTAGAATTTTTTTTAAACTCAAGTTTGATTCATTTTAAATTCATGAACAAACATTTCAAAGTTCATCCGGTTAGTTTTAACTCACTTACTTGACATATTTAATGCAATTCTTTTAATCTATTTTTTTTATATTTGATATTTTTAAATTAATATATTTTTTTAAAAAAAAGATTTAAATAAAATAAATGTTATAAGACTGGAAGACTCGTTAGTATTTTTCTCAAAAAAGTATTAAATTTATCTTTTTAATTTCTTAAAAAATATTCATGGGAGACTCGTTAGTATGTTTCTCAAAAAAATCAAATTTATTTTAAAGATTTATGCTCTATTTTCTTAACATGATTTTTATAACAGAAGATTTTTTTTATGGATGGTGAATCTCAACCAAAGCTTAGAAATGAATCGAGTCCAGACGAATTCGGTCCAGCTCAACTCGGTTTGATAAAAATTGATTCAGTTCAATACTCGATTATAGTTTGATTCGAACTTTTTTTAAACTCAAATTTGACTCATTTTAAATTCATGAACAAATATTTTAAGATTCATCTCATTAGTTTAACTCACTTACTTCACAGACTTAATATAATTTTTTTAAATCTATTTTTTTTATATATTTGATATTTTAAATTAATATTTTTAAAAAAATAAATGTTATAAGATTGAAATTTAACTTTATGTTTTCAAAAATCTCTGATATTTTTAGTTCATATAAGGATTTTATTAAATGATAAAGTTTACTTTTTTAATCACGGCATACAATTGTTTTTATAATTTTTTTCTATGTGACGTAGATTTTATTTTTACAACTATTTTTAGAAATATTGTGTTTATTTGAAAGTATAAATGATTAAAATAAAACCACTGAATTAAGAAAATAAAGTAAGGTAATATTTTGAGTAACTCTTTAAACATAATCTTAAATTTATTGTCAACACTAATCTCAATCATTCATAAGTGATATTTTAAATGTGGTTAAAATAAAATTTAAACACTTACAAAAGTTTAAGGGTTACTATTAATTAATAATATAAAATATTCTACACTATTAATGTATATCAATTAAATTATTATAAAAATATTTTAATTAATAATTTAAAAATATTTATACTATCAAATAATTTATTTATCACTATGTTTAAAATATTTTACTTGAATTTCACATGTAAATATATCATAAATGGACATCAAATAGAGGCGTAAAAATCTATATTAAAGTTAAATTTTAAAGAATTCATGGATTGGATCTAATCCACATATTTATAAGAAATACAAATTATTTTAAACATTTATGGCTAGTTTATTTCAGTTTTTAAATAGATTTTTTTATAACATAGCATACATATATTTTATTGAAGTTTAAAATATAGTCGAAATTACATAAATTTTCAAAAAGATATATCTGACATTAATTTTTATGTAAAACTATTTAAATAGTATTAAATTTATATAATTTTTGATATTTTGATGTAAACAAATCATAGCAAAATAATAAAATATCATATAAATATATATATATATATATATATATATATATATATATATATATAAATATATATATATCTATATATATATATAAATATATATATATATATATATATATATAAATATATATATATATATATATATATATATATATATATATATATATATATTAAAATTGAGTTTGAGTTAACTTATACTTTTTTTAATTATAAAAAATCTTTTTGAAAATATATAAAAAAAAAATCAAAAAGTAATAACTGAGTAATTATCTTAAATTTGTCGGATGATTATTTTAATGAAATAATATTTATTTTAGATTAGAAAATCAATATTTTAAAAGAAATAAAATTAATTTTAAATTAGTCAATCAATTATTTTAAAGAAATAAATTTTAATTTAAAGATTTATCTTAAACTAGTCAATCGGTTATTTTAAAGAAACAAAATTTATTTTAGATATATTCATAAATTAAAAGAAATAATTTATTTTAAAGAGTCAATAAATTCTTTCAGAAGAAATAATTTATTTTAAAGAGTCAATAAATTATTTCAGATTATAATACACATTTTTCTGTATAATGAAAGTAATTTATTTATAATATTAATTTAATAAAAAAAATATAAAAAGAGAAAAACTATAAGGAAAATGGAGAATTTTTTAAAATTAATTTATAAGTAAAAATAACATATTAAACTATTATTATATAATAATATTTTAATATAGTTGGTGGTCAGTCACTATAAGGAAAACAATGAAAAACTCTAGAAAGATTAGACAATGATGTCTTAATTACACAAAAATTCAAGAGGTAAAAATATCTTGTTTGGGAGAAGTTAAACTCCTATAGAAATTTTGCTATGGGAAATTTGCGAGATAGAAGCCCTTGTTATGGGGATAATATGTGTATGTTAGTGTGATATGTTACTATTTAGGTGTTGTTTGTCATGATATATTTTTGAACTTATAATTATAATTTAAAAGTTTATATAACAGTAAAAATATTTGTTTGATAATGGTATTTTTATCACTGATCTTATAATTTATTTTATTATTTTATAATTTATTTTTCAAATATTATTTTAAATAAAATTTTAACTTAAATCTTATAGCTTTATTATTTTTCTTTTCATTTTTATCTTTATTATTTTAATTAAAATCCACTTTTATCCTTTATCTAAATACATATTTTAGTATTAACTAATAAATGTCAATGTCATTAATGTTATTTTACATTTATGATTAGTTGAACTGCTAATTTTATCAAAGCATTTCAATTAGTTTTATTGTTACAAATTATTGACATAATTTTATAGATAATATGAAATGTAAGATGTCATAATATTATGTTAAGACATCCTGTCTCTATGACCTTAAGACATGAACCAAAGATGAGGAACATCCTGCCTCAAGAGTCGGTTGCGCAAAAGTAAATCTCAAGTCGAATTTGTTTCTTTATTGGGTGATTGTTTATGGCATTTAAGGAACAAGGAAAGAAATCTCAAAAGATAATTATCAAGACCGAATTAGATTGATAGAGAATTAATTTATGATAGATTACAAATCAAATTAAATTAAATTATTAAGTTGCGCTTTTTTATTTTACTTCATCTGCGAGTTTGTTTGAAACCATAATGCTCCCTGCAACTCGAGGCTTTACTATTTAAGGAGAAGCTCTCCATACATAACACTCAAACTTTGAGTTATCTTGCAAGGCATGTTTTAGTAGTCCGAGTCTTTGTGGTTTCTTGTGTTTTGCTTTGGGAAACTCTATTCATTTGAATCATTCCTATACAAGGGAAAAAAGCGTTGAACTAGAAGAGTTCATCTAAGACCAATTTGCACTTTTTGTAATAGTTTCATCGTGCAAACTAGTTTATAAATGTTCAAACACTAGGGATAGTGGTTAAGAGACAATGAGAAATGTCTCGTATTTAGGGCCAGTCGGGTAGTATTAAGGAAAAAAGCGTTGAACTAGAAGAGTTCATCTAAGACCAATTTGCACTTTTTGTTGTTCCTTTTGGATTTTATGCATTATGTAAAACAACATATGAACAAGATGCATTTTAGGCAACATGTGGAACAAGATTTTCCAGCATGTGTTCCAACATATGAGTTTGTTGCTAAGCAGAATTGTGAAAAGTTGTTTACCTAAAGTGCTTGACAGAACCAATTAAGCAAGAGATGCAACCAAAGTACTTGACAGGACTAGTTAAGAAATAGTCTTAAGGTTTGGTTTCTGAATGTCTTCTATTGTCCTTCAGAAGTGTTGAGGTGTTGACTTCTTCAAGATGCGGAGTCTTGCTTTTAGAAATAAGTTTGTGTTGATAATCCAAAATCATCTAAAAAAGATGTGGATTTGTTTTAGTCAAAGAAGATCTGATTGGATGTACCTTCAATGAATATTTGGTCCAAGAACTACTCTACAAAAGAAGACTTATATGAAGAAGAGTAATTTTGGATGCTCTAGAGTGACATGTGGAACATGATGTTCCAATATGTGTGGTATAACATTTGGTCTCCATCAACAAGACATATGTTATTGCATGTTCCAACATCTGACAACTATTGTAGTCGTGGTTCAATATTTTTTCTATCTAAGATTCCCTCTACAACTTATGATCTACAAGTTATGGAGAAGAGTTAATTCGGATGTACTGTTGCAACATTGGAACACGATGTTGCAACATATGCAGTGCAACATTTGGCCCTGGTTCAATAGGCCAATTTTGTTGCATTCTTAAAAGCAAAAATCTGATTAAGATTTAATAAGATTCATTGTTGTATTTGTGCAATGCGATTGTGTGATTTGTTTGACAATTGTTGAAGATAAAATCAATTTAAATGAAGGTTTAAATTTGAATTTGAATTAATAACAAATCATATCTTTTGTTGGAGAGTTTTATGGAGAAAATTAAACCCAACAAGATTCTACTATTATTCTAGACGAAATTAAATCAGAAATCCATGAAGAAAAGCCCAAGGCTGCATTGCTATTTAAAGAGACTCAAACCTCACTTTTGAGGTGTGCAAGTTTCGAAGATTCCTAGTGTTAGGATTTATCTTTTGAGTCTTTGTATGTGAATAACTCTAGCACCTCCTTTCATATCATAAGGCATAAAGTTTAGTTTTTAATTGAGTTGTAAACCTTGTTCCAAGATGTTAAGTCTATAAACTTGAGAATATAGTGTTCCTTGTATTCCACCCTAATTCCATAACCAGATTAGGGTTGAATATTTATTGTACACCACTATGTTTCAGTAACTTGGCATAATTGGTTTGTATTAGTTGATTTGTAATATTCAACATTGTTCATTATGTTATAAACACCAATCACGGGTTGTGTGATTGAGAAGAAAGTGAGTGGGTTCCCATATTTAGGAGGAGTTGTTAAATAAAAAGTCACTAGGATTATAAAGAGGCTTTGAAAAACATAGGGTTTATTGGTTCTTGTAAGACCAAGTGTACTAATTTGAAGTTGTGAATTTTTTTTCTTAGGTAGAGTGCCCCCCTAGACATAGGTGTGATTTTGCCATTGCTGAGTTAGGTTGAGGACGGACTCGACTATTTTAGTTTGTAAATGTTTACTTGGGCATAAGGCCCACAATTCTCTTTCCATTACCACTCTGGTGGCTTGCACCCCCTTATTCTCTCTCATTTGTTAATTAGATTTTTTAGGGGTTAATCATATTAATTAGAGGTTTTGGATAATTAGGTTAATCATGTTAATTAGAGGTTAATTAATTTTAGAATTTGAGAATATTAAGAATTAGAATATTATAGTTTGATTTTAATTTTCTTTTCTTCTTACAATTTTGATTTTGATTAATTCTAACTACTAATCTCTAACATCTAACCATTGACTTGTATTTCTTTTCGCTTTATTTTGATGACTTGATTGATAAATCTTCCATACTTCAAATCATTGATAGATGGACATTTTGGTTGATTTAATCTTCTTTGATTCAAACTTGTTGATAAATGATCATTGAATCATTTTCGATACTTTGATCATTGATAGATTGTCCCTTAATACGCCATATTTTGAGTCATTTGTTTGTGGATAGATAATCTCAAGTAATCGGTTCCTTTTAAATTGACTTCTAACATCTAACTTCTAACATTTATATTACGTATCTAACTTCTAACATTTAAATTCTCGCAATTTATTTTTCTTTACTTTGTGCACTATAATTCTCATTTTTTATTACCATTCTTCATTAATATTGCTTTATTTTATTATTCAATCTAAAATGAACAAAAACATGATAAAATGGAAAAGACTAAAAGACTTAATTTGAGAACTATTGGACTATAGACTTGATGTTTGACCTTAGCATTAGACATGGAGTATTATGGACAATATGGACCTAAGTTTGGAGACTTAGAGGACTTGCTTGTATCCCTTACATTTAGACTTTGAATTTTGTGAGTGACCTATGCAACTTGGAGTTTCTGATGACTTGTAATCTTTTATTGCAAGAATGGTTTTCATTCATGACACTACCTTAGGGAGACATGCTTTGTAATTCCATTATCCAATTGTTAGCTTAGGACACAATGTACACACAAGGCTTTCTCTTGGGCTACCTTACTACGAGACCCTTTATTTCTCGCACAAATCCCTTGTATTTTTTCATGTATCCCTCTCCCCATTCTGGTGTACTTTTTACCCTCTTTCCTTTGCCTTGTTGCTTGTTAGCCAACCTTAGGATTTAGGATCGTCACCATTTCATAAAGAATAATAAACAAAACCTTGATCCAACGTCAAGCGATATTTTTTCAAATCAAATTCAAAACATAATAAAATACGATTAGGATTATATGCCACGAGCCTTAAATAGTAGAGAAGGGACGAGAATGGAGCTTTCCTACATTCATTTTTAGTATTTTGAACACAATACGCTTGGCTTGGTAGTTCGAGATATTCACCTTTACCCATAGTCTTTAGTGCAATCCTAAGTCAAGAACAATCTCTCTTCAAAACATAAAATCAATGTTAACTCATCAAACCTTTTGTTTGAGCCTTAGGGCATCACTTCGAAAACCCTTTTTCAAGGTATAAAATCAACAAAACAAACAAATATTTTGTACCACGAACTACGGGGCTCTGATTTCTCACTTCAACAAGTGAGCATACGCCACTTTCTGATTTTGATGAAGAACTTATTTTATCGTCGTCCCATACCACATATGCTTTTCTGAACTTTGATTCCTTTCTACCTTTGTGTTTTCTTTTCTTTGATAGGTTAGGGTAACCTGTATTGATGTGTCCTTGTTTCACACATTCATAGCATGTAACAATCTGTGTTGGCGAGAAGTCTCCCTTTTGTTGAAAATTTTCTTTTTCTTTGGAAAGTTTGACATGTTGTTTTTTCCGAATTAATTTCTTAATTTCTTCACAAGACGTATGAATATTCCGCCTTCTTCTAGAAAATCATATTTTACTTCATCCACTAAATCAACTTTTAGTGCAATACCCTTTTGCTTCTTTTCTTTATTCTCATGTGTTTCAAGTCTTCCAAGTTCAAGTTCGTGAAGTTTTTCGAACAAGGATGCGGAAGTCATGGTAGAAACACTTTTGTTTTCTGATATTACTGTCACTTTTGGTTGTCATTCCCTGGTTAAAAACCTAAGAACTTTATGATTAAGATCATTGTTAGTAAAAATCTTACCGAGAGCAATCAAGTGATTTATTAAGTGTACAAATCTCTTTTGCAATGCGACGATAGATTCTCCGGGCTGCATTATGAACATCTCGCACTCTTGACTTAAAGTATTTAATCTGGATCTCTTTATTGCAACAGTTCCTTCATGAGTTTTTACCAATGTATCCCATATTTTCTTTTCCATTGTACATTGAGAGACACGAAAGAATTCATCCATGCTAAGTGCACTTTGATGTATGTTAATTGCTTTCTTGTTATAAAGAGCTTTTTTCTTATCATCATCTCATGAACTCTTAATCTTTGATGTCTAAACCCTGTTGACAATACTTGTAGGAAAAAACAGACCATTCTCCACAGCATCCCAAATTTCATCTCCGTGTGCTTCCAAATAAGCCTTCATGCGAACTTTCCAAAAGTCAAAGTATTCACCGGAAAATAGTGGAGGTTTATTGCTACTACCACCATCTTTGAAAATAGGATTTGCACTTGCGGAAGTCAATCTGGATCTTTATGAACATGTTACTTATAACCTGCTCTGATACTAGTTGTAAGTTATGAGTAAGCCTAAGAGGGGGGAGGGGGGTGGAATTATGACTTTTAGAAATTTATCCAGTTTTTGTGAATATTGGTTCTATCTTTTCTAATTAGGTTAGACGATGAAAGCGATAAAATGCAAAAAATAAAGAACATCGGGAATTATCCTAATTTCCCTCATAATCCGAGAGTACTCTAGTCCCCTTGCAACATTTAAGAGATTTTATTATAGTTAGATCTTTTTAAATAAGACTCTAACCAAGTTATCAACAACAATCCTCTTAAACCTTGTTCCACAAGAAAAGAAAACCATCCTCCCTTTTCTTATAACCATATCAACAATAATCCTGGACAGTAAGTAAAGACTTCTATGAGAAGATACAATTCACCTCCTTATAGAATCCTCCAAGTATCAAACAATCCTTGATACTTAGGTATTTGTAACAACAACAATAATTTGAATAAGATAAAAATCGTAGAATGGACAAGACTTACTCAAACAAATAAAATCTCATACTCTTTCAATATGAAATATTCATATCATATACTCTCTAAGTGCTCAATGATGTTTTTAAAATGATATGAAAGTTTTTCTCAAAAATCATATGAGTATGAAAGTTTGTATGAAAATTATGCAGAGTTTTTGTAAAATATGTTTGAAAGAGGTGAATTTAAAATGAAAATTTGAAATGTATTTATAGTGATGAAAACAACCATTCAAAAATAATGGCAATGATTAGAGAAATTCTGGAAAATTATTAGTGAAATGATGTGAAGGTTGCCATGAAGTGATATGATGAAATGGTGTAATGAAAGAATGAATCCATTTCAGATTTTTCAAAAATTAAACAAGATCAATCGATTGACTGGAAGGACCAATCGATTGACATGAGGCAAAAACTGAAAAAATGAACTCAGTAGACCAATCGATTGCTCCAAAACACAAATCGATTGGCTCAGCAGGAAAATGAAAATTTTCAAAAGTAGCAGCCCCAACCCATCGATTGTGCCCATAGATCAATGATTGGTGCATGAAAAAAACTAAAAAAACTCTAAGTTAAAACATCAATATGATGCAATCAACCAACTTTTCAACCAAATCCATAAATGATGTTATAACAATGATTTTATAAAGGCATAATGCATGATCAAAAACTTTGAGCACTAAGATTGAAAATATTAAGATTTTTCATATACCTTGAGGCTTGACCACAAAGCTTGAACAAAGTCATGCAATTTTTTCCTTCTTCTTTGGTAATGTAGATTTGAGCTTGAATCAATGTCTTCATCAAAACATGTTGGAAGCCTGTCTTCACAATTTCCCCCTTTTTGATGATGACAACCATATGAGCAAAGAAGATTATTCTTGATCGCGATGCTCCCCTTTTCTCTTAGAATCATATGCTTGGATATCTCACCATAACTTTGAAAAATCATATTAACTTTAATTCTTTCTGAAAATGTTAGATCACAAGCATATACAAATATATAATATATATTCTCCCACTTTGTCATTATAAAAAATAAGGGAAAATGTAATTGAAAGTAAACAAATAGAGAAAGTAAAAAATTAGAGAAACTTAACATAACCATATTATCTTTGTCATTATTGAGGACAAAGCATTTTCACCAAAGATGTGAAAGTGAACAATGTTTGACTTTCTTCCTTTAAGGAGTTCATATGGAGTCTTTTTCAATATTGGTCTTGTAATAACTCGATTACTTACATATCATGTCGTGCTCACCGCATCCGCCCAAAAAATATTTTGGTAGATTTGAATCACTAAGCATAGTTCTTGCAAGATCTACTAGGGACAAAATCTTTCTTTCCACCACTCCATTTTGTTGCGGAGCCTTGGTGTTGAAAAATTGTGAAAGATTCCATGTTCTTCATAAAACCCTTCAAAAGGTGCATTTTAGAACTCTCCACCATGACCGCTTCTTATGGAGGCCATTTTTAGTGATTTTGAATTTTGAACTTTCATTGCATACTTCTTGAACTCCTTGAATGCACCACTTTTCTGCAATAAAAATAATGTCCAAGAATATCTAAAAAAATCATCAACGATAACTAAAGTATAAACATTACCTCTGAAGCTTCTCGTTCTTGATGGACCACACAAGTCCATAAGCAACAATTATAATAGCCTTGAAGTAGACACCATAAACTTAGGTTTGAAAGTTGATTTGGTTTGTTTTCCCTTTTGACAAACATCACATAATTTATCTCATGAGTGGCTTCATCTTCAATCAAGCATTCATCCTTGGTGAACTTGATCTTGAAGCCTTTGTCATAAAGTTGTCTTATACTTAGAAGATTGTGCTTTAGTCTTTCAACATAAAGAACATCTTCAATGGATGTGAAAGATGGTGCTCCAACTTTTCCTATGCCAAAATTTTTTCCTTTATTTTTGTCTCCATAAGTGACATATCCATTGGCTTAAGCACTAGATATGAAAATTTGTTGATTTCTCCCGTCATATGCTTAGAATAACCACTATAAAGATACAAAAGATTTGAAGCAGTCTTCAAGCAAACCTACAAAAAAAATTAAGTTTTGTTCGGTACCCAATGTGCTTTGGGTCCTTCATAGTTAGTACCTTTCTTAACCCACACATAATATCCACTTACAACACTAAAATTCCTTACATAACAAGCATTAGGTGTGTCATAAACTATACCACAATAAAAGCATTTAGGGACAAAGTTACTCTTATATCTCGCAACATAAGTTTTCTTTCGAATATTCCTCTTCTTAGGATGATGATGCACATGATGAAATTTATTCACTTTCTCTTGTATTGATTGATCACCGGCCTTAACAAAGATAGTTTTGCTAGAACTTGGTTTACGAAACTTAGAGTAACCAAGTCCATTTTTATCATTGGAGTATCTTTGATGGCTAAGAACATCATCCACTCCAATTTGTCCTCTTTCATATCTTTCTAAAACTCTTTTCAATTGGACAATTTGGAAGGAAAGTGATTCACACTCTTTGCATGTAATACTTTCTTTTTCTTTTTCAAAATAATTTTGTTTTTCAATGTCAAATTCCTTTTGCATGGTGTGTACTTTTTCTTCAAGGGATAAAATTTGTTTCTTTTGAGTTAACACGGTTTTGTATAAAGTTTTACATTCATCGAGTATAATATTTATAGCATTTTGAGCTTTATCATCAGAAGAAGGTGTTTCAAGACATACCTCTTCTTCTTCATCGTCGAATTCGTGTGTTGCTATTAGTGCAAGTTTGGAGCATTCGTCGATTTCCGATTCTGATGAAGAACTTATTTCATTGTCGTCCCATTCCACATATGCTTTTCTGGACTTTGATTCCTTTCTACCTTTGTCTTTGATTTTCTTTGACAGTTTAGGGCAATATGTCTTGATGTGTCCTTGTTTCCTACATTTATAGCATGTAACAATCTGTGTTGGCGAGGAGGTCTCCTTTGTTGAAAATTTTCTTTTTCTTTGAAAAGTTTGACAAGTTGTTTCCGAATTAATTTCCTAATTTCTTCACAAGACGCAAGAATATTTTGTATTCTTCTAGAAAATCATATTTTTCTTCATCCACTTAATCAACTTTTAATGCAATACCCTTTTTCTTCTTTTATTTATTCTTATGTGTTTCAAGTCTTCCAAGTTCAACTTCATGCTCTTGAAGTTTTCCGAAGAAGGATACGGAAGTCATGGTAGAAAGATTTTTCTTTTCTGATATTACTGTCACTTTTGGTTGTCATTCCCTGGTTAAGGACCCAAGCACTTTAAGATTAAGATCATTGTTAGTAAAAGTCTTACCAAGAGCAATCAAGTGATTTGTTAAGTGTAGAAATCTATTTTGCAACGTGATGATAGATTCTCTGGGCTGTATTCTGAACATCTCGTACTCTTGACTTAAAGTATTCAATCTGGATCTCTTTACTTCAACAGCTCCTTCATGAGTTTCTATAAATGTATCTCATATTTGCTTTTCTGTTGTACATTGAGAGACATGAAAGAATTCATCCATGTTAAGTGCACTTTGAAGTATGTTGATTGCTTTCTTGACATTTTTCTTATCATCATCATTCCATGAACTCTTAATCTTTGGTGTCCCAACCCTGTTGACAACACTTGTAGGAGCAAACAGACCATTCTCCACAGCATCCCAAATTTAATCTCCTTGTGCTTTCAAATAAGCCTTCATGCGAATTTTCCAAAAGTCAAAATATTCACTGGAAAATAGTGGAGGTTTATTGCTACTGCCACCATCTTTGAAAACATGATTTGAACTTGCGGAAGCCATTATGGATCTTTAGGAACAGGTTACCTATAACCTGCTTCGATACCAACTGTAAGTTATGAGTAAGCCTAGGGGGGTGAATTAGGACGTTTAGAAATATATCTGGTTTTTGTGAATATATGTTCTATCTTTTCTGATTAGGTTAGGTGATGAAAGCGGTAAAGTGCAGAAAATAAAGAACTGGGAATTATCCTAGTTTTCCTCACAACCCGAGAGTACTCCAGTCCCCTTACAACCTGAGGATTGTTCTTGATAACTTGGTTAGAGTCCTAAACAAGACTCTAACTAAGTTATCAAGAACAATCCTCTTGAACCTTGTTCCACAAGAAAAGAAAACTATCCTCCCTTTTCTTATAACCTTATCTCTAACAATCCTGGATAATAAGTAAAGAATTCTACAACAAGATACAATCCACCTTCTTATAGAATCCTCCAAGTATCAAACAATCCTTGATACTTAGGTATTTGTAACAACAACAATAATTTGAATAAGATAAAAATCGTAGAATGGGGAAGAATTAATCAAATGACTAAAGTCTTCTTCTCCTCCAATATGAAATATCAATATCATATACTCTCTAAGTGCCCAGTAATGCTTTTAGAATGATATGAAAGTTTTTCTCAAAAAACATATGAGTATAAAAGTTTGTATGAAAATTATGCAAAACGTTTTTGTAAAATATGTTTGAAAGAGGTGAATGTAAAATGAAAATGTGAAATGTATTTATAGTGATGAAAACAACCTTCAAAAATTATGGCAATGATTTGATAAATTCTGGAAAATTATTAGTGAAATGATGTGAAGGTTGCCATGAAGTGATATGATGAAATGGTGTAATGAAAGAATGAATCCATTTCAGATTTTTCAAAAATTAAACAAGATCAATCGATTGACTGGAAGGACCAATCGATCGACATGAGGCAAAAACTGAAAAAATGAACTCAGTAGACCAATCGATTGCTCCAAAACACAAATTGATTGGCTCAGCAAGAAAATGAAATTTTTCAAAAGTAGCAGCCCCAACCCATCGATTGTGCCCATAGATCAATGATTGGTGCATGAAAAAAACTAAAAAAATTCTAAGTTAAAACATCAATATGATGCAATCAACCAACTTTTCAACCAAATCCATAAATGGTGTTATAAAAATGATTTTATAAAGGCATAATGCATGATCAAAAACTTTGAGCACTAAGATTGAAAATGTTAAGATTTTTCATATACCTTGAGGCTTGATCACAAAGCTTGAACAAAGTCATGCAACTTTTTCCTTATTCTTTAATAATGTAGATTTGAGCTTGAATCATAAAGTTTGAATTAATGTCTTTATCAAAACATGTTGGAAACTTGTCTTCACACCCCATGCCCAGTTGACACGAGGAAGACTACTAAACAATCACATATACTTTACACAAACATATACAGGAGATTTATCCGCTAAGATAGTACATATCCTACAAGTTGTAGCATGTATACCCTAACAGCTGCTTCATACATAAACTAACTCACAAGCTCGTCTTACCTATCCCAGGGCTAAGATATGCAAAAATAAGCACTAATGTTAACCCTAAACTTTTCTATCACCTGTGCCTCAGTAACTCTTAAGTCATGTACAACAGTAATATGTGATAGCTGCTGGCTAATGAGAGAAGCGATAATGAAACTACCTGCCAGGGGAAGATGGAACAAAGAGGAGACATCATCCAAGGTAATCGTCATCTCACCAAATGGAAGATGAAAGAAAGATGTCTTATTATGCCATCTCTCAACAAATGTTGTCAGTACCTGACTGTCCAACATCGTCATCAAATTGTCCACTAGTGAAACGAGACTGCACTATTCGACAATCGCCCTAACCTCCCAGGGCATTGAGACATCCAAGAACTTCTTCAGCTTCGCACCGTGGGTGGGCACCTTTAGTGAAATCCGGTTATGTAACAAACAAAGTAAAAAGCATCAGTTAATTTTAAAGTATCAAGAATAATAAAACAAGTTCAACATAACCTGTACATACCTCTCCATGCCATAATCTGAATGCCACATGATTGACATATCTAGTGAGCACGAAACAATTATTGGACCCTCTAGGAAACCCGTCACCCGCCGTGTGTACAGCCGATTCTTTTGAAGTCGTAGCAGTGACTTATATCTCAACCGGAGGAGTAACCTCCACATCACTTGTAACAAATGCCTTAGTAGTCATCCACAGAGTAATATATGTAATAGTCAGAGCCTCCATCTCAAAAGGATGTGGCACCTCTATCTAGGATGTCATCTGCATGTCATCCTTAACTGCTGCCTAGGCATTCTCAGCAACAGACTCATCATGATGATCTCCAAAAGCATGTCTAGATCCTCTATGTCGGGTATTGCGCAATGCACAAAACTGTTTGGCCACCATCCGCCTCCTGTAAGAACCGGTCAAGACTACTCTTTCCGCTCAGATATGTGAGACATCATCGTCATCTCTACTCGCGCAAGTCCTCACTACAACGGTTCCAACCCTGTCACACGGCCTAAAAGTAAGTGTCCTTTGATCCTGTAATCCTCATTTGAAAAAAAAAATTAAACTACATCGAAATTATTATAACACCTTCCATGAGGTGCACGACCATAATCACAAAAAACAAATCCAGCATATGATGTCGGCGGGACCAGTTTGCAACAAAATTTAAAATTGACTAGTCTTTCTCCATTTCTTCTTCTCTTCTCTTTCTCATTCCACAGCAACATAAACATATCTCACTGAGATCAAATTCTACCACAATAACACACTGATGATGAAGGTGATACAACAGTGTCAAGTTTCACCACCACCCAATTCACTTCCATCGCCAACCATTCTCCCTCTCACTTTCTTCGACATTCCATGGTTTTATTGTCACCCTGTTAAACGCATCTTCTTCTACCACTTTCCTCATCCAACACACCACTTCCTTCAAACAACCCTTCCCATTCTCAAACACTCTCTTTCTCTCACCCTCCAACACTTCTTCCCCTTTTCCTCCAATCTCATCATCCCTCCAGATTCCCGTGACGCCCCTTACATACGCTACCTTGACGGCGACTCACTCTCCTTCACCGTCTCTGAATCCTCCGCAAACTTCAACATCCTCGTATCTGATTCACAAGACGCTCAAAACTGGCACCCTCTTGTTCCTAACTTGCCTTCACCTCGTACCGAACCTAACGGTACACGTGTTGTTCCTTTAATGGCCATTCAACTCACCGTTCTACCAAACTCTGGATTCTCTATCTCTCTCACGTTCCAACACGTCGCCGGAGATGGAACATCACTTCATCATTTCATTAAATATTGGGCCTCTCTTTCAAAAGCCAGTGCAAACAACAACAGTAATAGTTTATTATCTCTTGATCTTCCTTCCCATGAAAGAGATAGAGTCAAAGACACAAAAGGTCTTAAATCTATCTACTTACAAGAACTACAAGATTCTGATTCGAAAAACATGGAATTTGCGGGTATCGTTCAAGATTCTTATGTTAACAAGGTGCGAACAACTTTAGTTTTGAGCTATGAACAAGTTCAGAATTTGAAGAAATGGGTGACTAATAAATGTAAAGACAGTCATAGAACGCAACATCTGTCAACTTTTGTTGTGACAAGTTCCTTGATTTGGTTTTGTATGGTTAAATCGGAGCATAGCGAAAGCAAAAGGGATCAAGATGATTGTGCTGTTGTTGATGATGATCTCTGCTACTTTGTGATTCTTGCAGACTGTCGTGGTAGCAGTGAACTTTTATTACCAAAAGCTTACTTTGGAAATTGTGTTACTTCTTATACTGTGGCTATAAAGAGGAATGAGTTAGTTGGAGAAAATGGGATTGTTGTGGCTGCAAATGGTATTGAAAACAAGATAAGAGATTTTAAGAGTAATGCTTTATTAGGAGCTGAAATGGTGATGTCCAATTACAGGGAATTATCGAAACCTGGTAAGTCTGTTATAGTGGTTGCAGGATCACCTAAACATGCTGTTTATGAGACTGATTTTGGTTGGGGGAAGCCTTTGAAATCTGATGCAGTACATCTTGATTCAACTGGTTCGATCTCTCTTTCTGATGGTAGAGATGGTGAAGGTGGAATTGAGGTTGGTTTGGCTCTTGAGAGGTCTCAAATGGCTAATTTCATCAGCATCTTTCAACAACAACTTGATTATATTTGTAGCATCTGAATGGAAGAATGTGCACCAGTCTTGGTTTCAGCAACTCATTTACTACAAAGTTTCTACTCTTTTTTACTAATAAATAAAGTCTGTCCCCTTAAAATCAACAACTTTCTAAGTTTATCATACTTAAGTTTTATAGTAAGCAAATTTCTAAGTTTATGTCCATAAGCAATACTTGGATTCGCGTGCCTTTAGACATATCTATGAGTTATCTTCCTAATAAAAGAGGGTATAAATGTTATTATTCTCTCAGTTGTAAGGGGTTTTTGGAGTGACAGTTAAATCTGTGTATCTTTGTAGCTCTTGCCCAGCATATCTTGTGCTGTCATGAGTATTTTATATATTAATTCTTTTTTTTCTTAAAAAATATTGCATATCTCAAATAACAATAATCAATTATTGTGATGCTGGTGGAACAAGTGGCAATAAATGCAAAGTTGACTAATCTTTCTTGATTTCTCCTCTTCTCTATCAACAACTCCAACATGTACATCTTAATTTCTTAATAAGGAGATACAAATCTCCAACTATCTATCTATGCCAATAACGTTTATTGAAACACAAAATGAGACAATTAATGTTGATAATTTTATAAATAGGATAAATAATTTCGGTTTTTATCTTTTTATTTTGTTTTTAAATTAAAAATATATTTTTTTAAATATTGAAAAATATTTTTGTAACCTACATGATTATACTATTAAATTATCTATAAATTTTACTATTTCATTAACCATAAAATATATTTATATATTACAAAGTGACATACCTACTTAAGTTTATCTAAAATAATTGGTTAAATTTTATAAATTATTAGTTAATAAAATAGCAAAAATAATTTATGATATATATATATATATATATATATATATATATATATATATATATATATATATATATATATATATATATATATATATATATATATATATATAAATATATATATATAATTAATAAAATATTTATAGTTGATAAAATTATAAAATAATAAATAAAATCATATTTGTTTAAAACAGTAACATTTGATTTTGAATCCAATAAAAGTTTTTTCAACTTAGTCTATTAAAAATTTATAATAATAAATTTTTGTAGGTTTTAAACATATTGATATTGACGAGACTGATCCGCTGTCGCGCACGGGTCAAAACGAGTAATTAGAAAACTAGCGGATCAAAACGAGTAATTAGAAAACTATAGTTTAGTGGAAGCGACAACTTCAGTATCGTATCGCAAGGATTTTTGTATTATTTTTAACCTAATGGAATCGATTTAAGGGGGGTTTATGTTTTAGTGGTCGATTTAGAAAACAAAGCAAAAAAAATGATTTAAATAAGCGATTATAAAATAAGTCAATCTACTATTTTTGGTTTCCGGCTAATCATTGGTTTTTACCTACCAATTCCCTAAGCGGCTTCGATCTCTATTCGATTCAAATTCGATTGACAAGCGCAATAGATATATGATAGATTTATATTCCTATATTCCGAATTAAGCAAACGGATAAATACAATCGTGAATTAAGCAAACACGATTTACAAACGCAATTTAACGACAAAGCGACGAAAACGGCGATTAATAGTTAGGAATGCAATCATACGAATTTAATCAAAATCATTCCACAAAATACAGACTAAGCAAATGCAATTTTATAGAATAGAATTGAAAGAGAACAAAATTAAATTGATAGAATAAAAACCTCAAAGCCTTGGAAATTCGGTTATAGCAGATTGACTCTACGAGATTAGTTCTTTTTCATGATCACACAAAAGCAAAAAGTTAACGTGAATAATGTGTATTTGCTACAGTACAGTGGCTGCCCTTTTAAACATAATAAGGGTTTCACTAATAATTCAAACTGGGCCGAAAAACCTAAATTCGGCCCAACAAATGGCCAAAAAGAAAATATTTCCTAAAGTTCAAAACTTCAACGAATTAATTGAGAAGTCTTCACTCCGAATCAGCTTTTGGCTTCAACATAAAAATTGTAGCTCTTTCTCTTAGCTTTCCAACGACTGGTAGCACGCCTTGATCCGATACTCCTAGCTCCAGTTATGAATTTATTCGTGCAGATTGCGAATGCTGAAAATAAACTGCGAAAAACAAATAAGTGTAAAAATAAGATAAATTATAAAAACACATTAAAAGGGAAAAATAACCAAACTATAACATGGAAATGCATAAGTATAAATATAGAAGAATGTGCATCAAAATGCACTGATCAAATTCCCCCACACTTGAACTTTTGCACTCCGAGCAAAATTTAAAATAAAACAAAGAAAACACAAACACATCATTAGTTACTCATCCTAGACTACAAGTCTTCTTCGGTTAAGTTTGCATCAATAGGTACTAATTTTGCACACTAAGGATATCGTAGGAACACTAATCCACAATTGTGCAGTCATAAACCTCCTGAATACACAAATCAACTCGAATCATGTTATTATGTTAAAGTCTAACTTACTCATCCTTCTTTTTGCTCTTTTTCATTCAGGCGCAATCACATTAAGCCCGTTATCTCCACACACCCATAGCAAGGCGACCGATTAGTGACTCTGATCCTTTTTGCACGAGATTCTAGTACTTACGTGGCATAACCCTTTGTTTACTCAGTTGTAGTTGCGGGGGATGGGACCATAATTCGCCCTACCAAGTTCAGCACCAGAAACCCCTGAACCAACTGACAACGAGTCTTATTTTCAATTTTTTTGAAGGTTCTACATCCGTTGGGTTAAGTGACCGGGTGAGGGTCACCAAACTTAGAAGGTGCATTCCCTTTTCTTTCTCGTTTTTTTTCTTTTTCGGAACACTCACTTATATTCATCGGCTTCCCTGCGTAGAGTGTGTGTGAGATGGTGCTGACTGCTGAAATAAACTACTCAAGAGCTGTCAGAGAATGAGAGTTTAAGGCTAAAACATAATAAGATTCGAATCAATTTCCATATGCAGGAGACTTACGGTGTTAAGACAATACCGATCTTGTGAATTTTTCCCAAGTCTCCGCAAACTAATCTCAAATTAGTCAGTCTATAGCCTAAAACTTTCAAGAAGATGCATTTTTTTATTTTTTTATGACTGAAAACAAACAAAACACTAACAAAAACAAGGAAAACAAACGAAATAAATGATTTCCCTCCCCCACACTTAAAATAAACATTACCCTCAATGAAAGAGCATAAATATAAAATAAGAGTGAGAGAAAGGAAAGAACACACCCGAGGAGTCAAGGCGGATAAGTGATTGCATAAGCAGCCTTCCCCAAAGAGAGTTCTTCTACAGTCTCTTCTTCCAAAGTCGGGTTCTCATGTAGTAGCTTTGGGTAGTATCCATTGATCTTGAAATTTTGATTAGTGCATTCGCCTTGTATTCCAGGATCAAAGAAGAATCTTTGATAAGTAAAAGTGTTGAATGGGCGCGTGAAAGTGATCTCCTTTTTCACAATATCAAGAATCAAAGGATTACGGGGCTGCCTCACTACTTTTATTTCATTTTTAAGTGAGATCCTATGCATACATATGGAATGGCTAATATCACGAGTGTCAGCCAAGGTCCACCCAATTCCCTTCTTATGTTTCTGCTTAAGTTGAAGCTTTGATGAATAATATGAATCCTTGGGAAGTGGTTTAGGCTCTACAGAATGTGGTTGTTCAATGGATGGTATGTTTGGGGTAGCCAGAATGTCAAGAGCTTCAGCTACATAAACAACTTCATTTACACTGTCACCCTACAAGGCAGTATCAATCTCAGCACAAACAACACAAAGGTTAGTGTTAGTACAATCATCACATGAGTAAATATCATCAAAACCAGATAAAGTTTGAAAATCAGCTGAAAACAAATCAGAAT
Organism: Lathyrus oleraceus; assembly: GCF_024323335.1. NCBI lineage: Eukaryota > Viridiplantae > Streptophyta > Magnoliopsida > Fabales > Fabaceae > Lathyrus > Lathyrus oleraceus. The sequence continues at coordinate 597,572,334 of NC_066583.1, read as the reverse complement.
AAGCTTCATCAACAACTTCAGAAAGCAACTCTATTTGGAAAACAGAATGCTCTTCCTCGTCAATCTTCTTATTTTTCAGTACTCCTTGTGGGAAAGGGATTGGTGATACATACTTTTTTTCAACCTCAACAACAATAGAAGGTTCAGGTTTATTTTCAGGTGTTACACTAACAATGTTTTTTATTTTTTTCTGGGGCTGGTTCTACAACTTTTTCGGATCTCAAGGAAATTGCACTCACATTGAGGATTTTTGGATTCACTACTGTTTGGGCAGGTAATTAGTTCGATCCTTGAGCTTGCTGCATGACATTCATTGAAGTGACAAGTTGTCCAATTTATGTTTGCAAAGTCTGAATACTAGAATTTATTCGTTGCTGAAATTGGATACTATTTACAACCATTTGCTTGACAAGTTCCTCTAGTGAAGGTTCAGAAGGTGAAGATGTGGTTACTTGTGGATGTTTATATGGTGGAGGTGGTGGAATGGATAGCATCAATTGTTTCACTAAAGAGGTAAGTTCATCAATTCTGGTTTCTAGAGCTTTGTTGGAAGAACAAACCTGAATCTCATTCACACCTTTTGCTTGGACCACAAAATTATCCCTTATTGTGAACTGTTGGGATTTAAGTGACATCTTCTCAATCAAGGATTTGGCAGCAGCTGGAGTCTTATCAACAAGTGCTCCACCATTAGCAGCATCTAAAATGTTTCTTTCCATTGGTAGCAATCCCTCATAAAAGTATTGTATTAGTAATTATTCAGAAATCTAGTGGTGAGGACAACTCGACACTAACTGTTTGAATCTCTCCCAATATCCAGCCAATGATTCCATGTCAACCTGTCTAATACCACATATTTCTTTTTTGATTGAAGATGCTCTTGAAGTAGGGAAAAATATTTCTAAGAAGATTTTCTTCATATTATTCCAACTTGTAATATTTGGCTCAAGATAATATAACCAATCTTTTGCAGCACCTTGTAGTGAGAATGGAAATGCTCTAAGATTTACATGATCTTCAGTAATTCCTTGAGGTCTCAATGGTGTAGAGAAAACAACCTGAAATTCCTTAAGATGCTTATACGGATCCTCACCTGCAAGACCATTAAACCTTGGCAACAAGTGTATTAAACCAGATTTCAACTCAAAAGGAATAGTAACATCAGCATATTCAATACATAAACCATTGTAATTCCTATCAGGAGCAGTAAGTTCTCTCAGAGTTCTTTGGTCAGCCATATTAAACTCAATATAAAAAAAAATCAACAAACAATGAGAAAACACATAACTAATTCAGCAATGCAGCAACAAATAGGAAAATACCGACAATGTCCCTATTAAGAACAAACAATTGAAATACGTAAATAACTATTGAAACAAAAGGGAAAAAATACAAAAACAAAAAAATTAATCTAATAACGTCAATTAAAATTTTTGAGAATTTTTTCGGAATTTTTTGAAACTATCAAAATAGAAAAAAAATCATAAAAAATAGAAAAATAAGGAATTTCGGATTTTTAGAACGACTTCCATTATTTAGTCCCTAAATAGAGGTTTTTGATCCTTGGTTTTTTCCTAATTAACCGACAAAGAATCGGAATAATTTAGATAATTTCCTAAAAAAACAGATTTTTTTAATCCTAAAACGCAAAAAGACCAAAACGCAAGAAAGTTAGGGCAAAAAAATGCTAAAACACAACACCTATGACTATAATAATAGCTAGACTATAATAATGGTTAAAATTTACAAGAATCCCTGACAACAACGCCAATTTGATCCGCTATCGCGCACGAGTCAAAACGAGTAATTAGAAAACTATAGTTTAGCGGAAGCGACAACTTGAGTATCGTATCGCAAGGATTCTTGTATTATTCTTAACCTAATGGAATTTATTTAAGGGGGGTTTATGTTTTCGTGGTCGATTTAAAAAACAAAGCAAAAAAAATGATTAAAATAAGCGATTATAAAATAAATCAATCTACTGTTTTCGGTTTCCGGCTAATCACTGGTTTTTACCTACCAATTCCCTAAGCGGCTTCGATCTCTATTCGATTCAAATTCGATTGACAAGCACAATAGATATATGATAGATTTATATTCCTATATTTCGAATTAAGCAAACGGATAAATACAATCGTGAATTAAGCAAACACGATTTACAAACGCAATTTAACGACAAAGCGACGAAAACGGAGATTAATAGTTAGGAATGCAATCATACGAATTTAATCAAAACCATTCCACAAAATACAGATTAAGCAAATGCAATTTTATAGAATAGAATTGAAAGAGAACAAAATTAAATTGATAGAATAAAAATCTCAAAGTCTTGGAAATTCGGTTACAGCAGATTGACTCTACGAGATTAGTTCCTCTTCATGATCGCACAAAAGCAAAAAGTTAACGTGAATAATGTGTATTTGCTACAGTACCGCGGATGTCCTTATAAACAGAATAAGGATTTCACTAATAATTCAAACTGGGCCGAAAAACCTAAATTCGGCCCAACAAATGGCCCAAAAGAAAATATTTCCTAAAATACAAAACTTCAACGAATTAATTGAGACGTCTTCACTCCGAATCAGCTTTTGGCTCCAACATAAAAGTTGTAGCTCTTTCTCTTATCTTTCCAACAACTGATAGCACGCCTCGATCCGATACTCCTAGCTCCTGTTATGAATTTATTCGTGCAGACTGCTAATGCTGAAAATAAACTGCGAAAAACAAATAAGTGTAAAAATAAGATAAATTATAAAAACACATTAAAAGGGAAAAATAACCAAACTAAAACATGGAAATGTATAAGTATAAATATAGAATAATGTGCATAAAATAATAAATAAAATCATATTTGTTTAAAACAATAACATTTGATTTTGAATCCAATAAATGTTTTTTCAACTTAGTCTATTAAAAATTTATAATAATAAAATTTTGTAGGTTTTAAACAGATTGATATCGACGAGATACATAATTTAAAGAAAACATTATGTTTAATACGGATTTAAAATAGGTAGTATTAATCAATAACATTTTAAAAAAATTAATTGAAATTTTGATTATCCTATTTTTTTTTAAAGTTTTATTCCCTGTTAGCTGGAAGTTTCGACGTCAGGCTGGACTCAATGAGCGAAGAAGAGAGAATACTTTTTAAGACATTTTGGACTTTGACATAAAGAACATTGTATGAGAAAGTCAGTCAAAGTGATCCTTCTATAAGAGGGAATTGCTATGAGACTTAAAAATACTTCTAAGTTTAGAATGGTAATTCGTCTGAGGCAACTTTAAGGTTGAGTTCGACACATATGTTTGAATTTGAATGAAAAAGGGATAACTGTATTTCGTTCTTATCCAGTTTTAAAGAAAAGACGCGTTGAACGTTATGATGAATTGAAGACATGCCGAGTGCAACGTGTCATTACCTGGAAGAAAAGCCATTGACATCAGTTATTTCGACTTAGTATATATAGGGGTCTTAGTGTTAGGATTTCGGGGTGTTCAATTTCTGTACAAATACTCAGAATTACTCAAAGTATCTCGCGTATTGAGAAAAGAGTATCATTGAGAATGTACGTTTGATAACACCATTTCTTACGTATCAATTAAAGTTTATTTATACTTTTTTCTAGAATTTATCTTCCATTGCAAGTCATTTTTCAAGCGCATTTATTATACTTTACTTTACATTCCGCAATTTATCTCTTTAAAACCCATTAAACGAACAATCTTCATACATGAATACTGTTGAAGTGTTCATCATTTTCCAAATACAATTTTCACGGAAAATAAATTGGCACACCCGGTAGGACAGTGTTAGTGTTTTAAAATAATTTTCTTTTTGAAAATCTTTATTAGTTCTTCATTTTGATATCTCTCTTTATAACTTCGTTGCATGTTACTGAGAAGTGGTAAAGTAGCCACAACAAACGAAGATAGACCAAGGAGAAGATACAGGGGGAGAATGGTGAATCCACCAAATAACCAAAATCCTCCAAATAGTAATGGAGAACCACCCCTGCATCTGTCCCAGGGGGAACTACAGTCGCAGCATCTGCTGCGGAACTTGTACCATCCACGACGAATTCAATGCTTGTGCAATCTATGGCCCAAAGTGGGCCTATTTTGTCGTATGTGCAGCCACAAGGCCCACCAGTAAATCTCTTAGGAATGCAGGGTCCACCAGTGATCCCCCCTCCAAGGGAAAATCAATTTTTTAGGCCCTGTGTGACTGATTTTTCGATGCCTTTAAATAGTCGCGAACAACCATTTGCCATGCCAACTTCGATGATGGCAAATTTACATAATTCAACATCAACATGTGCATACCCATTGGTGAATGCATCTTCGTCATTATAGGGGTCTGGGTCTGGTGTTAACAATTTGGGTCGAAGCCAAGCTTTAGGGTAGGTCTTCATACCCAGATATCCAATTTGACCAATAGTTTTGCTGCGATGTTGAGGCAGCAAATGGATGAAAGTAACCATAAAATGGTCCAGATGCTGGCCAAACAATGGGTACAAAATGTAACCCTTTTATCCAAAATACTACCCAATCAAACCAACAAATGGCAGTGCAAATGACGCGTATTGCAGATTTCTTTGGTGTGCCACAACCTCCTCGACACCCTCAAAGGGAATGGATAAGAGAAAATCAAGGGTTAGCCATCGAGGATGACTTTACCATTAACCAAGTCCCACGAAATGCACCACAAGCAAATATGGTGAATCAGGGAATATGAGTAGAACCACCCAGGGTCGAAGCCCTGAGAGTCGAACCCCCTAAGGCTGAGAAACAAATCCCAAGGGAAAGAGAACCAAGGGTAGTAATGGTAAATAGGCACCAAAATGCTGATGAAGTCGTACAACAAATTCGACGTGATGATATGGCAGCAAATAATAATCTAGAAACCATGGTCGAAAGAATCATGATGAGAAATGGGGTAGATGTTGGCCTTCATAGGCCAAATTACACATCACCTTTATCTGAGTATGTTCTGCAATCAGAATCATCCGCTAGATGGAAAGTCCCTAAGTTCACTCAATTCTCTGGGGACACTAGTGAATCCACTATAGAACATATGGCCAGATACCTAATAGAGGCATGGGAAATTGCAAATAATGAGAATCTTAGGATAAAATATTTCCCAAGTTCCCTTACGAGGAATGCCTTCACATGGTTCACCATATTACCAGTGAATTCTATTGATACTTGTACTCGTTTGGAGAGATTGTTCCACAAGCAATTCAACATGGGACAGCTGAAGATAAGTCTGAAAGAATTAGCCAGCATCAAACGAAAGTTCATTGATTCAATAGATGAGTACCTAAATAGGTTTCATTTTCTCAAGTAAAGATGTTTTATGCAAGTGCCTGAGCATGAGTTGATCAAAATGACCGCTGGTGGCCTTGATTACTCTATTAGGAAAAAATTGGTTACCCAATACCTGAGAGACATGGCCCAGTTGGTTGATAGAGTTCGACGGGTAGAACGTTTGAAGACTGAGAAATCCAGAGCAAACAAAACTAATAGGAAAGATAGAATAACTTATCTCGAATTAGGTGATGACAAAATTTAAACGTATGGTGATCAGGTGGACTTCGACAAAAGTGAAATTGACCTTGCTGAACTAAAGCAATGACCACCTTATTCTTACAAAGTCTTAGCACCTTCAAATGGGAAGAATCCAGTCGAACTAGAAAAGAGTGATAGGTTTCCTAAGAAAACTTATACCTTCGATGTCACCAAATGTGACGAAATCTTCGACTTACTTGTCAAAGATGGCCAAATGATAATGCCTCCTGGCACTAAAATGCCCCCTTTAAAACAGAGAAAAAAGAGGGGTTTTTGTAAGTATCATAATTTTTTGGGCCATAAAATTTCACAATATTTTCTTTTCAGGGATCTTGTACAAAGTGCTATTAGGATGGAAGGCTCAAATTTGGAGACAAATCGAAGGCTCCAATAAGGATTGATTTAGATCCTCTCCAGACCACTGATGCTCACTACACTAAACCATCCATGGTCAATATGGTGGAGATATCCATGGGTTCTGGAAAGAATGCTGAGATGGTCAAAGTTGTTGATGGATTTAACCAGCAAGCTACTGAAGGCTTCACCAATGGGACCACTGAGGGTTTCGCTCAGCAAGTCACTGAAGGATATAACAAAGGGATCATTGAGGATCCCCATAAAATGTTCATAACAACGGAAACCACTAAGGGTTTTGACAAAGAGGTCCATGAGGATCTCAATAAAGAAACTGTTGTAAGTTTCACAACGAATGAAACCACTGAAGGTTTCATACGCATAAATATGACTGAGGCTAATGAGGGCCTTATGGTTAGGTTGCAGGAGTTGGACATCACTAGGGGTGCCAACTTAGGGGTTAACATGGTTGATATGACCTAGAAGACCGCTGCAATGGAGGTGGATAAAGAAAGCCTCCGACAAGAGGAATATAAAAAACTGGCATACCCCAACCAAGAGGAAGGTTTGGTCGAATTCCTCCACAGATGCCAGAGGAAAATATCGGAGGTGATGTTGTGCCCAAGGTGCAGTTCAGTGTTTGACAGGAAAGCTGCAGAGAACCTTGAAGGAGTTCGATTGGCCAAGAAGGGGAGAAACTGGAGAGACCCTAAAAGCAACTAAGCGTTCGATGGTAGAAGGGATCCTAGAAGGGGAGACCAAAGAGGCCTAACTCTTCAAGAAAATAGGCCTTCGACCTACAATCCCACTGCTGACGCCCCTAGGGGTAGGTGGGTGAAACCAGTAGAAGGAAGATGACAAGGCCATCAAAAATGGAAAAACTTTGAAGTCGAAAGGGGGTCCTCAATAGCATACTGAAAGGAGTTTCAAGCTTCGAAATAATTGGCGTATCGCTCCGAAAATTATAAGGGGAAGAACCCAATGTCCAGGTCCTAGTGGAGGAGGCAACAATAACAAAGAAAAGCTGAAAGGGAGGCTGCTGAATAGGCGAAACCTGAGTCAAGTAGAAACGAACCATCGAAGCAGGAAAATAAGGAAGAAAGAAAGCTTGTCGAGAGGAAGTTGTTTTCTCCTCATAAGAAGGTGTCTGTAGAGAAGTCTAATCATGAAGATGACATGATGACAAATGACTTCAATTCAGATTCGGAAGCCTCATTAGACATTGCTTGCAATGTTGATTCAGATTTCCCAGAGAGTATGATCAAGTCATGGAAGTAGAAGAGCCAGAAGATTTGACTGAAATAAAGATGGCCAGGTACAAGCTTGTTTGTTATTATATAATGAACAATGGCTGTGTAGAAGAAAAAAATGCCTTTTTCGAAAGGTCGGATGAATCAATGAAAAGTCATATGAAGCCTCTGTTTATCAAAGGTAAAGTAGTAAATGTGAGAGTGAGTAAGATTCTTATCGATGGTGGAGTGGCAGTTAACCTGATGCTGCACTACATACTGAAAAGGATTGGGAAAGATGATACTGAAACAAGGCCCCACAACATGGTTCTATCGAACTATGAAGGGAAAGTCAGAATAATAATGGGGGTAATACAAATAGACCTCATAGTTGGCACAATAACAAGGCCAACAATGTTTATGATGATAACATCAAAGGCCAATTATAATCTGCTGCTAGGTCGAGAGTGGATTCATGACATCAGTGTGGTCCTTTCTTCAATGCACCAAAGGACCACCATCTGGAGAAATGATGAGATCATTGAAAACATAGAAGCGGACCAGAGCTATTTCATGGCCCAGGTTAATCATGTAGACAAAAGCAACTTCGAGAAGAACCTCGCTCACATAGCACCTTGTACTCCTGTAGGGTTCGACTTCACACCTGCAGAGAATGCATTATGTTCCCTATATCTACACCTAACCCATGGGTTTCAATGGGATAGAAAAGTTTTAGGCAAATAAGACTTGGGCTATGGAGGAACATAAGGTATCCAACCAACGGGTTGGGGAAGCGAATTCGATGATGATGTCTGATCCAAAGATATTAGAAAGGATTTCGGCTTATATAGCCAGAAAAAAAATTAAAAGCGACCTTAGAGGCCCAAGTTAAATACATGGTTGTCGAATCCAAAAAGAATGAAATGCACTTGGGGATTCCTGGTAAGGATTCTGATCCAGAACCACCTGATAAGGTTCGAGATGAAGTGCAAGGCCAGAGGCTCGACGCCATATACGATGACGAATCTTCAGGTTTCGAAATGGATCCGTTGGCAAATAACACAAAGATGCTAGTGCAAGATCCTCTAGAAGAGATCGACTTGGGGAAAAGGGGGATCAAAAGGCCAACATATGTAAGTGCCAACATCATCCCAGAACTCAAGATCGAAGTGATCCAGTTGCTGAATGAAAGAAAATTGCGATCCAAAATGCAGTGGATCTTATAAAATTTCCTTTAGTGATCCTTACAAATGGATATGATAAGTGATAGAAACCGTTACCTCTTGTGGAGATTGAAAACTTTGATGCAGATCTAAGGAGTGATCACGGGCATTGAATGGTGACAACGCCTTTACTCAGTCCACATAAACGAATTCCTTCAGTCTCAGTGCTAGCTGCTATGAATGAAGGCTTTGAGTGAGAGAGAGAAACAAAATTTCATCAAGTGAAATGCTTCTGCACATGGGTTCTATTTATAGAACCACTTGTGTGGATTGCAAGCTAAAAATCCCACTTAAGTGTATGTGGCCTATATCTTATGGTATACCGAAAATCACTTAATCGTGTGGTACCTTACCATATTTCGTATTCTACTTAAGTGCATTGTACCTTACGATGTTCTACAATTCACTTAAGTGCACCGTACCTTATGGTGTTCCTTATTTACTCTATCTCTCATAAATCTACCCTTTTGTGTGTGACCCTGAAGGTTTTCGCGACATTGGCAATTATATTAAATCACGTATTTAACATAATAAACAATGAGCGGTATCTAGAAACACATCGCTACTACCCAAGACACGAAAATGTCATGTGACCTGACAAATTCTTTTTGTGATAATACTTGTGAGTACAATTACCCTTTTTGCCCTTATGTCTATATTGAACACAATGCATAGACCGTGTCATCCCTGTCCAGTTCATTATTGGACCCTTAGACATTTATCCTGTTACACAGGTGGGAAAATTCCATCTATGTCACTCATGTCCCTCAACATGCTTCGTGGAGTAACCATCAACTGTCTTTATGGTCATCCAGTTACGGACAATGTTTGATCAACAATAAAGCACTCGACTCTACATCTTGGGTCCATAGTGGTTTCAGGTCGAAGGATGGCATACACCACTATCACAATGAGAATAACTTATGACACTTTGCATAACATTCTACGTAGTATTCTCATAGCGAGTCAATCCAGTATAAATATTACTCCTAATATTCATACCTATGTTTAAGACTTGATAACTCCTTATCCATGATCCATGAGATGTGATCATTAGTCTATATACATAATAATATTAATGCTTTAATGTTATCCCACTTCACAAAAAGCTTGACTACGAATACTTTAAGAATAATGAAGTTTAGGTTTGAACCACCATGGAAGTGGCTCAGGAATCTGCGGAGGATTTCTTGGTTGAATGAGGTTCTTGAGAATCAAGGACAGGTATACTTATGCATATGACATAGGAATAGGGTCAAATGAGACCTTCTTCCTCTCAAAGCTTTGTTGGTTATTATTGTTGTTCTTGTAGTTGGTTCTTTGTTGCGGTTGTTGTTGACGTTGTTGTTGCTGAATCGGAACTAATTGATTGTTGGAATTGTTGGAAAATACAGGAATTACTGATGAAACTTGGTGTTGATGTTGACGAGGTTGAGAACTGTTTCTGACATGAGGCCTTGTAACACCCCGATAAAATATGATAATTATTTAATTTAAGTTAATAGTATATTTATTAATTTAATTAAATAATTGGAATATTATTGGATTATTATTATTGGAATAATAAAGTTGGAATATATATAAAGAGTTCCATTTGGTAAAAAGGGTTTTTCACGTGAAAACCAGAGAAGCGACAGAAAGTGAGAAAAGGGCAAAGAGGAAGAGCAAGAGAACAAGGGTTGTTGAAGGTCAAAGAAGGATTTGCCGGATTAACTCAGGTAAGGGGGGTTTGTCGTCGTTTAATGGGTATTATGGGTTAACATGTAATGGGTAGTAATAAGCCATTGAATCAACTCTAATTAGAATGATGCATGATGAAATTGGTGAACTTTTGGATGAATGAGATATGAGTATAACTGAAGAAAATTCGTAGGAATTAGATGTAATAAGGTTAGAAATTGTGAAATTGAATGTGTAGGATCTGTGTTAGATAATATGAACGAATGCGGTGTAAAAATTGGACTAGGAAAGGTTGGATCTGAGAAATCTCGTAGCAGAGAAAACCCATAGCAGATCTGGAAATTGGTTTCTGGTCATACGCGTATGACACTAGGCCATACGCGTATGAGATGGCCTGGTACGCGTATGGGGTGAGGCCATACGCGTATGGATGAAGAAGATGATGTTTTTAACGCAGTTTTATCTCTGTTGGTACGCGTATGAGAGAAGTGGTACGCGTAGCATACGCGTATGAGATGGGTCATACGCGTATGGGCAGAAGTTGGATTTTTCTGAGCTGTTGTTGTGCAGTTTTTGGTCGTTTCAGCTGAGTGATGTAATTTAGCTGATGTATGATATAGTAGGGATCAATTCCCGTTGTTTTGAGCAGTATAGGTATTAGTAGAGTGTGCTAATACTGTGATTTATTATTGGGCATGATATGATATGATTCTGTGATAAACATGCTGATGATGTATGATGGTATGCATAATGCTGTGAATGTATCTGTTATGTATGCAATTGTGAATGGACTGTTTATGGCTTAGAGTGTGAGCATATGTCTATCTTGGATTGTTGTTGATGTTTGCATGCTAGGTGATTTAGCGTGTATAGCATGGCCTTTATGGTGGTAGCTAATTCCCATGGTGAGGAATTAGTGAGTGAGTTGTTGTGGATTGTTGTTGATGTTTGCATGCTAGGTGAATTAGCGTGCATAGCATGGCCTTTATGGTGGTAGCTAATTCCCATGGTGAGGAATTAGTGAGTGAGTCACTAGGTCTCAAATGAGTGGGACTAGTGAGCTTGGTAGCCGTATCTGGGTTTGATCGGTGAGGTTGAACTGCGTGTTCACGAATAGTCGGTACCGCATGCATGGAGTCTCATTGCATAATGTATGTATGGCGTATAATATGAATGGATGTATTCCAATATTATACATGTGTTTTGTGTTTGTGTTGAGTATGATTTTGAGTTGATGTTGCAGTTGCTGAATGTGTGATCTGATTAGGGTGATGAAATGTGTTAATTTACTTAGCATTACATGATATTTTATAATGCTTATTATATCGATTGAGGAACTCACCCTTACAACTATGTTTCAGGTAACGAGCAGTGATTGAGTAGAAGCTAGTGCTTGGAGTCTAGTGTAGTTCCTTAGTGGGTCATGCTCTGGTATATGTAACATCGGGACGGGATGTTTTACCTTGTTTTCATTTGGTTGTTGAATGATTTTACATGTAATGTGTTACATGGTTTGCATATCCGCTGCGAATTATGCAATATTTTATTTTGATTAATAAATGAGCATGACAAACTATTTTGGTGAATGGTGTGAAGTGTCAAGTGTGACACCCTTAATTGCATATCTACTCTGATTTATATTTTGTTGTTTTAATTTAAATTTGGGGTATTTTAGAAGGGTGTTACATTAGTGGTATCAGAGCATAGTCGGTCGAGTCGAGTCGTAATTATTCTGTTTCCCTGTACGTGATAGGTGTTGTGTAACCCTATCAGTACTTATTGTTTTAGCTTGTTGGGTTTTCAGAATAGAGATGGCTGGAAGAGGTAGAGATGATGCTGCGATTGCTGAGGCTCTGGGTATGCTAGCTGGAGTACTTGGAGGGAATCCGAATGTTGTGGGATTGGGAGCTGCTCGTCAACTGAGTGAGTTCCAGAAGAACAATCCTCCAATGTTCAAGGGAGCATACGATCCAGATGGTACACAGAAGTGGTTGAAGGAGATCGAGAGGATCTTCCGAGTGACTGAGTGTGCCGATAACCAGAAGGTCAGGTTCGGTACGCATATGCTGTCAGAGGAAGCAGATGATTGGTGGGTTGCTGCCCGCACTGAGTTGGAAGCTGCTGGGAGTGCTGAGATCACTTGGGCGGTGTTCAGAGAGAGATTCCTGAGGAAGTACTTTCCAGAGGATGTCAGAGGAAAGAAAGAGATAGAGTTCTTAGAATTGAAGCAAGGCAACCGGTCTGTTACTGAGTATGCTGCTAAGTTCACAGAGTTGTCGAAGTATTACACTCCCTATAATGAGGCTACTAGGGAATTTTCAAAATGTGTGAAGTTTGAGAACGAGTTACGTCCCGAGATCAAGCAGGCTATTGGGTATCAGCGGATTAGAGTGTTTTCTGACTTGGTTGACTGTTGCAGGATTTTTGAACAGGATACCAAGGCCAGAGCGGAGAGCTATCAGCATAGGGTTGATAGGAAAGGCAAGAATCAGAATGATTGTGGGAAACCGTATGCAGCTGGCAAAGGTTTCCAGAGACAGAGTGGGATGAAGAGACCTTGTGGGGGAGACTCCAGTGCCCCTGCTAAGTGTTACAGATGTGGTCAGGCTGGACATCGTATCCATGAGTGTACTAGTACTGAGAAGAAGTGTTTCAAGTGTGGAAAAGGTGGTCACCTGGCTGCAGAGTGCCGGTTAAAGACTATGACTTGTTTCAACTGTGGAGAGGTGGGTCATATCAGTCCACAGTGTCCTAAGCCTAAGAAAGAGAACCAGTCGGGAGGCAAGGTCTTTGCTTTATCGGGTTCTGAGACTTCTGCAGATGATCGTTTGATCCGAGGTACGTGTTATATTAATGGCTTTCCTCTTGTAGCTATTATTGACACAGGTGCGACTCATTCCTTTATATCTTTGGATTGTGCTGTGAAACTTAAATTAGAGATATCTGAGATGCATGGGAGTATGGTGATTGATACTCCTGCGAAGGGTTCAGTGACTACTACTTCAGTTTGTTTAGATTGTCCTTTGAGTATTTTTGGTAGAGACTTTGGGATGGACCTCGTGTGTCTTCCACTAGTGCAGATTGATGTTATCCTGGGTATGAAATGGTTGGTGTTTAACCGAGTTTATATCAACTGTTTTGATAAGACTGTGATCTTTCCTGAGATTGAGGAAGGAAAGAGTTTGTTTCTATCAGCAAGGCAGGTGAATGAGGCAGTAGCAGATAGGGCAGAGTTGTTTATGCTGTTAGCGACTTTGGAGGCTAAAGATAAACTGGTAATTTGCGATCTAGCCGTGGTGTGTGATTTTCCTGATGTGTTTCCTGAAGAAGTGAATGAATTACCGCCAGAGCGTGAAGTTGAGTTCTCGATTGATTTGGTACCTGGTACTAGACCGATATCGATGGCTCCGTACCGTATGTCTGCTGTTGAGTTAACTGAATTGAAGAGTCAGTTGGAAGATCTGTTGGATAAGAAATTTATTCGTTCGAGTGTGTCACCGTGGGGTGCACCGGTGTTATTGGTTAAGAAGAAAGAAGGTACTATGAGGTTGTGTGTGGACTACAGGCAACTGAATAAAGTGACGATCAAGAATCGGTATCCTTTGCCGAGGATTGATGATTTGATGGATCAGTTGGTTGGTGCGAGTGTGTTCAGCAAAATAGATTTGAGATCGGGGTATCATCAGATACGTGTGAAAACTGAAGATATTCAGAAGACTGCTTTCAGAACAAGGTATGGACATTATGAGTATTCTGTAATGCCTTTTGGTGTGACTAATGCGCCTGGGGTATTTATGGAGTATATGAATAGGATTTTCCATCCGTACCTAGACAAGTTTGTTGTGGTGTTTATTGACGATATTTTGGTGTATTCGAAATCTGAAGAAGAGCATGCTGAACATTTGAGAGTGGTTTTAGGAGTTCTACGGGAAAAGAAGTTATTTGCTAAACTGTCCAAGTGTGAATTTTGGTTAGAAGAGGTTAGTTTTCTTGGTCATGTGGTTTCAAGAGGTGGTGTTGCTGTTGATCCTTCTAAGATAGAAGCGGTATCTAAGTGGGAAGCTCCGAAGTCAGTTTCTGAGATAAGGAGTTTTCTTGGACTTGCAGGTTATTATAGGAAATTCATTGAGGGATTTTCTAAGTTGGCATTACCGTTGACGATGTTGACTAGAAAGGGGCAAGCGTTTGTTTGGGACTCAAAATGTGAAGAAGGTTTCCAAGAGTTAAAGAGGAGGTTAACTACTGCTCCTATTCTGATATTACCAAGTTCGTCGGAACCATTTGAGGTTTTCTGTGATGCTTCATTGTTGGGTTTGGGTGGTGTTTTGATGCAGAATAAGCAGGTTGTAGCTTATGCTTCGAGACAACTGAAGGTTCATGAGAGGAACTATCCGACACACGATTTAGAGTTGGCAGCTGTGGTATTTGTTCTGAAGTTATGGAGGCATTACTTGTATGGGTCAAGATTTGAGGTTTTCAGTGACCATAAAAGTTTAAAGTATTTGTTTGATCAGAAAGAGCTGAATATGAGACAGAGGAGATGGTTAGAGTTTCTGAAGGATTATGACTTTGGTTTGAATTACCATCCGGGTAAAGCAAACGTAGTGGCTGATGCATTGAGTCGGAAATCATTGCATATGTCTATGTTAATGGTTAAGGAATTGGATTTAATTGAGCAGTTTAGAGACTTGAGTTTGGTGTGTGAGAGTACTCACAATAGTGTTAAATTGGGAATGTTAAAGTTAACGAGTGGTATTCTGGATGAGATTAGAGAGGGTCAGAAATCCGATGTGCTTTTGGTTGATAAGTTGACTCTAGTGAATCAAGGTCAAGGTGGTGAATTCAGAGTTGATGAGAATGGTGTTTTGAAATTTGGTAATCGGGTGTGTATTCCAGATGTTACCGAACTTAAGAAGAGTATTCTTGAGGAAGGACATCGTAGTGGCCTGAGTATTCATCCTGGGACTACGAAGATGTATCATGATTTGAAAAAGTTATTTTGGTGGCCGGGAATGAAAAGAGAAATTGCGAGTTTTGTTTATTCCTGTTTGACTTGTCAGAAGTCAAAGATTGAGCATCAGAAGCCGTCTGGGCTAATGCAACCGTTGGCTATTCCAGAGTGGAAGTGGGATAGTATCAGTATGGATTTTGTTTCTGGTTTACCGAGGACAATTAAGAATTTTGAAGCTATTTGGGTGATTGTTGACAGATTGACAAAATCGGCTCATTTCATTCCGATCAGAATGGATTATCCGTTAGAGAGATTAGCTGAGTTGTATATTGAGAAAATTGTAAGTTTGCATGGTATTCCGTCGAGTATTGTTTCGGACAGAGATCCTAGATTTACATCGAAGTTCTGGGAAGGTTTGCAGAGGGCTTTGGGAACTAAGCTGAGATTGAGTTCTGCATATCATCCGCAGACTGATGGTCAGACTGAGAGGACGATTCAGTCACTGGAGGATCTTTTGAGGGCTTGTGTTTTGGAAAAGGGAGGTGCTTAGGATTGTTATTTACCTTTGATTGAGTTTCCCTACAACAATAGTTTTCATTCGAGCATTGATATGGCACCGTTTGAAGCTTTGTATGGTAGGAGATGTCGGACACCTTTATGTTGGTATGAGTCCGGTGAGAGTGCTGTGGTTGGACCGGAGATTGTTCAACAAACTACGGAAAAGATTAAGATGATTCAGGAGAAGATGAGGATTGCTCAGAGTCGTCAGAAGAGTTATCACGACAAGAGGAGGAAGTCACTTGAGTTTCAAGAGGGAGATCATGTGTTTCTTCGTGTTACTCCGATAACTGGGGTTGGTCGAGCTTTGAAGTCGAAGAAGTTGACACCTCGATTTATTGGTCCTTATCAGATTTTGGAGAGGATAGGGGAGGTAGCCTATCGTATCGCTTTACCGCCGTCACTTGCGAATTTGCATGAGGTTTTTCATGTGTCTCAGTTGAGGAGGTACATTCCTGATCCGTCGCATGTGGTCCAAGTAGATGATGTACAGGTGAGAGATAACCTGACTGTTGAAACATCACCTATGAGGATCGAGGATCGAGAGTTGAAGCAGTTGCGGGGTAAAGAGATTGCTTTGGTAAAGGTAGCTTGGGGAGGACCAGCAGGTGGCAATGTGACTTGGGAACTTGAGAGTCAGATGAAGGAGTCTTATCCAGAGTTATTCGCTTGAGGTATGTTTTCGAGGACGAAAACTCTTTTAGTGGGGGAGAGTTGTAACACCCCGATAAAATATGATAATTATTTAATTTAAGTTAATAGTATATTTATTAATTTAATTAAATAATTGGAATATTATTGGATTATTATTATTGGAATAATAAAGTTGGAATATATATAAAGAGTTCCATTTGGTAAAAAGGGTTTTTCACGTGAAAACCAGAGAAGTGACAGAAAGTGAGAAAAGGGCAAAGAGGAAGAGCAAGAGAACAAGGGTTGTTGAAGGTCAAAGAAGGATTTGCCGGATTAACTCAGGTAAGGGGGGTTTGTCGTCGTTTAATGGGTATTATGGGTTAACATGTAATGGGTAGTAATAAGCCATTGAATCAACTCTAATTAGAATGATGCATGATGAAATTGGTGAACTTTTGGATGAATGAGATATGAGTATAACTGAAGAAAATTCGTAGGAATTAGATGTAATAAGGTTAGAAATTGTGAAATTGAATGTGTAGGATCTGTGTTAGATAATATGAACGAATGCGGTGTAAAAATTGGACTAGGAAAGGTTGGATCTGAGAAATCTCGTAGCAGAGAAAACCCATAACAGATCTGGAAATTGGTTTCTGGTCATACGCGTATGACACTAGGCCATACGCGTATGAGATGGCCTGGTACGCGTATGGGGTGAGGCCATACGCGTATGGATGAAGAAGATGATGTTTTTAACGCAGTTTTGTCTCTGTTGGTACGCGTATGAGAGAAGTGGTACGCGTAGCATACGCGTATGAGATGGGTCATACGCGTATGGGCAGAAGTTGGATTTTTCTGAGCTGTTGTTGTGCAGTTTTTGGTCGTTTCAGCTGAGTGATGTAATTTAGCTGATGTATGATATAGTAGGGATCAATTCCCGTTGTTTTGAGCAGTATAGGTATTAGTAGAGTGTGCTAATACTGTGATTTATTATTTGGCATGATATGATATGATTCTGTGATAAACATGCTGATGATGTATGATGGTATGCATAATGCTGTGAATGTATCTGTTATGTATGCAATTGTGAATGGACTGTTTATGGCTTAGAGTGTGAGCATATGTCTATCTTGGATTGTTGTTGATGTTTGCATGCTAGGTGATTTAGCGTGTATAGCATGGCCTTTATGGTGGTAGCTAATTCCCATGGTGAGGAATTAGTGAGTGAGTTGTTGTGGATTGTTGTTGATGTTTGCATGCTAGGTGATTTAGCGTGCATAGCATGGCCTTTATGGTGGTAGCTAATTCCCATGGTGAGGAATTAGTGAGTGAGTCACTAGGTCTCAAATGAGTGGGACTAGTGAGCTTGGTAGCCGTATCTGGGTTTGATCGGTGAGGTTGAACTGCGTGTTCACGAATAGTCGGTACCGCATGCATGGAGTCTCATTGCATAATGTATGTATGGCGTATAATATGAATGGATGTATTCCAATATTATACGTGTGTTTTGTGTTTGTGTTGAGTATGATTTTGAGTTGATGTTGCAGTTGCTGAATGTGTGATCTGATTAGGGTGATGAAATGTGTTAATTTACTTAGCATTACATGATATTTTATAATGCTTATTATATCGATTGAGGAACTCACCCTTACAACTATGTTTCAGGTAACGAGCAGTGATTGAGTAGAAGCTAGTGCTTGGAGTCTAGTGTAGTTCCTTAGTGGGTCATGCTCTGGTATATGTAACATCGGGACGGGATGTTTTACCTTGTTTTCATTTGGTTGTTGAATGATTTTACATGTAATGTGTTACATGGTTTGCATATCCGCTGCGAATTATGCAATATTTTATTTTGATTAATAAATGAGCATGACAAACTATTTTGGTGAATGGTGTGAAGTGTCAAGTGTGACACCCTTAATTGCATATCTACTCTGATTTATATTTTGTTGTTTTAATTTAAATTTGGGGTATTTTAGAAGGGTGTTACAGGCCTCCTCTGCCTCCCCACGGATACTGAGTTAGTCTCTCCTTCCTTCCTCTCAGAGAAACTCCCACCATACTTCTTACTAGACGATGCTTCTTCCTTAGACAGACGTCATTGTCGTATCTCGTAAAATATGATTCCTCGCGATGGTCGCGGAAAAAATTATGTTCAAACAGAGTCGCCACCGAACTTTATTTATTCCAATGAAGGAATAGGAAAATATCGATAAAACCTTTAGGAAATGGAATAATGGTCGTCGCAACCATATTCGGGTTCGGGAGTTAATTACGCAAGGGGAAGGTATTAGCACCCCTCACGTCCGTTGTACTCAACGGGAACCTTTTAGTTCTAACTTGCGTTTTGAGTGTTAATTTATGTTGTTTGTTATCTTCGGGTTATAAATATATTGAAAATAGAAATGGATGGGAACCTCAGAAAGGGAAAGGGGAGGTTTTTTATTAGTGTGCTCGCGAAGATACATCATTCTCCTGCCTACGTATCCTTATGGTGTAATAAGGAAGTCAGAGCATTCGTAGTTCGGGCAACTACGGTTTGTTGGTGTCTTTTAATGAACGACTGTCTAGGTCGCGTTCTAAAGGCTAAACATTGGCTTGTCTACTCTCGGTGGAGGCTTAAGCACTAGTTTGTTGTGCACGTTAGAAAGGATTAAACAGTGTTCTTTTTAAAGATAGTTTTGATCACACGAGGGTGACAAGTTGGATTAATATGTTTGAATGTTTGTTTGATTGGCTTCAATTGCATGGGGCGAGGACAGATAAATTTGATGTGTTGAGATATTTTTGTTGGATGACGATTACTCGGATGGTCGAGTAAGACAACTCGTATCCTAATAGTCGAGAAAGGGAATAGAAGACTCTAGACCATTTCTTTTTCATCCTTAATTATAAAAAGGATTTAACGATGATTAAGGTGTTTTGAATGGATGAAGAATACTCGGATAGCCGAGTACGGTAACTCGTATCCTAATAATCGGGAAAGGGAATAGAAGACTCTAGACCGCTTCCTTTTTCATCTGAGCAACTATGAAAATAGGGTTATGTATGGTTGATGTATTTTTGAATAAACGACAAGTACCCGAATGGCTGAGTAAGACAACTCATATCCAAGCATTTGAGAAGAGGAATTGAAGACTCAAGACCATCTCCCTTTTCATATAATTTATTATGAAATGATTTGATTAATTTATTAATTTGTGGAAAAATGACCATTGTTCGACTGACCGAGTAACAAAACTCGTATTCAAACAATTGAGGAGAGAAGTTGAAAACTCAAAGTCATCTCCCTTTTTATTTTGTTATTATTAAAATAATTTGATTTAATCTTGGTTTGGAATTTTGTAGAGAAACGACAATTATTTGACTAACCAAGTAAGAGAACTTGTATTCAAATAATCGAGGAGAAAAAATTGAAAACTCAAAGTCATCTCCCTTTTCATTTCTTATTATTGTAAGAATGTTTTGATTTGCTTAAGTGGATTAGACATGACGACTATTTGACTAACTGAGTAAGAGAACTCATATTCAAATAATCGAGGAGAGGAGTTGAAAACTCAAAGCCATCCCCCTTTTCATTTCCAAATGGTATTTAATTGTGATTAGGCATTTTAATTTAATTTTAAAAATACTCGATATTGGATTGAGGTTTGAATTTGTGTTTTTTGAATAAGTCAAATTTCATTTGGTGAATCAATCATCTACTCGATTAATTAATAACCAACTAGGTCTCATTGTAAGAAAGCCCAAGAGTAAGTTGTGTGAGGTTGATGGCGATGCTTCAAAAGCGATCGACTTACAAGGGTATGGAAGGATGATCTCGACATTGAACCGAGAGTTGCATGATTTATTTGTGGTTGTGGATTGATGATGAAATTGAATGGAATCGATTTTGGATTATGAAATAATAATGGAAAAGAAATCGATCAACCTTCACTTATAAATTTATCAGAATTTGGTTAAGTCGATTAATTGAATTAATTAAGATTAATTATCATAATTATTTAATTATCCCAAATAATTAAGTTAATTAAGATTAATTAATTAAAATGAATTAATCAAACAAAAGTTCAATTAATTATTATTTTTCTAAAAAAAACAATTGAAAATAAGTGACAATGTTGATTTATTCAATGGATTCGGTGTGCTCAAACCGGTTTGTGCGAGATAACAATGATCAATGTTATTCGCGAAATCCAAACACGGAAAAACTATTCTTTTGATTTATTGAGAATTTGGTGGAGTAACGACATAAAGATGCCGAATCCGTAGATAAAAACTCCGATTTACGTAGGGAAATTAAATATTAGCAACACAAATTTACAATGTTATTCTCATCTTATTTCAATTCTAATCTAAAGACAACATACATAAACAAGTAATAATTGGAGATTGACATATTTATTTATTGAGACCATTTCAGGCATATATTTCAAGATGAACATTTGTAATAATAAAAATGGAACAAACCGAATTACCATGACAGTGTGCTTAGAACTTAATTATTATACCAAAATAGCTATTAAGGTTAGCTTAATGGATAATATTATAATTAAAAAAAGATGTACTAAACTTGTACTCCCTCGTCATTTGATTTTCACATTATACTACTGAGAAGAGTACAACTTAAATTGCAAGCTATAATTACATTAGAATTTAATTTGTAAAGGAATGTAAGTCTTGTAAACTTTTCTGTTATAAACAAGATATATGTGACGCGTTTGTTTTGTTTCCAGAAAAAAAATAGAAGCAGTAGATATTTACAAATCAACTCATTATATTACTACGAGTCCAATAACAAGAGCTTAATAAGAATGTGGAATTGAATCGAACAAATTACAAATCCAACACAGCAGCTCACGCAATACATATAACATTATAACGTTTGCAGCAACAAACAAGTCGAAAGTATTAAAACTTATGAAATACCAAACTGCGCAAAACTGAGCCTCTATTTAGATTATTACCGAATACGCAAGCACATACACATCAACCATTATTCAACAATGTTATAAATTTAAAACAGAGTCAAAAGCCCGAGACAGCTGGTAATATGTTGAACATAATGATACCAAAATCATCGAGAATTCGTGAATCATAACTGAAATCGCAACACAAATGCAAATGGAAAGAACCAATAGTAGATTGAATGTTACCTAGGTTTCTCGTTGTTATTGTGTTGGCAGCCGTATCGAATCGGAATCGATTTATTGAGCGTGAACCATCTACGACATATTGTTGTGATTTGGAATCTGAATGTGGAAGAGAACTGTAGCGAGTGAGATAATTTCGCGATGTGGGCAGAAATTTACGGAGATTGAGAAGTGGATATGTGGCGGTGTTGGCGTTGACGGCGCAAAAGCTTGGCGAGAATGAAACAGATCGAGCGATTGAGGATGAAGACGCGTTGGGTTTATGCGTCTTGGGGGTAGTGGATTTCGAAGCGGTTGAGGCGTCGCCAGACGGAGAGGGTTCTCAGTGGCGGAGATCGTAAGTGAAATGTTGGCGACTATGGCGGTTGTGTAGGTGGATGCGGCGATTGAGGGTGTGGTCGAGGAAAACGAAAGGGTGGTTGGCTTTAATGGTGGAGGAGCATTTGTGTTCTCCGGCGGTGCGTGTGATCGGAGGTGAAGTGGTGGTTGTGAAGGCGTTTGAGAACACCGTTGGAAAAAGATGAGATTTTTGGTGTTGTGGTTGTAATGGGAGTGGTGATTTTGGATTCCTGTTTCCGTTTGCTTCTTTCTTTTTGTTCTTTTTGTTTTTCTTTTTTGTTTCTTTTCTAGAGTGTGTAGTAGAGAGAAGAGAGAGAGAGAGAGAGAGTATGAGAGACTTAAAATTGGAATAGGTGATACTGTCACCCTTTTTGACGTGTGGGAATTGATGAGTGGTGAGAGAGGGTATATGAGGTGAGGGAAGCGTGAAAGAAGAGAAGGAGTGTGTGAGAGGAGAGAGACGTGAGCTGTCAAGTGAGGAAGGAGAGACGTGTGTGAAATAGTTGGCGTGTTACTGAGAGTTTTTATTTTCTTTTTCCTTTTTATTAATAATTCTTATTATCTATTATTTAAAGAAAAATATTTATTAAAAATTCTTAGATAGTAAATTATAATAATAAGACAAATTTCTAATTTTGAGTATTAAAATAAAGAAATAAAAGGATTGATTATAAACAGAAGTCGGATGTAAATTTGTTCGAAAAATTAAATCAGACACACTAAAATGATCAGCACAAAATATGCTTATTAAAAAAATACAGCGTTTCGTCAAACTCTGAAATAAATTTGCACCGGTTAAAAGGCTCAGGCGAGTCAAAATACAACCGAAACAGCTGCTAAAATAAACAACGAGCACACCATGTTAAACTACGTGAACTGTAGATTAATAATACTGGTGTCTGTAATTTTAATTTTGAAACTTTTTACCCGCTGATTTGTGCACGTTCTTGAGAAATGATTCAACCGATTTGTCTGTATTTTCAATAAATTTATTCTGACTGATATTTTAATTATTATTCATGATGGAATGCATGTCATGTTGTGCATATGATCCAAATTAAAGATGAAATCGATTTTACAAAAATTTAAATATGCCCAGACAAAATTGGGGTATGACAGCTGCCCCTATTTCATTATCTTGAACTAGAAGGTAAGAATGACAACAGTCTTCATACATTCGTAGTGGAAGGTAATTAAATACGAAAAGACCCAATTTTTTTCCTAAGAAATGCAAGGAAGAAATGCAGAAACAAAAATGCAGTGAGAAATACAGTAAGAAAAGGTTTTTATTAGAAGGTAAATGAAACAGTCGAGACTCTCTGGGAATCATCAGAACAGAATCTTGGATGCCATGATCGAGATATTCCAACAATAGAATGATACCTCAACGATATCTAAGACTTTTTGAAAATTAGCAGAACATTGTCTTGAACAGAAAACATGATATTCTTTGGGGATCAACGAAGCAGTTTCTTACATGATATAATCGAGATATTCCAACAAGGGAATGATACCTCAATCGCATCTAAGATTCTCCGAGGATACTAGAGCAGTATCTTGAAAACAAATGAGATTCTTCAAATGAATGAAACAGTATCTCAAACAGACAAATGAGATTCTTCGGATAAATGAAGCGGTATCTCAAACAAATAAAATGAGATTCTTCAGATAAATGAAGCAGTATCTTAAATAGATAAAATGAAATTCTTCAGATAAATGAAACAGATCAAACAGATAAATGATATTCTTCAGATAAATGAAGCAGTATATCAAACAGCAAAATGAGATTCTCTGTATCGAGTCGAAGCAACATCTTATATGATAGAATTAAGATATTCCTAGCAAGGAAATGATACCTTAATTGAATATGAGACTCTCCAAGGATATTTAGAGCAGTATCTCTAAAAAAATCTGAAATGAGACTCTTCATATTGATGAAGCAGCATCTCGAATAGTAAAAATGAGATTCTCTGTATCGAGTCGAAACAGCGTCTTATTTGATAGAATTAAGGTGTTCCAACAAGGAAAAGATACCTTAATTGAATCTAAGACTTTCCGAGGATATTAGAGCAGTATCTCTAACAGAGAAATGAGATTCTTCAGATAAATGAAGCAGTATCTCAAATATTCGTCTGTTGGGGGAAATTTTTAAGAAAAGACTCCTTTTGAGGGAGATTTACTAGAAATGCTCTGCAGGGAAAAAGCTCATAAGAGACTTTTTAGGGTAACCTCTGATTGGGAAGCAATGATAGTAAAGAAGATGATGGGAATATCATTATTAATCATAAAGTTAAAAAATGGTTGCTGAGAAATAATTCCACGAGCATATGCAGGGTAATAATTTTATTTGGAAATAAGGAATGTCTATATACATGAATGACCTTGGATCTTGATATTTTATATTTGCTTTTTGTATGGTGTTCCATTTTAGGTGGGAATACCATGCAGGGGATGATGCATGAGATGTATGCAAGTATGCAACTGTTGGGGAAATTTGGCTGTGTATGAGAATGCAAATGATTTTTTTGATTTTGTATAAGGTTATGCATAAGTATGCCGATGATTGATATGACTGTGTTTTTTTGAATTTTCTGTTTGGTAGGAAAACCATGTATGGATGATTCGTGTGAAACATGTGGGAATGCAACTGGGTAGTTGGATGTTTTTGTAGGGTTTAATTCTTGATTGCCAATGAGGTTGGACTTTAAATGGGAACTGCCAGATGAGAACTGGTGAAGGAGATTGAACTGCCAGATGAGGACAACACTTGAAGGATATGTTACCAGACGCGAACTAGTGAAAATAATTGAAATGTCAGACGGGACTGAATTTGTTTTTGTTTGTCAGACAGGAACTGATTTTTAAAGTAGGCTACCAGACGAGAATTGGTGAAAATAATTGACTACCAGACGAGAATTGGTATCGAAATAGGTGACCTACCAGACGAGAACTGGTATTAAGAGATAATTTACCAGACGAGAACTGGTATTTGGCAAATGATTTGTCGTACAAGAACTGATTTTTGATATAGTTTGCCAGACGGGAACTGGACTTTGGAATAAGTTGTCAAACAGGAACTGGACTTTGAAATAAATTGCCAAACGAGAATTGGACTTTGAAATAAATTTCCAGGCGAGAACTGGACTTTGTAATAAATTGTCAGACGGGAACTGGGCTTTGAAATAAATTTCCAGACGGGAACTGGGCTTTGAAATAAATTGCCAGACGGGAATTGGGCTTTGAAATAAATTTCCAAACGAGAATTGGACTTTGAACTAAATTTCCAGGCGAGAATTGGACTTTGTAATAAATTGTCAAACGAAAATTGGACTATGGTGTCAGATTTTGTGTTTCAAGGCTTTTTGATGTCAGGTTCATGTTATAGGGGGTTATGCCTGATAAATGATATGATATGCATGACTTTATGCTAGAGCAAAATGACATGACTAATGCATGATGATGATTTATGTAATGATTGGAAGGTTCCCAAAATGCCCCTGCGTGGGTATTGGAAGATAAGGTTCTTTCCAGAAAGGCTTCTGTCTGTCAAAAGGTTATTTTATGGGGTGGTAGCATGATTCCCCGACACTCATCTTGAACTCTGCATTTGCTTGAACTGCTTGAAAACATGGAGAGGACTCGCTCCTGTATGGCTTATCTTGCCCCAATGTGATGGGTCTATGCAAAATGTTTACCTCGAAAGGATTTTGAAAGCAATTGTACCATAATTTAGAGATGGATTACCCCAGAATCTTGATCCATGAAAGGATTTATCCTTGGTTAACCGACTCTTGGTTGAGTTTTCTATGCTCTTGAGGTAGCTTGCCCCGGTATGAGCGTTGAAGCGACTTAACTCACCCTAACTGAATATTGAAGGGGTCTGCCCCTGGCCAACAGAACCTCTAGGTGATCTGCCCCTAGTTAATAGAGTCCTGATATGATTTGCTCTGGATCAACTGATTCTTGAAATGATTTGCACATTTATTAACAGATGTTGGAGACTGTTTAAGACTGACCAATTCTTGGAGCAATTTTCCTATGATCAACTTGATGTTTTGGGTGGCATGCACCTGATTCGTGGGTTAGGAGGTAGTCTTGATTCTGGTGAATGGTCAAGTTCCACTGGTTGCTCTTTGTTGAAATTTCAATGATGTCGAGTACTGAATTGCAATTAAAATTGTTCACTTATAAATGGTAATTTTAATACGATATTCATGCAAGTTTTGAAAAAGAATCATTTATTGGAATGATGTGATAGCGTGTGACGAGTGGACCATGAGTCCAAATGTAATGCTGATTTAGCAATTTAAAGTGTGAAAGACACAACGAGAATAATGACATTGATGTTGAATATTAGCAAATCCTTAGGAGTCAGTTTACGCAACTTTGCTGTAATATGCTTTCGGAAATAACCCTACCTCAATTAGGTCTTTTGAGGGTTATAACGTGGCTTGGTTCATGGTTATTGAAACAAAAGGATATAAGACTCGAAGTTTATTTTAACCCACCCCTTCTTCATGATGATCTCCAATCCTACGTTCAATTAATTCGACACACGCTTACTCTTACGAGATTTCAGCAGTGTAAGATCTTTTTGAAATGACAGTCACTTATTTCGCTCTTTATGGATGTTGGTGATCTTTTGATTTGGGTATGGTGGTCACTGAATCTCGTTTTGTTTTGTTGAGGTTTTTGTGACCTCCTTTGATTTTTTTGTCTTGATCCCTAACTTTTGCCTGAACTGCTTTTGAAGCTTTTAGTCCATCGGGATTGCCCTAATTTTTGCCTAAGTCGCCTCTTGGGTGTTCGACTTAGCGAGTTTTTCTTTGATTTTTATTTTTGATAGATTGTGACTGCCAAGTCAATGGTCATTGAAGAACAAATGCCATAAATTTTGGATTTTGCATGGTTCCTTCTACACTTCAGGATGTGTGCGAAGAATATCATGTGGTTGATCCTCAGACGGGATGTTTCATCTTGAAATTTGAATGCGTAGTCAAATTAACTGAACACTACCCTTCCCAGGTTAAACATAAGGGTTTGTTCATCCGAAAGAAACACCTAACTTCTAGGCTCAAAGTGGTTGACTAGGGATTAACTCCTTATCTCTTCAGTGTTTGGGAATTTGAAACAATGCCTGCACATCATCAGCAGGATTTTATCCGAAAGCATATAGTCAGCAATTATGGGTATCTTGCTTTCGTCATCCTCCCTCAAATCTTTGCTAAAACAAAAGTTATGATAAAGAAAAGTGAATGGGAGAAATAGTGATGTATTTTTGTTTTTGATATAAGAGATGAAAAATGAGCGAATGTGAGATAATTAATTCAAAACATGCATCATTACTTCATTAATATTACCATTAAAAACAACAATGTTTAAATACAAGGAGTTTTTAACAACAAAGAAACTACAAATGCAAAAATAGAAACAAATCAGTCCAACGATTGCCAGTGTTGAGGATGTCTTCCTGTCTGAACTACTGGCATTAGGAGATACTCTATGAAATCTTTGAACTCATTATGACGAGAGGTTAACGTGCACCAATAGGCTTCCTTCTGAAAAGGATATGTACCTTTTGTCGATCAATTGTTGCACTTTAGCCTTGAAAGCATTGCAGTCTTCAGTTGAATGCCCTATTGTTTCGACTTGATATCCACATTGCACATCAAGATCATATCCAGGTGGGTATGGTTCTGACAATGGCCTGAGAGACTTGGGCTCCACTAGCGAGTTTTGAATCAGGCATGGCAAAAGTTGACTGTATGACATAGGGATTGGATTGAGAGGAGCATTCCTTCTTTCCAGATTGTTTCGAGGCCTATGCTGGTTCAGAAGCTGATTCTGATATCCTTGACCACGAGATCTTTGATTTGTATGAGGAACAGTCCATGGTTGCTTGAATGGTGCTCTAGGCCTTGCCGATTGCATATAAGGATAACGTGGTGTTGGAAATGGTGATTGTTGAGAAGGTGAAGAACCATAAGGTCTGGCTGGTGCATCGTGAGAATACCCAACATCTGCCATGACTGCATTTATTTCATCATCTTCTTCCTTTTGGGAATCGCTGAGGGATTCTGTCTCGCTAGCTTGGTTGCTCGAGGTGCCTTGGATTCTTCCACTTTTTAGGGCACTCTCGATGCGTTCTCCAATTGTCACTAAGTTAGCGAAGTCTGATGCTGCACTGCTAATCATCCTTTCGAAGTATGGACTTTGCAGGGTGTCCCTGAATAATTCCATCAATTCTTTGTCTAAGAGAGGTGGCTCAACGCAAGCCACTAACTCTCTCCATCTTTGGGCATACCCTCTGAAGGATTCATTGCTCTCTTTAGATAAGGCTCTCAGCTGCATGCGATCAGGAGCTATGTCCAAATTATATTTGTAGTGCTTCAAGAAGCCGTTAGCTAGGTCCAACCATGATTGAACGTGACTTCTTTCTAACTTCATGTACCAACTCAACGATGCCCCGGTCAAACTGTCCTAAAAACAGTGAATCATTAGCTTATCATCGTGGGCATGAGAGGTCATTTTTCGACAAAACATCACCAAGTGGTGCTTTGGACAGCCATCCCCTTTGTACTTCTCAAATTCTGGTACTTTGAATTTTGGGGGTATAACCAGGTCAGGTACCAAACACATGCCTAAGGCATTCAGTTCAACCGTATCTTACCTTTCTATGGCCTTGAGTCTTTTCTCTATCACGCAACATCTTTTAGCAATCTCATTATCTTGTGGTTGTTCAACATTAACCACTAGGCTTGTTCCATGGGAATCTGGCACGAAGAATGCAAAACTGTGATACTCAACAACATCATGACGTGAGGAATCTTGAACAACATGACGTTCTTATACAGTAGACTTATCAACTGAGGTTTGCATAAGCCGAGGTTGGGTAGGACCCTTTACTGGAGCTGGAATAACATTCTCTATGACTGTAGTCTGCTGAATGTTGTCCTCCCTCTTTTATAAAGCTATCATAGCCTCCACAAGTTGGTCTATCTGGTTTTTCATCGAGTCAACATCTCCTCTTAATACAATGTGACTTTGCTCCAACGGATCCATGATCTTTCAAGAGATACTTCAAGTCTGATATAAGTGTCGGGAAATCAACTGCAGGTTATGGACGAAGGGTGGATGAGTTTTTCGTATATATTTTGTGTGAAAGGTGATATGCAATGCATGCTGAATGCAGATGCCATGATATGTGTATGAGTGTAGTGGCATGTTTAGGATCACAGGTTCAAAGTGTTTTCAGATAGGTCAGAATAATGGGTAAATGATAGGTATCTATGATTAACGGAACCCCATGGGTAGGCCCTACAGTTGGTAGGTTCCCAGAGTCATGGATATTTCTTGAGGACGTCACTGCCATGACGAAGACTCGTCGGACAATAATATCCTTAAGAAGATCTCGTCTAGGTGAGGTCTTCGTACTATCCCAACAAGGAAGGCTCCATGGGGATTCTACTACGCAACTCTCAAGTCCAAGGTTCTAACAAGGTTCTCAGAGTCATAGATCGAGGTTGGAAATATTACTGTAAGATAGTAATATGTCCAAGGGATCTCATCTAATTGGGGCTTTCGTATTAACCCAACAAGTCTGAAACTTCGTAGGTTAATACTACATAATCGCCAGATATATTGGGTTCAAAGGTCCCTGGAGTTATCGATCTAACTTGAAAATACTATCGTCGTGACGAAGACTCGTCGGACAATAATATCTCAAGAGAATCTCCTCTAGGCGGGGTCTTCGTATCTTCCCAACAAGGAAGACTCCTTGTGGGCGTCCACTATGCAACCACCAACTTAATCTTATGGTTTTTCTCAGACTCGGGTGGAGAGCCTATCTCACAAAGTATCACCAACCAGAGAACCCCAATAATACACAGCCAATAAAAACACCAGACAATAATTATGACAGCATAATAATAGTAGAATAAATAATAAACAAATAAACAAAATTAACACATAATACATTAACTGAACTAAATTAGGCTTCACCCTCTTTTGCTTGGAGCTAGTCCCCAGCAAGGTCGCCATCTGTCGCATCTCGAAAAATACGATTCCTCGCGATGGTCGCGGAAAAAATTATGTTCGAACAGAGTCGCCACTGAATTTTATTTATTCTAATGAAGGAATAGGAAAATATCGATAAAACCTTTAGGAAATGGAATAATGGTCGTCGCAACCATATTCGGGTTCGGAAGTTAATTACGCAAGGGGAAGGTATTAGCACCCCTCACGTCCGTTGTACTCAACGGGAACCTTTTAGTTCTAACTTGCATTTTGAGTGTTAATTTATGTTGTTTGTTATCTTCGGGTTATAAATATATTGAAAATAGAAATGGATGGGAACCTCCGAAAGGGAAAGGGGAGGTTTTTTATTAGTGTGCTCGCGAAGATACAACAATCTCCTGCCTACGTATCCTTATGGTGTAATAAGGAAGTCAGAGCATTCGTAGTTCGGGCAACTATGGTTTGTTGGTTTCTTTTAATGAATGACTGTCTAGATCGCGTTCTAAAGGCTAAACATTGGCTTGTCTACTCTCGGCGGAGGCTTAAGCACTAGTTTGTTGTGCGCGTTAGAAAGGATTAAACAATGTTTTTTTAAAGAGAGTTTTGATCACACGAGGGTGACAAGTTGGATTAATATGTTTGAGTGTTTGTTTGATTGGCTTCGATCGCACGGGGAGAGGACAGATAAATTTGATGTGTTGAGATATTTTTGTTGGATGACGATTACTCGGATGGTCGAGTAAGACAACTCGTATCCTAATAGTCGAGAAAGGGAATAGAAGACTCTAGACCATTTTCTTTTTCATCCTTAATTATAAAAAGGATTTAATGATGATTAAGGTGTTTTGAATGGATGACGAATACTCGGATAGCCGAGTAAGGTAACTCGTATCCTAATAATCGAGAAAGGGAAAAGAAGACTCTAGACCGCTTCCTTTTTCATCTGAGCAACTATGAAAATAGGGTTATGTATGGTTGATGTATTTTAGAATAAACGACAAGTACTCGAATGGCTGAGTAAGACAACTCATATCCAAGCATTTGAGAAGAGGAATTGAAGACTCAAGACCATCTCCCTTTTCATATAATTTATTATGAAATGATTTGATTAATTTATTAATTTGCGGAAAAATGACAATTGTTTGACTGACCGAGTAAGAAAACTCGTATTCAAACAATTGAGGAGAGAAGTTGAAAACTCAAAGTCATCTCCCTTTTTATTTTGTTATTATGAAAATAATTTGATTTAATCTTGGTTTGGAAGTTTGTAGAGAAACGACAATTATTTGACTAACCAAGTAAGAGAACTTGTATTCAAATAATCGAGGAGAAAAAATTGAAAACTCAAAGTCATCTCCCTTTTCATTTCTTATTATTGTAAGAATGTTTTGATTTGCTTAAGTGGATTAGACATGATGACTATTTGACTAACCGAGTAAGAGAACTCGTATTCAAATAATCGAGGAGAGGAGTTGAAAACTCAAAGCCATTCCCCTTTTTATTTCCAGATGGTATTTAATTTTGATTAGGCAATTTAATTTAATTTTAAAAATACTCGATGTTGGATCGAGGTTTGAATTTGTGTTTTTTGAATAAGTCGAATTTCATTTGGTGAATCAATCATCTACTCGATTAATTAATAACCGACTAGGTCTCATTGTAAGAAAGCCCAAGAGTAAGCTGTGTGAGGTTGATGTCGATGCTTCAAAAGCGATCGACTTACAAGGGTATGGAAGGATGATCTCGACATTGAATCGAGAGTTGCATGATTTATTTGTGGTTGTGGATTGATGATGAAATTGAATGGAATCGATTTTGAATTATGAAATAATAATGGAAAAGAAATCGATTAACCTTCAGTTATAAATTTATCAGAATTTTGTTAAGTCGATTAATTGAATTAATTAAGATTAATTATCAGAATTATTTAATTATCCCAAATAATTAATTAATTAAGATTAATTAATTAAAATGAATTAATCAAACAAAAGGTAAATTAATTATTATTTAAAAAAAAACAAATGAAAATAAGTGACAATGTTGATTTATTCAATGGAATCGGTGTGCTCAAATCGGTTTGTGCGAGATAACAATGATCAATGTTACTCGCGAAATCCAAACGCGGCGAAAATATTCTTTTGATTTATTGAGAATTTGGTGGAGTAACGACATAAAGATGCCGAATCCGTAGATAAAAACTCCAATTTACGTAGGGAAATTAAATATTAGCAGCGCAAATTTACAATGTTGTTCTCATCATATTTCAATTCTAATCTAAAGACAACATATGTAAACAAGTAATAATTGGAGATTGACATGTTTATTTATTGTGACCATTTCAGGCATATATTTCAAGATGAACATTTGTAATAATAAAAATGGAACAAACCGAATTACCATGACAGTGTGCTTAGAACTTAATTATTATACCAAAATAGCTATTAAGGTTAGCTTAGTGGATAATATTATAATTAAAAAAAGATGTACTAAACTTGTACTCCCTCGTCATTTGATTTTCAAATTATGCTACTGAGAAGAGTACAACTTAAATTGCAAGCTATTATTACATTAGAATTTAATTTGTAAAGGAATGTAAGTCTTGTAAACTTTTCTGTTATAAACAAGATATATGTGACGCGTTTGTTTTGTTTCCAGAAAAAAAAAAATAGCAGCAATAGATATTTACAAATCAACTCATTATATTACTACGAGTCCAATAACAAGAGCTTAATAAGAATGCGGAATTGAGTCAAACAAATTACAAATCCAACACAGCAGCTCACGCAATACATATAGCATTAAAAAATTTGCAACAACAAACAAGTCGAAAGTATTAAAACATATGAAACATCAAACTGCGCAAAACTGAGTCTCTATTTAGATTATTACCGAATACGCAAGCACAGACACATTAACCATTATTCAACAACGTTATAAATTTAAAACAGAGTCAAAAGCCCGAGACAACTGGTAATATGTTGAATATAATGATACCAAAATCACCGAGAATTCGTGAATCACAACTGAAATCGCAACACAAATGCAAATGGAAAGAACCAATTGTAGATTGAATGTTACCTAGGTTTCTCGTTGTTATTGTGTTGGCAGCCGTATCGAATCGGAATCGATTTATTGAGCGTGAACCATCTACGACATATTGTTGTGATTTGGAATCTGAATGTGGAAGAGAACCGTAACGAGTGAGGTAATTTCGCGATGTGGGCGGAAATTTACAGAGATTGAGAAGTGGATATGTGGCGGTGTTGGCGTTGACGGCGCCGAAGCTTAGCGAGAATGAAACAGATCGAGCGATTGAGGATGAAGACGCGTTGGGTTTATGCGTCTTGGCGGAGGTGGATTTCGAAGCGGTTGAGGCGTCGCCGGACGGAGAGGGTTCTCAGTGGCGGAAATCGTAAGTGAAATGTTGGCGGCTATGGCGGTTGTGTAGGTGGATGCGGTGATTGAGGGTGTGGTCGAGGAAAACGAAAGGGTGGTTGGCTTTAATGGTGGATGAGCGTTTGTGTTTGCCGGTGGTGCGTGTGATCGGAGGTGAAGTGGTGGTTGTGAAGGCGTTTGAGAACACCGTTGGAAAAAGATGAGATTTTTGGTGTTGTGGTTGTAGTGGGAGTGGTGATTTTGGATTCCTGTTTGCGTTTGCTTCTTTCTTTTTGTTCTTTTTGTTTTTCTTTTTTGTTTCTTTTCTAGAGTGTGTAGTAGAGAGAGAGAGAGTATGAGAGACTTAAAATTGGAATAGGTGATACTGTCACCCTTTTTGATGTGTGGGAATTGATGAGTGGTGAGAGAGGGTATATGAGGTGATGGAAGCGTGAAAGAAGAGAAGAAGTGTGTGAGAGGAGAGAGACGTGAGCTGTCAAGTGAGGAAGGAGATACGTGTGTGAAATAGTTGGCGTGTTACTGAGAGTTTTTATTTTCTTTTTCCTTTTTATTAATAATTCTTATTATCTATTATTTAAAGAAAAATATTTATTAAAAATTCTTAGATAGTAATTTAATTTAGAAAATTATAATAATAAGACAAATCTCTAATTTTGAGTATTAAAACAAAGAAATAAAAGGATTGATTATAAACAGAAGTCGGATATAAATTTGTTCGAAAAATTAAATCAGACACACTAATGTTCAGCACAAAATATACTTATTGAAAAAATACATCGTTTCTTCAAACTCTGAAATAAATTTGCACCGGTTAAAAGGCTTAGGCGGGTCAAAATGCAACCGAAACAGCTGCTAAAATAAACAACGAGCACACCAGGTTAAACTACGTGAACTGTAGATTAATAATAATTGTGTCTGTAATTTTAATTTTGAAACTTGTTACCTGCTGATTTGTGCACGTTCTTGAGAAATGATTCAACCGATTTTTCCGTATTTTCAATAAATTTATTCTGATTGATATTTTAATTATTAT
The DNA here is from genome assembly GCF_024323335.1 of Lathyrus oleraceus. NCBI lineage: Eukaryota > Viridiplantae > Streptophyta > Magnoliopsida > Fabales > Fabaceae > Lathyrus > Lathyrus oleraceus. The sequence continues at coordinate 597,538,198 of NC_066583.1, read as the reverse complement.
TCATGATGGAATGCATGTCATGCTATGCATATGATACAAATTAAAAATGAAATCGATTTTACAAAAATTTAAATATGCCCGGACAAAATTGGGGTATGATAGTCCTTCACAGACTCCTTCTTCTAGCCTCATCCCCATGTTTACCATTTCGGTAAAGTCATTTGGGGAACTTGCAATCATACGTTCTTAATGAAACCAACTCAACGTCTTCAAGAAGATCTTTGTCATTTCTTTCTCTTCTAGCGGTGGACTAATTTGAGCAGCTAACTCCCTCCATCTCTGGGCATACTATTCGAATGTCTCCTTATCTTTCTAAGATATAGACCTCAACTGGTCTCTATTAGGCGCCATATCCACGTTTCACTTGTACTGATTTACAAAGGCTTGCCTAAGTTATTGAAAGTACGGATGCTCGCACTGTCCAAACCCATATACCATCTTAAAGCAACTCCAGTCAAACTGTCTTGGAAATAGTGAATCAGCAACTGATCATTATCAATTTGAGTAGACATTTTTCTGGCATACATCACAAGATGGCTCAACGGACAAGTGTCCCCTTTATACTTTTCAAAGTCGGGGACCTTGAACTTCATCGGGATCTTAACATTGGGAACAAGACATAGTTCAACACCACTTTTCCCAAACAAATCTTTTCCTCTTAAAGTCTTCAACTCTTTACGTAGCTCAAGGAACTGATCTTTCATCTCGTCCATTTTCTCATACACATCTAGACCCTCAAATGGCTCAGTATGGTAGATAATGTCCTCAACACGAGGCAGAGTGTGAATAACAAGTTGTGGTACTGACATGACCGGGCTAGATGCCGGTAGAGAGACAAAGGTGGGTGCATACCCTTCTGGCATAAAATTTGATGGCATCCCCCAAGGGAATCCAGCAGGCATAGAAGGACCGGATTGACTGGCAGCAGCAACGGGAATAGTTGAAGTAGCAACCTCATAAATGACAGTCCTCTGGAGAGGAGTTGCAGGAGTTGGTGATGACTGGTTCTGTGCAGCAATGACAGATTCCATCAGCGCCATTAGTCTGGCAATCTCATCCTTCAGCTCTCTGTTCTCTTGCTTTAGATCCTCCACAATCCTTGGTTGATTAGCACGAGTGTTATAGCGGTGAGTCAGCTTGGCTGAAGCACATAAGAAGAACTGATAAGACATCTAGCGGAAGAAAACCTGTTATGCACATGATGCATGAAATGCAATGTTTTTTATTGTTTAATTTCAAGGAACATATGAAGTTCTATTTGCAAATATGTAATAATAATAACAACAACTTGATTGACCATAAAAATATCTTTTTATTCATAAAATTTGGAAGGATTACACTGAGTACAATTTCAGAAACCAAAGTACAAATACAAGAGAAAAGGAAACTAATCATCCTAAGGATCCCTTAGCAACGGTATCAGATGATCTGGCTACGGGTGCATACTTCCTTTGGATGCGTCAAACCTGGGACTCAAATGATGTCTTCATCCGAGCCTTCTCAAGGACGAGCTGATAAACAATCTTCTTCTAAGCACCGGAAGGCTGAGGCATGCTAGAGAAAGATAGGCCCTTTGGCTCTCTCTGTCTCTTCACTGCTCGATCCTCAAGAATCACAATAAGTGCATCTTTGTCTTTTGACTCAAGCTACAACTCTTCATGCTTTATGCTCAAAGCATGGAACCGCTCTTCCCACATATCTTTTTCTTGCTTCATCTTGGTAAGTGCATCTTCCAACTCCTCTACATCTTGGTTAGGTAGAGTTGATGGCTCAGCCACAACCAAAGACATAGGTCTTTCACAAGCTTACGACATCTTCAACTCCAAAGCTCTTTTCTTAACCCAAATAGTGTAAGCTTCCAAAGCTACACAATTGCATGGACCAAGCTCGGATCTTCCTTTCCTATGCACATTATGCCACACATGCACCATCCTCTGCTTCAAATGTTAGGGATCTTTACCCTCTTGATAGAAAAGACCTTCTAACTGAGTGTTATTAGGTTTATCTCTCAAGGGGAACCCAAGTTGACGAGGAGCCAAAGCAGGGTTGTAGTTGATTCCTCCTTGTATACCAATGAGAGGCACATTAGAGAATTCACCACAACTATCAATAATATCCAAGCTACTCAATGCAGAATCATACCAAACAATATCATCATTAGTGAGAGACATAAGTCTCCGAGACCACCATAGACATTGCTTGTTCTCCAAGAAAGCAGGCGTATGGGGAAGTGCGAAATAAACCACTTGTACAGAAGGGGAACATAACAAACAATAGTCCCACCACCTTTATAATTCCTCAAATGCAAAGATGCATGTCACCCAACAGAGTAGGAACACGATTCCCAATCAAGAAGATTCTAATGGCGTTAACATCAACAAAACTGTCAATGTTAGGGAACAAAGCTAGACCATAGATGAGCAATACAAAGATGGCTTCAAAATCATCCATACTACCAGCTTGAGCAAAAACAGTAGCTTTTCCAATGAGGAACTCAGAAGTCAACCCAAGAATACCTCCTTTCTTCCCCAAGTGAGCATCAACCTCAGATTTCTTCAGATGAAGAGCTTCAACTATGACATGAGATCTGGGAATCTCCTCCAATCCACTATAGGGCACTTTGTCAGATACAGGTATTCCCAAGAGATGGGCATACTCCTCTAATGTAGGCACAAGCTGATAATCAGGAAAAGTGAAGCACCGGTAGAGAGGATCATAGAATTGAACCAAAACACTCAGAAGTCCTTCAACCACATAAGTAGATAACACAAATAAAATCTTCCCATGACGTTGTTTGAAGTCCAAGGGGTCTAATACAAAGGATGACAACTTCCTTAGCTCTTTCAAATCAGGACATCTGAAATCGTACTTCTTAGTGTTCCTTCGTCCATAATCCATGGTCTGAAAATATTTGCGAACAAGACCTCAGTTTTCTTGAAATTTATTTTTCTGTGATGAATGTTATGATGCACATGTATGCATGAATGCAACAATCACAAACAAGGGATCACACACAAGGCAAACACAAGCAAATGTCAAGGGATGGATCAAGTCATCATCAAGATCAATCATCCATTTTGGTGGATTATGGTTTTCTTCTGATCAACACCCAAGTTTCATTGATATTGACAAGACTTGATCAGATCAACCAAAAATTAAAGGGTTTGTTGTGAGTTACAAGCATGAAGTCAGGTTAAGAACCATCCCAAATGAGTGTACTAAGGATAAAAGCCTGTAGATCATGTTCTATCAAAGTTCCCAGAGTCTTAATCCCATCTATCAAATATTACAAGTTAGGATGACTGACTCATCAACCCATTATATTCTCAAGAGAAACTCGTCTGAGTGTAGTATCGCGTAACAACTGTTATCAAGTCTATACCTGAACAGCCTCCGCACTACGTACTAAATAGGCCAAGTTGGGTTAAATGTTTTACGGTCCTCAGCTTCTCGGACCCAAAATCAGAGAAAGTAATGCCTAACCACAAACGACTTGTGTGACATCAATAACTCCAAGAGGGTCTCCACTGAGCAGATGAGTCTCAAGCCAACTTGTTAAGGACTACTCCACACAAGTTGAACATGACTATACCATCCTCTTATCTTAATTGCACGAAAGTTCGGGTTAGAACTTATCTCACCACTCAGAGATCACCAAGCACAACAGACAAATTATATCATACAAACAAATATACAAAAAAATATACAAACATCAAATATACAAATATGTACACATAAAAAGTAGGCTAAACCCACCGAGGACTACTCCCCAGCAGAGTTTCCACTTAATTTCTGTAGCGGTAAATTCATGACCATCAAACTATGGATAAGTTTAACATCAATAAAACAGAGTCGCCACTGCGCTTTTATTGTTTCCAAAGGAAAAGGGAAAAGTACAAACAAAACCCAAACATAAGAAGTTTTCAAATCAAAACTAATAAAATGCCAGAGATTTCAGGTAAGGGGTTGGTTACATATAGGGAAGCATCCAAAGTGTCCTAGGTACTCCTAGGGAGCCCTTTTTATGTGTGTATGTGTTTTTGGTATAAAAGATGTTTGAGAAAAATAGAGTGTGGGGATGAGGAAAGAATTCATTAATTATATTTTTGTGTTTGACAAGACCTTCAGACTTGTGCCTATGTACCAACATAAAAATGAGGGATCAAAACCTCATAGTTCGTAGTAATAATTTCAAAGTTTGGTGAATTGCTTTTAACAAAAGTTTAAATGAAAAGGGCACAAAGGGCCAAAAATTTGAATGAAGTTGTTAGTTGTTTTTTTCTTTTGAAATTTTAAGTCAATATGATTAAGTTTATTTACAAATTTGATTTAAGAAAAAGTTTGAAAATCCATTTGCATAAGGCCAAAGTTTCTATTTACAATAAGGTCTAAGTTTGAAATCACAAGCAAATAAAGTTTTTGAAAAGGGGAAGAGATTTTGAAATTTAAGAAGTGAGAGGAGATAAAGAGGCTATCCTAAGCACAAATTAAAAGTTAAGAGTTGAAAATGACCAATGGAATGCAATCCAACAGACAAGAATGTCATATAGAAAACCCATTTTCCCTTTGGACTTTGAATCAAGCAATACTTAAGGAGCAATTAGTAATATCCAGACATTATGAAAATCAAGGCATCAAATAAAGATAGCCACATCCAAGCAAGCAATCCCCATATATAACAATCTTCTTTGTTTCCTCATGCATCAGATGAAATATTCCTTGATCAACTCAGAATAAAGCATCAGACACAAGATCAAAATAACAATTAGCACCAAGACAAGGTAGCAGATGAATTCAAACAGAGTTGAATGCTTGCACCAGATGAAGGCTTTAGTTCACAATAACTTGGTCTCAAAATGTTGGCATTGGTCAAGTCCTTTTTGCACAGGGAATGTTGCCTAATCCTAAGTCCAATAGTTCAGATCAAGATCAACAGTCCACCAGACATTTTTTAGGGTTTTTATTATTGTTAAGTATTTTAAAGTCCTAAGACCACAAACAAAATCAAAATGCACAAACAATATATATAATCACAAGATATGACTCAAATGAGCAAAGTGAAAATGACATAAACATAAACAAGTTAAATGGAATGTAAATGGCAATGAATGATAAATGACTGAAATTTAAATTGCATAAAGTAAATGACTTGAAAATAAAGAAATATTAACAAGAGTTAGTCAAGTGTTAGTCAAAATTTAGTCAAGTGTTAGTGGTATTTTTTTAATTGATTAAGTCATTCTTTGGAGAACACTCAACCATTCTTTCACAAGTATGAATCCTTAAACCAAGACATCTTCCATGAGAAGGGCTCCAACTTGGATAATTCAACAAGTATGCCACTAGCTCTCATGAAAGGAAAAAAGGTTAAGTTTCCATACAATACCATGAAGAATGGGAGACTTACAATCTCAATTACTAGAATGCTATGCCATTAGGGTCAAATTTATCTCTATGTTAAGCAGTCGTAATTGGACTTATGTAGAAGTCACAACTATCTGAGGCCAAACAATAAAATTTTAGGTGTTAATGCATGTTAGAGCTTTAGTATGATGAACCAAACTCCTAAAATATACCACCCACTAAAAAAAGATCAAGAGGGAGGGACCTATCTCAGTCATACTTGTATTGGTTCATCTGACACAAGGTCATTGATGAACCAATTAGTCTTAAGACATTAGAGATTTCATTGGTCAAATGAGGAAATGGGAAAGAATAGGGACGAAGATGAAGATGGAGGGGAAGATAGAAACACAAATTGATCAAGGGAGGATTTTATCAAATCAAAACCATTCATTCATTTTGGAAGATGAAATATACATTTCATCAATCCCCTAAGTCCAATGGTTTTGATCCAACAAAAGTCAAATCAACCTTGACCAAGGCCTAAACAAATAGTCCAACACCACAAGACCATAAAAATGGCTCAACATAATTTTTACACATTTAATCAATTAAAAATTAATTTAAAAATGAATTAAAATACAATTTAATTTGGTCAAAATCTAAAATCTCTTCAAGACACCAAATAAAATGCCAAGAGATTTATCCTAGGTCAAACAAGATCAAAGGACCTTAGACAAAAAATTTCATGATTTTTGAAAAGTCAGAACTATTTTTAAACAATTAAAAATATGCACAAAAACATTTAATTCATGAAAAATATCAAAATTAATCCAAAAAATAATTTTAATTCAGAATATGAAAGAGAATAATATTTAAAGATTTTTGGTGAAAGTCCCATATTTTTGGATTAAAAATGAAATTAATATAAATTAAACAAAATAAAAGGATTAAACATAAAATCAGAAATTAAAATTAAAATAGAAAAAACAAGGGCCATCAGATCTCCCTCATTAATTGAGGTGGCATATCTGATGGCCACACGCGCGTGTTCTATGGTGGACCTTGGTCAACTTGCTGTACGTGTGGTAATCAAATGCAACAGTCCGGATTATAACATCCAATCATGATCAGATGGCCAGGAGGTGTGCCAACACATCACCGAAGCTAGGGCTCCGGTCATCTTCTCCGGTGACCTCCACCGTACTGGACCAACTTCATCTCAATGGAAAATGAAAAACAAGGACACTATTTCAAAGAGAAAATGCTCAGGATCACGAATCTGGCCTCAATTTTCTCCAATTCCAAGTATATAAAAAGATACAAGGATTTGAATTTTGAGGATCATGAATTGAGTTGCTTCGATTTGACCTCAAAGCAACTCAATCTTGTTGCCTACATTGGTAGGACTTAAGCCAACCAAAATCACAAATAATAATGAAGAATTGAGAGAGAATCGAAGAGATGAAAATTCTGGAAAATCACCTTCGAGTGAGCTTCAAACTTGCTTGATCTTGCTTTCAATTGGCTTTGGCTTGACTTCAGAAGCTTGTATGAGTTGAATTGGATCAAGGAAAAGCTTGGACTCTTGGAGTTTCAATCTCAAAATAGAAGGAGATTTGAAACTCGATTTTCAAATGAAAACCCTCAAGACTATCCTCTAATGGCGAGGGTTTGGATTGTAGGTTCAAAGCTTGGGCAAGGTGTCCTTAATTCTGAGCCATGAGGGTCTTATTTATAGGCAAAGCATTTGATTTCCACACACTTCCAAAATTGACCAAAAATAGCAATTCTCTTGCATGCTTGCATGAACGTGTGATAGGCCAATGAAATGATGTGATCAGGTCCAAAGTTCCTTGTGTGCAATGCTGAAATCATGTCATGTGATCATGCAATGGAGATTGAAATGTGAATGTGAAATTCATCCAAATGAACCCTTGAAAAGAACTCATGCGCAAGACCTCCAATTCTTGGCCAAATGAGATGATCTTGGACTTTTTGGAAATGTGAGATCAAGGGGAACAAATTTCATGTTGAAAACTTTTCCTTTTGAAGCTTATATCATGATGAATTTTGAGGTGGAAGTTTGGAAACTGAAACATATTTGAAAATTTTCCAAGTACCAAGTCAAATGTTCACTTCTTCCACCTTGAATAACTTTTGCTATGGGATTCAAATGGAAAATTTCCTTCATCAAAGTTGTAGCTCTTTAAAACCTATTCAATTTGGTCATAAATTTGACCTCATTTGGATTTGGCATGAAGAAGTTATGCATTTTAGAAGTTGAGGAAAATCACTTGTTCACTGGTAATGACCCAAAATGACCTATAATGTTTCCTCTTGGAACATGCGTTTTCAAGTTGAATTTGAAGTTTCTCAAAGAACCAAAGTTGGATAAGACATTATTTATTTGATCATGAAACTTGAATGGATTTAATATCATGAAAATTGAGCAATTTATGGTCCTTGGAAGTTGACCTTCTAACTAGGGTTCAGACAAAATGACCTATAATCTTTCACCATAAAAAATGACTTTCCAAGCAAAACTAGCTCTTGACTTCAACATGAAAGTTGTTTGGAATATAATAAAGAGTAAAATTTATTTTTGGATCATTTTAATATGACAAAAAATGTAGGAGATAGGGTCTAGGGAACCCCAGTTTTGACCAGTTGACTTTCTCTGGTTAACCACCGTGAACCATCTTGCAAACTTAAAATCATCTTGATATCTTGGACTCATGGAGGATCATATATGCATAAGATGATGTAATATGAAGTATACCTTGCAATATTTGATCAAATGATGAAGAAACTTGCTGAGGAAGTCACACAAGATACCTAGAT